>NC_090739.1:26091887-26241887 GCF_036898095.1 Palaemon carinicauda
GAGAGCTTTGTTCTTAAATCTGCTAAATCTGTTGGAGATTATTTCATGTCATACCATGACTCGTGTTCATACAATAACACCGATCTTACTAAACTGAAATATAGTCTGATTTTTATATGTAATTTCAGGCAATTTGATTTCCATATTTTACTTAAACTAGCCATTTTCTGATTTGATCATTCATTAAACTCCAATGCTAAAGACTCTGTTTTCGATATCATTGTTCCCAAATATTTAAATGATTCTACCTCATTAATCCTTTCTCCTTCCTATGATCTTTCATCTTCCATTGCATATTCCGTTCTCATCATCTGTGTCTTTCTTCATTTTATCTGGAGCTCAACCTCATGTGATATTTCATGCATTCTGGTAAACAAACATTGCAAATCCTGTGGTGTTCTGCTAATTAGGACAGCGTCCTCAGCATACTCTGGGTCAGCTAATTTCTTATTACCAATCCAGTCCAATCTTTCTCCACCATCTCTGAATGTTCTACGCATTACAAAATCCATGAGGAGGATAAACAACATAGGTGACAACACATTCCCTTGGAGTACTCTGTTGTTCACAGGAAATTCATTTGATAGGACTCCACTAACATTAACTTTACACTCTATGCTCATGAACAGACTTAATCAAATCTACATATTTAAGAGGAATTCCATAATAATGCAGGGCTCTCCACAAAATTGACCGACGCACACTATCAAAGGCTTTTCATAGTCCACAAATGCCATCAAAAGTGTCTCAAAATTAAAATTTGGTTAGTATAACTTCTACCTTTCCTAAATCCTGCTTGTTCATCTCTCAGCTTTTCATCAATCTTTCTCTTTAGTCTATTTAGAATAAGCATACTATATATTTTCATGACAACTGATATAAGTGTGATGCCTCTGTAATTATTGCAATTTGTCAGGTCTATTTGTAGGCATTTTCACCCACACTACTAATTCCCCTTCATCGGGTTTTGCTTTTCCATGCCACATACTACAAAATAATTTTGTAAGTATTCTGAGGGTCACTTCATTTTCAGCCAATATCATCTCCGCAGTTATTCCATCGTAACCAGGGCTTTCCATCTTTTGAGTTTTTTAATGATAGCTTCAACTTCAAACACACTGAATTCATTCATGGGCACATCAATGTTTTCATCAGCCTCAGGTATATCAATCATGACCTCACTAAAGTGTTCTATCCAGCGTTGTCTTTCTTCAACTTCTGTTGTTATAACAGATCCATCTTTCTTTTTGATGGGTATATGCTTCTTCTTCTTTACCCCAGTAGAGATTTCATTAATGATTCTATGAGTGATTCTTAAAACATAGCCACTCCCTGAATTCATAGCTTTGTCAGCTTCATCTGCTTTCCTGTCTAAATATTATCTCCAATCATTCCTAGCTTTTCTTTTGACTTCACTTGAATACTTAAATTAGTATGCTCTACCTTGTATTTTTTATTACTCCCCCCGAAAACTTTCAACAATCAATTTCTGTCTTTGTCTCTTTTTATAGTATCCCACGTATCATTTGATATCCATGGCTGACTTCTTGCAAATCCATATATCAAAACTTCCTTACTAACTGACTGATATATGTTCTTAATATCACACCATTCCTCATCAATTGTCCGCTCTTCCTCTCTCAAGGTCTCTAAGATTGCAAATTGATTTCTACATTAATTTGCAAATGTTTCTCTTGGTGTTTTCAGTTTTAATTTCAGGTTGGCAATGATGAGCTGGTGATCACTACCAATATCTGTAAATGTAGCCTATAGTTTCTTACATTTCTCGGAGTCCTTTCTTTATTAATGGCTGTGTGATTTATTTGATTTTTGTAATTGCCACATGGTGAAGTCCTGTATATTTGTGGATGTCTTTGTGTTGGAAAAGAGTACCTTCAATGACAAGATTCTTTATTGATAAAAACCTTATAAAATGTGCTTCATTTTCAATTGTAACTTCACCAAGACCCTCAACACCCATCACATGCTCTATACCTTGATTATTCCTTCCAACTTCAGCATTGAAGTCACCAATCACAATTTTCATCTCTCTCTTGGATTTCATATATTATACTCTGCAGTTCTTCATGGCATTCGTCTCTCCTTTCTTCAGGGGAGTCATTTGCTGGTGCATAGCAAACTATAATACTCATATTTCACTACCTTGATTTAAACTTTGCAAGCAACAATCTACTATTTAGGCTACAGCTCTTCACTCAGTTAAGACCTTTTCTGCTCTTGGTGTCATCACCATTCATACCTCTTCTCTTCCAGTTCCATCTGTTCTTTGTGAATATATATATATATATATATATATATATATATATACATATATATATATATATATATATATATATATATACATATATATATATATATATATATATATATATATATATATATATATATATATATATATATATAGTGCCTTGGTCTAAGGTTTCCTTACCAAGCCCCTTACAATATGTTTCACTTAGGGCCAATATATCCAAACTATATTTCTTAAATTCATTCTCCACTTGTTGTAACTTCCCAATCTGATTTATGGTCTTATCATTCCAATTACCAATTTTCAATTTTTCTTTAGTATTTATAAGCTCGGAGATTCTTAGCACCCCTCTACACCCGAACCTGATGGCCATTCTGTCATCTTCGCTTTCCATTGGCTGACTAAATCCATAAAAGATTCATTGCTTAGATTTATCAAAGGATAGCCAGTTCCTTGTGATGCGCAGTTCCTATCTAAATTAAGTGACTCCTGCCAGTCCATATTAATTCCAGTAAGATCATCCACCAGGTGTCAGGAGTAGAAGCCGAAGACACAACTTGTCTCTCACCTTAAACCCAATCTGTCACCCTGCTGCTAGTGACTTTATCGAGATTTAGTAGCAGTGTTGCCACATTTTTTTTTTCAAAATCTGAGAATCTGCTGAAAAAAAAATATGTAGAAAATTGTAGGTGCTGATAAGATTATCTGAAAAAAAAAATCTGTTGATGATAATATTGTTATTGAATTTGTTATACATTATATGAACAACTTACCTAGATCAACATAAATAATTCTAAGGCTTAATAAAGAAACGGTTTTTTTTTTCTACTATATGTCAATGCTAAATAGCATATAAATACAGTACAAAGCTACTTCATGAATTTTTCTTTTTTTTATTAAACCTTATAATTATTCATGTTCAATCAGGTAAGATATTCATTTAATGTATATCATATTCAATATTAATCTTGAAAAAAAAGCTCACTCTTTTCTGTTATTTGTGAGCAACTTAAGCATATTAGAACGAAAAGGCTGAAAAGAAGATGAATATTTACACATACTGAAATTAACTGAAGACTGCCGAAGCAAATATAACATTAACAATTACAAAAATACAATTAACAAATTATAAACCTATAAAAATTCGTATGAATGTAATACTATCCTATAGAATCAGTGTAAGAATCTTTACCCTTTGAATACCAATATTACCAAGAATTTACACATTAATCACAAGATAACCAATTTCCTTTCAGTTTGTGATAAAAAAATTATCTCATTGAAATAAATTGAAGATTGCTGAAGCAAGTAGAAAATTTACAATTAGAGAAATACAATTAACATGTAAAGCTATATGAATTTAAATCAATGCATACCATTCACAAGGCCATACAACGCGTTATTCATTTTGTTGGTGGTGTTTGTATATGGCATTTCCCATTTTTTCCTTTGTAAAGTCAACACATGGTTTCCCTTTTATCAAAGCTAGATGAAATAATGGGAGATGTTAAAATCTGGATGGAAGCTAAACAACTGGAACTGAATGAAGACAAATCAGAATGTTTACTTGTAGGGAAGAAGAATTATCTAAGAAGACTTGTGACCACAACTCTACGAAAGCATGGAACCACTATGGTGGTAAAAAATGTGGTCAGAGACCTAGGAATCTTAATTGATTGTCATCTGTCTTTTCATGATCAGATTAATGATGTAGTTGGGGCAACTGGATATCATCTAAAGAATATTGCTTTCATTAAGAAATATTTGGATGAGAAAACTATAAAAATGCTTGTTCAAAACCATGTTATCTCCAAGCTGGATTATTGCAACTCACTTTATTATGGACTATCCAACTATTCACTAAAAAAAAAACAAAAAAAAAAAAAAAAACTCCAAAATGTTATGAACAGAGCTGCCAGATTAATCAAAGGTTTGGCCCGACGAGAAAGGTTTACACCAGTGTTAATTGATCTACATTGGCTACCAGTAAAGGCAAGAAGTATTTACAAGATATGCCTTATGACTTCCCAAGCACTGTAATTTGGAAAACCAAATTACATAAATGAATTATTTAATGGTTTTCACATTGACACTTCTATGACTTTAAGACAGCGTAGATCGTCATAGATTGATTGAGCCGAGATGTAATTTGAATATCGGTTTTAGAGCGTTAGCATAGTGTGCACCAAAAATCTATAATAAGCTGCCTGAAAATCTCAAGAACAGTGAAAGTCTGCAGAGTTTAAAGAAGAAATCGAAAACCCACTTATTCAATGAATGGTACGAATTGAGTGAAAAGTCCATCAGACAAGAATATAGATATAAACTAAATTATGTACGAGGGATGCCCTACTGGCCGCTGCACCAGCTGGGGCGTCGGGCCTAGAAGTTTACTCACAAGTCACAAGTAACAAGTAACAATCACCTCATGTGAGCAAGCCCTTTAGTAGGGTGTCTGTTGATAATTTACTTTTTATTTTTATTTTCATTCTATTAACAGATGAAAAGATCCTTTCCACAGTATAACTCGAATGTAATAAACACAATAATGTTTGCATAAATTTTGATAAATTGGGAAACATTCACTTGTTTTACCGATGCTACTACTCCAAAATTCCTCTGGATTCAATAAAAATTACCGCTTGTGTGTACTCACTTCCTCCTCTCTTCCTTAACTGGATAACCAATCTAGTAAAGACTTTTTTTCATATGTAATGATACCATAGACTATAGGCCTACCAAGGCATTCAAGCTACTCACTTCAGATCCATCTCACATATAAGTAGCAACAACCTTACCTAGAAACACAAACGAAACAAGAACTGTACGCGATCATATTGGCAAGAGTCTCTAGTTTTCAGTTCAGGCTTATAAGGAAACTGATGCTTGTGTCTTCGTAACATAGTCTGAATCCATTCCATACCACTATATTTATCCAGTTTGGTGCAGCATATGGACACTGTAATGAAACAAATACTGTTGATAATGTCGCTCTAATATTCCTACACATTAAGGAATATTGTAGGAGTGTGTGGATTATTTTTTTTATAAAAAAATAAATAGATTTGGTTCACTTTGAACATTTTAGGACTTTTATAGAAATTGTTCTTCAGCAAAATATCTGTAGATTTGACTCTTTTAGGGAGAAAAAAAATTGTAGAAATCAGATTAGTCTGTAAATGTGGCACACTTAAATTAGGGGGCATTTCCTCTCGTTACTCCTCCAGGTTGCTCGTCCTCTTATACTGTATATCCGTTGGCAAACATGAATTGCAAAGATATATCGCCTAGCACGGTCACCAAGTTATGTTATTAAACAAGATTCTCGATATTTTTATTAATTTCATAGGGGTTTAGCTGTACTCTACATGAAAAAAGTAAATTAGCCTACTTTTCTTTATAGTTTCATGCAAAGAGAGTAAAAGGAAGACAGGAACGTCGCTTGAAATTCTGTGAGCATTTGCTTGCTTTAGTAAGAGGCGTCGGCAACAGATGACGATGATATATCGTGTGCTTCTCGTCTGCTTCTTGCTTACTCAGGTCTCAAGTCAAAAGTCAAAACAACCGTAGCAATGTCGTCGCAATATGTAAAACAAGAGGCATATGTTGAATATATTGCCCCTTAAGCATAAACTATCATTTAATGGCGTATTTTCCTCGCATTTATAGATGCAAAGTTAAGGTTAAGGTAAAGTTGTATATTGAATGCATATATAATTATCACTTGAAGATCATGTATACATTATCAGAGTTCGAAATTATACACTGAAACAGAGCCTAATAGAAGCTAAGACCTTATTTTACTAATGTAAACGCAAACCCGTACCTCTAGAAACAAAAATCGCATTAATTGCAGAAAAAGAAATCAGAAAATCTTTTCTGACCATATCTTTAAATTTTATGAGTAAAATGCCACTGTTAACAAGCCCAAGAAAATACTAAACCATCAGCCACCAGTTTTCTCCCCCTCCCAGTTTAATATTAGGTAGGCTACATGTCCTATTTCGGATCAGTGTCTTTCACATATTCTATGTGTGTGTATATATATATATATATATATATATATATATATATATATATATATATATATATATATATATATATATATATATATGTATATATACACACACACACACACACACACACACACACCCAAGTACAGCCAAACTTGACTTGCATTTTGTAGATGTGTAAAGTCTTAAGATTAGCCATATTATAAAGGGGATATACGTAGTCAGATGCTCAATAGTATTAATAAACATTACATATACGTATTCAATTTTGTATAAACTCGTCGTCTTGTAAAGGAAAAGGATAATATATGAACCATCCAAAATATGGATTCCCGTAGAATTTTATATCTAATTAGTTGGACGCTTCGGCAATAGATGGCTCTGATTGAGCGCGGGGTTGTTTTTATGGGTAGGCTCTCCTGTCTTCCCTTTACTCTTTGGTTTTATGCAAGAATCTTCTTCCTCTCCTCTTTAGTAGAAGTTTTTCAATATATCTTTCCAAAACAAATATCTATTCTGCTGCTATCTACCTCACAACTATTTGGTCTAGTTCCAGTTTACACTTGCAATTCAGTGCAGATTTTAATGAAATAGGTTGATCAAGATGACTGAGATGGGAGTAAGTAAATGGAAAAACGTAAAATTGATCTGAACATGTTTGGAACATCTGTGTGGTTGTAAGCACTAGGCCTTAGCAGTAGATGATAGGTTGGAATAGTAACCTGTCTTCAGTCCGTCACTGGTTACTCATCCCTCGCAGCAAGGAACGTCAATATAGCTCCAACAAACATACGAAGAAGATAGTGGACAGACAGTAGGAAAATTCTTTTTTTGTGAAGAAAATATTGAAAATGAGAAAAGTGTACTACAACAAATGTGAATGAAAAGAGAAAAACTAGTGAACATAAGGAATACACAAAACTAAAAGACACAGAGGCGCCGTTGCAAAGGCGAACCCTCAATGTGAATATGATCTGATCTGTGAACTGTGCTGTCCAGTGACCAATTTTTCTTTTCTCCTTATTGTGAAGGTAATGCATAATAACTTCATTTTATGTAAACATGAATTTACAATTAAAGTGGTGTTCTTTCTTGGTGTGAAACTAACCTGATAGAAAGTATTTTATAACGTAGACCTATATATTTTCTAGATCTAGCAAGTTCATGCTAGATTAGGCCTACCTTCAGAGTAGGCTTACCTGCACATGTTCGAGTATGCCGTATTTTGTAATAATTTTAAACATGAATAAAAAAAGCCAATAAAACGGACAGTAAAATTACAGTTTCAACCATTATGGGGAAACTGGAATAAAAATATATTTGTTGCATCAGAAATAGTGTAGTTCCAACGGATTTAACGTTTATTTTGACCGCAAACCATCCGATTTAGAGATTTACTATGTAATTGGAGTTGAAACAACAAGTTTTTCCAGAAAAATCGGTGTTTGTAACCGTGTTTTTATTGTTTTTGTTTCATATTGTTGTAATGCAGAAAGACCCTACTTCATCCCAACAATTATGGGGGACACCAGGTGGGAACCAGGATTTTGGGTGGGGGGGGGAGCGTTAAATGATATTTGCAATAAATGAATACTTATCCTTCCACCACCCCTCCCCCTATACCCCTACCTAGCCCTACCCGGGGGGGGGAGGCTCCGCCCCCCCTGCGACTCCCCCTTAAGGCCACAGTGATTTTCAGGGCACTACCGAACCTAATAAACCCACCTAACCTAGCCTAGGGGCCCTGTACCCCTACCTAGGCCTACCGGGGGGGGGGGTTCCGCCCCCCTGCGACCCCCCCTTAAGGCCACAGTGATTTTCGGGGCACTACCGAACCTAATACAACCACCTAACCTAAGGCCCTGTACCCCTACCTAGGCCTAGCCCCTGCAACCCCCCCCCCCCCTTACGGCCACTACCTAACACATCCATCAAACCAAATCCAAAGTGATGGTACTGCTGTATACATCGTAATGCTATCACCATTATAATATACTCTATAAATTAATGAAGCTTACCTTAAACTGTTGGTTCATAAAGAGGTGCTGCTGCTTTGAGGAAAACGTGAAGCCGTTGCGAAGGTTCCTTGACATGCAGGACAATTTTTATTTTGTAAAATTAAATTGTCTCTGGCACAAATCCACTAGTTTTTCAATATTCCCCGAATAAGTTACAACAAATTCATTGTAAGTTAGGAAACAGTCAGGACAAGAAGATGGAATTTCAACTTCTTGTGCAACATGAGACGATGTGCTTGCTATGGCCTCCATGTCTAAGAACAAAATGAAATGCCTGGGTAAGATAATGTATTGTCGCGCTGTGAGCCTGTGATTGGCCAAACCTGTAAGACGTCGTATTGGATAGGCGCTGTGATTGGCCAAACGTGTAAGACTTCATAGTGGACTAGTTTGTCTGCGGATTATAGTGGTTACAGGGCTCATTTGAGCAAAAACAAGACACTGTCAACAATAACAACAGACTTAGAAAAAATCTGGGAGGAAGACATGAGTAGCGTGAGTTTGATCGTTGATATATAAAGGACTAGGCATTTGCGACAGATAATATTATACAGAAATACTACAAAAGACTTGCTTTACTCCTGGAAAAATATTGATATAATAGATTTCCCATAATGGTTGAAACTGTAATAATACCAAACGGACCTAGAAGTGAACGTAGTTCGTTGGGACGGTAATATAAGAGTACAGTACGGCAGTCTAAGGATACGGCTCCTAGGTTAGGTTGGGTGGAGAACCTTAGGTTAAGTTGGTTAGGTTAGGGGTATAGTTGTATTGTATTACAGGGTGTGATTTTGAACAGAAAAAATATGTTTTCCTATAGTAAATAACGTGATTTAACCGAATTTGGCCTTCATTTCAACCGAAAACAAACAGATCAACCAATTTGACTAACTTTAAGTTGCCGAATTGGTTGCTGTTATTACGGATGAAATGAAGGTGAAAACCGGTTGAATCACGTTATTTTCTACAGGAAAACATATTTTCTGTTAAAATTATTAAATATAATGTCTTTTATTATATATATTTTGTTGAAATACTTTAATATAATGACTTGTTCAAATTCGGTGTCACTTAACTCACGTATGTAGGCCTACTGCGAACGGTAGCATTAGCAACGTTACCAACGGTAGACAACGTTACCAACGTTACGGTGATACACAGCGTTACCAAAGTTACGGTGGAATTACTAACGTTAGCAATGATACAGTATTATTATCGTGTGTATTTTAAAGAATTTTTCCATATACCCTTTACACTATATATAAAAAAGTACAAAAAATGTACAGAACCTAACAAACCCACCTAACCTAACCTAGAAGTTCCCTGGTCACAAACCCAATATAATGCCCTTTGTTATATCAATTCACTCACGTTGCTGTAACGTTAGTATATATCAATTCACTCACGTTGCTGTAACGTTAGTACTCTTATGATAACATTATATATAAGGGTTCTTGTTTCGCCATTAGCTCACTTCGCTCGCATGAAAATAAAAGAACAAGCTCGTATGTACTGGCAAGCGGTAATGTTGAGCTGCTAACGCTAACATTAGTAATGTTACGCAAATATTACCAACGTTAAATATAATGGTTCTTGTTCCTCACTTACGATCACAGGAAAATAAAACATCAACCTCGTATATACTGGCAGGACATAATGTCGAGCTTCGTACTCTAACAAAGTATAGTAAAACTAACACATTAAAGTTTAAGAAATTAATGACTTACTTTTATGACCGTGACGTCGTAACTTAGGGGTCACGGGGGTGTTGTGACCGAGTCTGTGGTGTCTTAAGTGTTTTGCCTTAGATTATCGCTGCACTTGGAACACTTAAAAGTTGGTATATTACATTACGTGATTTAAGAAAATTATCAACATTGGAATACACCAAAATAGTTTCAAGTATGGATTACTGAAGCGGTTACAATTTTCTAATACTTAGATCGTAAAATACGCAATTGACGACACTTAACTAACAAAGACGTGACTTGGGAAAAGGTTTCCACGGAAAAGGGCTTGTTGAAAGGGGGGTTAGGGAAATATTAACCCCCCTGTGCAAACTTTACATACGTATGGGTTCGTGATTGGTTAACGGAAAAGCAACGGAGTCTAGAGAGTAAACATGAATGAACAGAATGGGAAACTTGTCCAGAGCAAGTATTTATGTCAAATCTGGGAGTGACAAGGTAATAACAAAATGTGTAAAAGTAATATATGAAGATAAAAGGGAATATATGATAAATAATATTTGATGGGTATATAAAATGAGGTGATTTTATAAGGTATCGAATAATAAAACGAGTAATACTGGGTTCAAATGTAATATGTATACGAGGGTATTACATAACTAATCAAGTCATAGACTTGAACAGAGATGGTAGAGAGACGAACAGTTGCATTTCAGGATTAGAGAAGAAGAAATCTTATTGGTGGAGGGAAAGTCTATGCGCAGGGAGGAGGGGTTTTTGCGCAGAAAGTCGAAACCTGCTATGTACAAACGTACGTACAAGAGCGTCTAAACGGGCTAGTAGAATGAGAAAAATTAAATGAAAAACACTGCTAATGTTAGCATGATACGTTAACATTTGATCTACATTACACGTTGGCAGCACTGGTTACTGTATTTTTACATGAGACATAGTCGTTGCAACAGCGCCTCCAAAGTTTATCAACCTATACTGTTTTGTATTTTCCTCCGTTTATTATACATTCAAGAAGGTAATGTATAGAGAAGAAAAGGCTTGATTTACGATTTTATATTGTTTCCCCTGTATGTTTTCCCCACCCAAAACCCCGAGTTCCCACTGGGGGTCCCCCATTATCGTAGGATATAGATATATATATATTTCTGAAACTATTCATTTGCAATGGGAGCGAGTGTCATTTTCAAAGAGAGCATAATTTTTTTCTATAAGAAAAAGTTTTTTTCCTAGGTTACATTGCCCTGTAATACACTACAATAATACCAGGTTGGGTTAGGTAGGAAACATTCGGATGTTCTTGTGTCTGTAAAATGTGGTTTGTTCCGTAACCGAAATACAAACCACGCTATTTACATTGGGTTTACCTTTTAGCGCAGCTGAAATGGCGAGCCATTAGAATTTAACGAGGGTGTATTACCCCCGCGCTAGTTAGCGGGGGGGTAGGGGAGTGGTAGCTAGCTACCCCTCCCCCCCCTCACACACAGATGAATGCTCACTTTCACTTTTGGCTCGGACTGTGACAGACGTCTCTGTCTTGGTCCTCTCTTGGCAGCCATTGTTTGTTTTGTCTTTACTTAATCGCTTACTTTTCTTTTACTCAATATATATGTAAACATGTTTTCATGTTTGTATATATATTTGAGTATAGAAATCAGTAAGTTTCCTTTTCAGAGTTGTGTGTGTAGTGTATCGATATCTACGTGGAGTCCTTGGCAGTTAGGCCACCACGGCGTAATTTTATGGGTGGCGATCGAGTTTGACTTAGGTCTTTCTCTCTCTCTCTCTCTCTCTTGAGGTCGTTCACCCTTTTACTACGTGTTACTACGCCCTTGTAGCTTCCTTTCCGTGTGGGGGGCTGCTACGCCGTACGTTTGTCTCAATTAGTTGATGAATCTTATGAATCTAATTGTGGATGTTAATTTTCAGCCTGTAGAACGTTCCTTTTGAGGTTTTCGTTCTTTCTTTAGTGTTCATTCATTTTTAAATTACATAATTACATAGTTTCATAATTATAATTGTTGTAATTCTGTTTTGGTTACAGCTCTCCTTCCGTGAGTGTAAGTGGTTGTGAGGGCACGTGCCTGTTGTGTAATTCTTGTTTCCTTTCCCTCGGGATTCCTCTTCGGAGCCTTCCCGGGGGAATGAATGTGTACTAATGATTTTTTTTTTTTTTTTTTACAGTTACCGATCTAGTTCGTTTCTGTAATATGGCAACGGTGTGAGCTGTCTTGTTGAGGCCTGGGGATTCGGCTGTTGCTGCCTCCCCCCTTGTATTTTCGTCAGGGGCGTTTCTCCTTCTACTGGAAGTACTCCCGTGACGACGGACAGCTCTCCAGTTCATTTTAGAACTCTCAGGAGGCTTGCCTCCTTGGGCGGGTAACTTTCCTTCCGAAGGAAGTTTTTCTGTCCAGGCTTGAGTTTTTCCCCTTTTGGGGGGTTTTTCTCTTGCCTTTTTTTCGTGCGACTATGCTCTTGGTGCTGAGCGGTCACACCTGCAGTTTCGCTCAAGGGGCTGGGCAACTGCAGGAGCCCCTCTTCGGAGGATTGCTCCTTTTAGGTCACTGGCTGACCAGTCTCTTCTACGAAGTGTGTCTCTTTCGTTCGCGAGAGAGTACACTCATAGAGACTCATCTTCGGAGGATTCTTCTGCTGCTGTTGCTGTTGGCCTCCTTCGCCGTAAGGTCCACCGTCCGCCTCGTCGTAAGGGCCTCTCATCTCCCTATAAGGGTGGTAAGAGGCGCCTTTTTGAATCTCCGTTTGCAGCCTACAGCTCCTTCTTCTTGATCTTCCGCCTTGGTGCAGATGGACATCAGTCTGATCTCGTCTTCCGATGGGCAACGGTCTTCCCGACGGACAACGGTCTTCCAACGGACATCAGTCTCCCAGCGGACAGGCAACGGTCTTCCGATGGACAACGTTTCCTTCGGGGCAAAGGGTTGCCTCCCACGGGGGTTCTTCCCTTGCGTGTCAGGGTTCCCCTGCGCGCCCTTCTGCTGTGTTCTCTCCTGCTCCTGCTCAGTGTTAGCGCACATGCGCTCTCCTGCTCATCAGCGCTTCCTGATCGCTAGCGCTCTCCTTTCGCCAGCGCTCTCCTGTTCGTCAGCGCTCTCATGATGATCATCCCTGCTGTTCCTGTTGGTTCCTGTTACGCGCCCTGTGCGCCCACGTTCGCCCTCGCGATCTAGAACTTCGGTTCAGGTCTGGGTCAAGGACTCTTCTTCTTGCGCAGGCTTCCACGCGTTCCCTTCTGCTCGTCAGCGATCATCAGCTCGCCAGCGATCATCTGCTCGCCAGCGTTCACCTGCTCGCCAGCGCCCACAGGCGATTTTAGTATCGCCTATTCAACAGCGTTCTACACGTCAGCGATCACCTGTCTCTCTCGGCGATCTCCGGATCGCCCGCGTGTGTTACAGCCGGCGCGCCAACGTTCTCCAACGCTTCTGAAGGAACATGGTTCGCCAGCTACTAGCTCGCCATCGCCCACCTGCGCATGCTGCTCGCCATCACGCGATCGCCCACCTGCGCATGCTGCTCGCGATCGCCCACCTGCGGATGCTGCTCGCCATCGCGCGATCGCCCACCTGCGGATGCTGCTCGCCATCGCGCGATCGCCCACCTGCGGATGCTGCTCGCCATCGCGCGATCGCCCACCTGCGGATGCTGCTCGCCATCGCGCGATCGCCCACCTGCGGATGCTGCTCGCCATCGCGCGATCGCCCACCTGCGCATGCTGCTCGCCATCGCGCGATCGCCCACCTGCGCATGCTGCTCGCCATCGCGCGATCGCCCTCCTGCGCATGCTGCTCGCCATCGCGCGATCGCTCACCTGCGCGTGCTGCTCGTCATCGCGCGATCGCTCACCTGCGCATGCTGCTCGCCAACGCGTCGACATGCCACAACGCGCCATCGCCAACCTGCGCGTTAGCGCCCACCAGGTCACCACCGATCGCCTGTTGATCCATATCGCCAGCGGTCTTCCTCGCCCACGCGGCAGCGCGTTTCCTCGCCATCGCGCTAACGCTTGCGTTCGCCGCCTCAGACTCGCGCTCATTCACCGGCCCACCCTCGCGACCGCTCGCCTGCGCGCCCGCGTGACCGTTCGCCAGCGCGCCCGCGCGACCGTTCGCCTGCGCGACCGCTCGCCTGCGCACCCGCGCGATCATTCGCCTGCGCGCCCACATGCATGCTCTCCAATGTTCGCCCGCGCGCGAACCAACGGTGTTCCGTCACGTGAACCGACGGTGTTCCGTCGCTCGAACCGACGGTGTTCTGTCGCTCGAACCGACGGTGTTCCGTCGCTCGAACCGACGGTGTTCCGTCGCTCGAACCGACGGTGTTCCGTCGCTCGAACCGAGGGTGTTCCGTCGCGCGAACCAACGATGTTCCATCGCTCGAACCTACGGTGTTTCTTCGCACGAACGTCGTCCTAATTCGTGCAGTATCCATTGCTCGTCTTTGGGTTATCGCTCGCCGGCCACCAGCTCTCGCCCTTCCTACCACGCTCGCCCTCCTTCTGCGCTCCTTCGCTCACCTTCGTTTGCGTTCCTGCGTGACCGCGCATGGGCGCTTCCACGTTCGCCCACGCGCAAATCTTTGAATTACCATCGCGCGAGCTCCAGGGCGATTGCGACCACGATTCCCATTGGGGTTTTTGCAGCATGGCCTAGCCTGGCGAGTTCTTCTGGAGCGTATTTCCAGAACACGGCCTCACCCCGTAAACGCAGAGCATGACACTTATAAGAATAGGAAGAAACTTCAGGGAGGTCTGAGCAACACTCCTCTTTCCAGAACCTGGGTTAGCCCTTCCCCGACATTCCCTGGAAGGATTTTTGGCGGGGGGCTTTCCGTTCGAGATTTCTCCATCGGCCAAGGGGTGACTGCTTACCCCTTCCTCTGGGGGCTTACCAGGTCCTTTCCCTCCTCGGTTACGGCCCGAGGTTTGGTTCAAGGAAACTACAGGAAGATCATGGGTAGTTTCCTCCTCTCGGGCTCAGGCACCTTGGCCTTTTGTCGTTAAGTATCTAACTTGCGGATAAGCTCGATGTTGTACCATCTGGACGCGCTGACTGAGGGCTTCCTTTGGGTGTCTCATCTGTGGAGGTCGACAACCTCAGGCACCCTTCCATCCTTGAGAAGAGTTTGTTTGTGCCCAAGGACAGAGACTTAGACAGCGGCTGTGCGGAGGAAATCGACTTCCGTTTTCACTCCTCCAAGGCGCTTTCTTCCAGACTCAGCAGGGCTCCAGCGCCCTTTTCTTTCAACCACGTCGGCCTAAGTTATCGGCTACGACAACTGGGACAAGGTGTCCAATTGCAGTTTCCTCCTGTCAGGAACAGATGGCACGGGAGGCTCCCCCGGGGGGGCATACAGTGAACCCTCGCTACTTCGCGGTTCGACCATCGCGGATTCACCACTTCGCGGATTTTTTCCATAACCCATATATATACAGTAATATATATATATATATATATATATATATATATATGTATGCATGTATTTATGTATATATGTAGGTATGTATATGTGTATACATATGAATATATATATATATATACACACACACATATATATATATATATATATATATATATATATATATATATATATATATATATATATATATATATATATATATATCTAAAGTAGAAAGATGTGATGTAGTTCTAAGGGAAAAGTATGGGAAATATTATCTGGGTAATAAGCAAAGCTCTACCTCCAGTTTGTTTCTTCATTATGATCAGAGATAAATGTAAACAAAACATTGGTTGCCATTTTTTATTGTGCTTTTTAGCATGTTTAGGAAATGCATGATATAAAATCACCTTTAATATTTGTGCCTGTTTTAGTTTAGGGTACTGTAGTACATGCATTAAGTGTTCTGTACATTAAAGGGTAGTTTGTTAACAGTACTACGTACAAGGGAAGGTTTTAAAAGTCTGAATATACATGTTGAATAAATAGGTAAATATGGTGTCACTACTTCGCGGATTTTCACCTATCGCGGCCACGACTGGAACCTATCTACCGCGATAAACGAGGGTTCACTGTAGTCCTAAAAGGAGCGGCAGAGTTCACGAACTCTAGGATTGCAGGTTTCTCGCTGGGAGGATGCTTAAGGTTACTCATCCGGATGACAGCTTCCCGATGCCCATTCCCGCACAATCTCTGTGATCAGCCAAGGATATCGCGCCTGCCGTTTCTGTCAGCGAATTCAGTGTCTCTGAACCTCTATGCCATAGCGTCAGCAAGAGTTGCCCGGTTGGGCAGAATGATCCATACCTTAGGCGAAGGTCCTCCGTAGGATCATCGACGGCTTCACCCCCGGCCTCTTCAGTCGATCCTTTCTTGTAAGGAAGGATCTGAGAGGGGAGTTCCGTAGTCGACCTCTCAGCCCTGATCAAGTTTGTCGAACAAACTTCGGCCAGCATAGAACAGCAGAATCGATCAGACTGGTAACGAGGCGACAGGACTCCTTAAACCCTGGATCGGAAGGACGAGTACTTTCAGTTTCCATTCCATCCATCTTCCAGGGAGCTCATCGAATTCAGCCTAGACTGCAAGTATTCCTGCTTATGATGCAGTGTGGCTATCCCGCCGTGGCATAGCAGGTTTTTTCCCCAGAGAACTCTCCCTGCTTTCCTCATGGCCGCTCAGGTGCAGGCTTCTGCCTCCTCTGCTTTTTAGAGGGCTGGTCAACTCCGGTAGGCTCGGGTTCGACCTTATTCAGCGCCGGGACAAGCTTCCGGATGCTTACCATGAGTGTGGGTTCATGGTATTTTGCTTGGAGCCTTCTCTTCTGCCTCAACATCCGGAGTATCTGGCCATGATATTGAGTCAACGGCCTTACCACGTTGGAAACCCCGCTTCTCGTCTGTCCAGCGAGGTTAAGCAACGTCGGTTCTGGTTGGTACTTGGATGGGTGACCACCTGGGGACGCCAGATTCTGTTGCCATATCCTTTCGAGCTTTCCTTTCAGTTGACTGTGGCAAGACTGAGGAGAGTCGCAGTACCTGTTCTCAGTCAAGCAGAGCTTTCAGCCCTACCTTGGAACGTTTCCTAGTTCTCCTTTCCTCATTGACCCGTCTATAGTCCGAACGGTCGCCTCAGGATAAGTTCCATGTGGGGCGGTCCAAGTTCCGGTGGTTTCAGGCAACGTTTGACCGGACTTCCTGGGCCCTATGGGACCAGCGGAACTATTAGACCTGCAATGGGTGTTGACCTATGGAGCATCTTGATGGTAGTGGATATTCTCGTCCTTTCCCCACATTCTTGATGCTGTTCTCGGACTCGTCAAAGGAAAGGGGGGGGGGGGCATGTTCCGGTCCAGGCCTATGGTCAAGACCTGAAGGATACCTCTCCATCATTCAGGCAGGGTTAGGGGCCGTAGTCTGGCCCCTCTACAGATCTTACAGCTCCTGCCCAGTCGCCCCGTGCGCGTCGACTTCATGATTCTGGCGTGTTCTAACCAGCAGGGGACGCATATTCACACCTTCACATCTTGCAGTAGAGATACCGGGATGATTGAGATTCTCTTAATACCACCATCGGCTCTCTCATTCCAGGCAGGGGAATGTTCTCTCCGACTATCCGAGCAGAGCCTCGTAGAGAGAGTGTACCTGGGGTCTTTGACCTTGAGTAACCAGCAAGTCCTGGTCTGGGGGACCTGATCGCGACAGGTTGGAACCTCAAGCTTCCGCTGTTCTTCTCCCCAGTCTCAGACCCCGAGACTCTGGCAAGATGCATTCCGGTGATGGTGGGACAACTTCGACGCCTGCGTCTTCCCTCCTTTTTGTCTGTGGACAATGGGTCTCAACAAGACCAGGTTGTCTGTCAACCTTTCAATGGGAAAGCTCCACTGGGACTATGCGCAGAACGGTTTCTGGACCCTCTGCTTCCCCTGACGGAACTCCCGGGAGAGCTTCTCCCACGGCGCAGACTACTCAAACAACCACACTGCGACATCTCTCCCGAACCGGGGCGTCGCTTCGGCTTCATGCCTGGAGACACTACGCCTCCTCCTCAAGAAGAGGCAACCCGCTACAGTCGCTGGACGGAGGTCGCGTCATCTGCGATAATCATCCGCAGGGGTCTTCCAGGCAAAGTGAAGAGTCTTCGGTGGTTGGTGCCGTGGTAGATATACCTCTTCCCTTGAGACCTCTTCTCCAGCAATAACGGTCTTATTGCCTTTCGGCGGGAGGAAACTCCTTTCCGCTCTCGGCAATGAAGCCTGTCGCTCAGCCTTTCCCTGACCTTCAGGCTTAAAGGAATAACTTTTTCCTGCCCGCTGGATCTTTCCTCGCTCATGCGAAGCGACGATCGTCCCTGCCCTAGTCGGAGGAAGACCTCCAACTTGGAGCATGGCTCGGACTTTTAGTCCTTTAAGAGATCTTCTCAAGACCCTTTACGACAGGCCTCGGATTGTATTCCGCCTTGGGTCTCCTGCTCACTCTGGCCACGGCCAGTGTGTAAGCAATCTTCTTGGTCTCGTACGACTCCCCCTTTCTAAGGAAGAGGGGAAGGCAACATTCAGGTTCGCTCCTGAGTTGTTGGATAGACTCAGAATCTGGGGGTCCCGGCCCTTCGGTCCAATTCCTTCAAGATTTCGAGTCTCCATTCTGTATCTGATGTCCCAAGACCTTCTCTTTCTTGCCAGTGAAGGAATCGAGAGGTTAGCTTTGGGAACAGCTGCAGTTTGTCCTCAGTTGCAGCCGATTTGGGAGCACAAGGAGGACACGGGGGAGAGTCACCAGTATACCTCTTCAGCCTGGACTCAAGGACATTTATCTCGACCTGTCTCCAGACCCTCCCCCGTCACGTCGCCCTACAGCACGATGTTGGATACATCGCAACGTCCCTCGCCTTCGAGTAATACTACTCTGTGACGCAGGTGCTACAAGCTGGAGTCTGGAAGCGTCTAATGACCTTCGCAGCCCGCTTCCTGCAGGGCGTGACCCACAGGAGTCTCGATACGTTTTCTATCGCTCTGTGGTGGCTACACAACAGCTGGTCTAACCTCAGGCTCCTTTTTGGACAGGTAGCAGAAGGTTGAGGGCATTGTTATCAGGTTTTAGTCTGCATGAACGAAAGAAGTATGTCTGGCCCTTATTTCTTTCTTCATCATCCCCTCTACGGGGAGGCAGCATCCTGGTCTCTGCATAGCTGACCTCGAACCTCTGCAGGTAAACCATGCTTCCTTGTGTTCCGAGTATTGAGTCAATACTGTTGCGTCCCCCATACCCTGACAAGGTGGTATTGGGAACGTCCTAACCCAGAGTTCCTTCTGGAACTCCAGGTCAACTGCCTAGGACGGGTCACACTTCTTCCTTCACACACAAGCTTATGTAGGCCACACGGTTTCTTGTGGAGCAAGGAACTTGTGAGGTGCAGGGACTCCTTTTCTCGAGTGCGTCTCACTCGGATTCTGAGTCCCCGGGTAAAGCCAAAGCCAGTATGGCTGGGGACTTTCCACCCTACCTAATGGGTAAGTCACCCAATGTAAATAGCGTGGTTTGTATTTCGGTTACGGAACAAATGACAAATTCGAAGATAATTTGTATTTTTCCTAACCATACAAACCTTAGCTATTTACACATATTTGCCCGCCAGCCCTGTCCCCCAAGACAAGTCCTACCTCTAAGTGAAAGTGAGCATTCATCTGTGTGTGAGGGGGGGAGGGGTAGCTAGCTACCACTCCCCTACCCCCCCCCCCCCTGCTAACTAGCGCGGGGGTAATACACCCTCGTTAAATTCTAATGGCTCGCCATTTCAGCTGCGCTAAAAGGTAAACCCAATGTAAATAGCTAAGGTTTGTATGGTTAGGAAAAATACAAATTATCTTCGAATTTGTCATTTTTCACTCTGTCCCAACAAACTACAAAGGCTCCCGTACCTAGACCAAATGACGAAAAGAAGATTTACAAATTAACTCATTATTATTATTATTATTATTATTATTATTATTATTATTATTATTAGCTAAGCTACAACATTAATTGAAAAAGCAGGGTACTATAAGGACAAGGGCTCTAACAAGGAAAATAGCAAAGTGAGGAAAGGAAATGAGGACACAGAATAGTGGGATCAATTATAGAATAGTACAATATTAGTTAGGACATAGAAACTCGCTTAATTGAATAGATTATTTTGAATACCATATACAAGTGGTGGGAACGTGTAAAATATACTAGTTTTACTCCTTTCGTTGTCATAGCACATATAGGAGTCTTCTTCCACCCGGTATTTAAGAAAAAACACTGATAGGGGAGGTGGTGCTTCTGCCATGAGTTACCTGTTCGAATGGAATAAAGTGCCCAACGTTTATATTTTAAACCTCTTTGTCATTTGCTTTCATTTCTGTAATATGCAGTAAATCATAGATCTTATTTTATTGATCACGTTAATAATAAAAGGTTAGGGTAGGAATGTGAATTTGATATATTTTTTTTTGATCATTGGAAATGGAAGCAAAATTCATGTTTGAACAGAGGCTAAAATGCAAAGCTGCAACTAACCCCTTTTTTAAGTGTGCATTCACCCCTTCAAGGTTGTATAATTGATAACGCCAAAATACTAGCACACAGGGCTAACGCTCTTAGCAAAACATAGTCCTCTTGCCAGAACCTAGGGGCAGTGACTTAATGTTGAGCGTATGCAGAGCAATAACCAATAAATCATTAGCTCAATTAAGTAAGGAAGTTTGTTCCGTAACTGAAATACAAACCACGCTATTTAATATGGGTAATTACTTTCGGCGTAGCTGAAATGACGAGCCATTAGAATTTTAACGACGGTTTACTACCCCACCGCTAGTTAGCGGGGGTTAGGGAGGGGTAGTATACTACCCCCCCCCTCACACACCTGTGCTGAGCTTACTTTGCTATCGGCTCGGGTGCTAGACGGACGTGTCCCCTATCACCCTCGCCTACACTGACAGCCATTAATCTTTGTTTGATTTTTCTTTTTGACGGAGTGTTTGGAAGTTGACCTCTGCGATGCGGAAGTGTCCCGGCTTACCTGACCGCCCTTGTGGGACTTATATGTTGGCGGTCGAAACAGATCCACACACCTCATGTCCTTTTTGTAGGGGCCAACGGTGTGACAGAGATAAAGTATGTGGTGAGTGCAGGGAATGGTCTACCTCCCAGTGGGAGAGGTTTTCCCGGCGCCGGAAGAAGAAGTCGAAACGAGATTTGTTCCGTAACTGGAATACAAACCACACTATTTAAAGTCGGTAATTACTTTCGGCGTAGCTGAAAGGATGAGCCATTAAAATTTAACGAGGGTTTTCTACCCCATCGCTAGTTAGCATGGGGTAGGGAGGGTAGTTAGCTACCCTCCCCCCTCACACACCTGTGTTGTAAGCTCACTTTGCTTACGGCTCGTGTGCTAGTCGGACGTGTCCGCTGTCACCCTCGCCTACACGACAGCCATTTAATCATTGATTTTGCTTTTTCTTCTCTAGAGTGTTGTGAAGTTGGCCTCTACAATGCGGAAGTGCCCTGGGTTACCTGACCGCCCTTGTGGGACCTTCATGTCTTCAATCGACACGGATCCACACACCTTATGCCCTTATTGTAGGGATCAACGGTGTGAGAGTGATAACGTATGTATTGAATGTAGGGAATGACCTACCTCCCAGTGGGAGAGGTTTTCCCGGCGCCGGAAGAAGAAGTCCAAACGGGATATTTCTCCTTCAAAGGTTTCTTTGAAGAAGGAAAATCCTAAGGACTCTTCTTCCGTAGCCTAAACCTCCTCCGAAGCTCCCACTCGGTCGGCTTCTCGCGAGAGGCCGTTGAGTGGTAGCGTAGGCCGTACTGTTGTCCGATCTCTGGGTTTGGGAGAGGGAGTTGCCTCCCATAGTGAGGCAGCTCCTCCTCCTCCCCCAGGGGAAGATTTAATTATTTCTCCTGATGTTAATAATGAGGATCTTTTGCAGCTTTGGGCTTCCTTGGGGCTTCAGGGTTCGCCCTCCAAGGAAGCCCTTTTTGACATGATCAGGTTGGGAGCAGCTGTCAAACAGTCACCGGTGGTAGCAGAAGTTGACCCTCTGTCTATTGTCGAGGCTGTTGTGGCAGAGGCTTCCAATGAGAGTGTTCAAACCCCTGCTCCTGTTGTAGCTGAAGGCTTAGCTCCCCCCTCCGAACATCCTTCGAGGGAGGAACTATGTCCAACGGTCTCTAGTGCGGGTGATTCCCCCCCCCCCCGGGGGAGTTCACTGACAGAGACTCCTCTTCGGAGGACTGCCGATGGTTTGCCTGCTGCTCCCAGAGAACGTATCCGACGTAAGGCTCGCCATCCTCTTCGTCGCCGAGGTCATCCTTCTCCTCACAAGGGTGTTAGGAGGTGCCTCTTCGGATCTTCATCCTCGCAGTCCCCCGCAGAGGAACTTCGTCCTTTAGCTACCGTTCCTGCTACTTCCTTGGACCTGGACCTCTCCGCAGATCGTTCGGGATCTCCATCGGCTGCCAGACCTGCTGACCTGCCCTCACCTTTCCTGGCCGCTGGCGCGCTGTGGGGGCCCACCCATCCTGTTTTCCAACGGGCACCGGTACCTTCGGGGCAAAAGGGCTTTCACACATTGTGTGAAAGTCCCTTAAGCGCCAGGTTTCCCCTGTGCGCCAACGTTCGCCTGCGCACAAGCGCCCTCCGGTTGCAGTCTCATCTCGCCAGCGCTCTCCTGCACGCCCACGATCTCCTGTTCGCCTTACAGTTCCAGAGACTACACGCCCACAATCTCCTGCTCGCCAACGGATCTCTGCGCGCCCTCGGCCTGATGCACGCCATGGACGCCCTCGGTCTCCTGCTCGTCAGCGCTCTCCTGATCGTCAGCGATTTCCTGTGCGCCATCGCTCTCCTGCTCGCAAGCGCTCTCCTGCTCGTCAGCGCTCTCCTGCTCGTCATCGCTCGCCTGCTCGCCCTCGATCTTCGGATCAGGGCTCCAAAGGGAAGTCTTCTTCCTCCCCTGCTCGCCAGGACTCTCCTCCACGATCGCCGACGCGCCATCGGACCTCGCCTGCTCGCCATCCCTCGCCTACATGCCATCGACCGCAGTCTCCATCGCGCGCCCACTGCCAGAACTTCTGTTCCTGATGAGCGCCCTCCTGCACGCCCGCGCGCTAGAGATATTCGCCCTGCACGCGCGCGCCTTACGGCTTCGCCCTTACGGGCCCTTCAGGATCCTGTGGCTGCACTTCATCTGAGGTCTCCGGAACGCGCACCAACCCGCCCCTTCACCTATGCGCCCACGCACCCTGTCGCCTGCGCGCCCACAAGCTCCTTTTCCTGCGCGCCATCGTTCGCCCACGCGCCAATGTGCGCCCTCTCCTACGCGCCATCGCTCGCCTGCGCGCCATCGCTCGCCCGCCCGCCCTCGCCATCGCCCACGGGCATGTGCGATCAATCGCTCCCCGGGCTAGGCAATGGCCTATCGCGCGAGCGTGATGCCCAGCGCGATCCACAGCACGTTCCCACACAGGATCCTGCAGTACGACGCGCAGTCAGGTCATCTTCATCGCGTTCCCCCCCCCACGTAAGCACAGGACAGTGCGCTCGACAGAGGGAGGGAAATCTCAGGACAGGTCTAGGAATATTTCTTCTGCAGCTTCTTCCTTTCAGGCAGACCCTGTTGTAGTTTCCACTCCTGGGGATCTTACGATCCCCTTCCATCCAGAGGGTGTCTCTGACAGCGCTGCTGTCAGTCGGCTTCCCTGGTTTGGGCCCTTGCTCAGAGCGGTTGCGCAGGCTTTCAAGTTCGCTTTCTCTGAACTAGGCCTCAAATCAGCGGCTATCTCGGCCCCCCTGAAGAGGAAGAGAGGAGTGGACGACGTGGTTACTTCTCCAAGGGCGAAACTGGCTCCTCAGAAGTCGTCGAGGAAGGCTCCCTCCCCTCCCCAGACTTTCTCCCCATCCCCCGTGGACGAGGGTTTTCCGTCCTCAGGGGATTCTCGTAAGGTGAGGTGTTCTCCCATCGTACCAATTGGAGAAACCCCACCTCGCGCCGAGAAGTCTCCTTGGGTGGAGGTGGAGAAGAGCCCCCCACCATCTTTGTTGGAATCCTGCATCCCTTCCAGGAGGGAGTCGAAGGACTCCAAGACTGTCCCGAAATCTTCTTCGAGGATCAGACCAAAGCCAGCTAGGCCTGCGGAGAACGTCCACGAGTCCCCCCAATAAGAGCCTTTGGGGACTGGAGACCTTGCTGCTTGTCCATCAGGAAGAGAGCCGCAGGAGTCGGAGCATGCATTCTGGCAAGTTTTGACTCTGATGAGGAACCTTTACGGATTCTCGGATCCAGAGATTCCTCCTCGAGAGGGCAAGGACACGGTTCTGGACCGAGTCTTTGATACCCAAAAGCCCCCTAAAACCAACGCGGCTTTGCCCTGGTCCCAGGGGGTCAAGAGTGCCAGAGATAAGGTCGAGAGCCAGCTCTCCGAGCTAGCCTCCTCCAGCCGTTCCAGCGCCAGAAACAAACTCCTCCCACCTCTTCGTGTCCACCAGAGGAGGTATTTCGAAATCATGGAGGAGTCCTGTTTAGCTCTTCCCCTCCACCACTCGGTGGAAGAGCTCTCCCGGGGAGTCCCTCGCAAGAGACTCTCCAACCGGCCAGTGTCGTTCTCGGCCTCGGAGATTCTCTGCCAGGAGAAGGTAGCGAAGTGTGCCATGCAGGCCACTTCGTGGCTGGATATCTGGCTAGGATCTCTTGGCATCCTGATACGATCCGAAGACTTGTCTAAGCAGAGTACCAGGAAGGCCTTGGAGACTTTCCTTCTTTCAAGCACACGTACCATTGAGTTTCTGGCCCACCAAGTCTCGAACTTGTGTGCTAACACTATCCTGAAACGCCGTGATACGGTGTCTGAAAGATTCAACTCGAAGGTCCCCAACACCGAGGTCAGTAAGCTCAGACATTCCTCGCTTTTGGGGAGTAGTCTGTTTGAGCTGAAAGATGTAGAGCAGGCGGCTGAGAGGTGGAGGAAGTCCAACCAGGACTCCCTCCTCCAGAGGGCTTTAACATCAAAGCCCTATAAGCCTCCAGCACCTTAACAACCTCGCCCTGCAAAGACGACAAAGCCGGCAGTAGCAGGAAAGGCAGCGGTGTCCAAACAGCCCTTTCCCGTCAAGGACAGGAAAGGCAAGAAGTACTCCAAGGGAGGCAAAAATCCTTGGGGGAGTGGCCGAGTGGGGTGATGCCTCCAAAGTTGCGCGAACAGGTGGCAGCACCTCTGGGCCGATTCCTGGACGATCTCCGTGATCAGCCAAGGATATCGCGTCCCGTTCATAACATCTCTACCTCCCCTGACAGCGAATCCAATGTCGTTGAGCTCTCTTGCCATGGGATTGGCTAGAGGGCAAGCCCTTTGGGCAGAAGTCGAGACCAAGAGGTCGTCGACGGGTCCCCAGGCTTCTACAGTCAACTCTTTCTTGTAAAGAAGGCTTATGGAGGCTGGAGACCAGTCATCGACCTCTCAGCTCTGAACAGGTTTGTCAAGCAGACCCCGTTCAGCATGGAGACAGCAGACACGGTCAGACTCGCAGTGAGACTGCGAGACTTTATGTGCACACTGGATATGAAGGACGCGTACTTCCAGATCCCAATCCATCCGTCTTCAAGGAAGTACAGTACCTAAGATTCAGCCTAGACAACAAGATGTACCAGTTCAAGGTGCTGTATTTTGGTCTCTCAACAGCACCTCAGGTTTTCACCAGAGTGTTCACCCTGATATCTTCGTGGGCACACAAGATCGGCATCCGTCTCCTCCGTTATCTCGACGACTGGCTGATCTTAGCAGACTCGGAGTCAACCCTTCTTTGACACCGAGACAAACTTCTGGAGATTTGCCAAGATCTGGGGATCATGGTAAATCTCGAGAAGTCTTCTCTGCTTCCTACCCAAAGACTGATATATCTAGGCATGATATTGGACACCAATCTCCACAAAGCCTCCCCATCAGACGACAGGATAGCAAGACTGAGGAAGGTCGCAAGTCCGTTCCTCAGACGAGATGAACTCCTAGCCCAACCGTGGTTACGTCTCCTCGGCCATCTCTCATCCTTGGTCTGTCTAGTTCCCAACGGTCGTCTCAGAATGAGATCTCTGCAATGGCGTCTCTAGTCCTGGTGGAGTCAAGGACACGATTCCCCGGACGTCTTGATCCCTATGGGTCTCGCGGAATGGACGGACCTTCAGTGGTGGGTGGCAGACAAGAACCTACGAAAGGGAGTGGATCTTCTCGTCCTCCCCCCGGATTTGATGCTTTTTTCGGACGCCTCAAAGAAAGGGTGGGGGGCCCACGTTCTGAACCACAGGACCTCAGGCCTGTGGTCAGAATCCGAAAAGTGCCTCCATATAAATGTGCTAGAAATGAAGGCCGTTTTTCTGGCCCTTCAACAGTTCCAACAGCACCTGGCGGGTCACTCTGTGGTGGTGATGAGCGACAATACCTCAGTAGTGGCTTACATCAACAAGCAGGGAGGTACCTTTTCAGAACAGCTATCCCATCTTGCAGTAGAGATACTGAGATGGACCGAAGTCCACTCGATTCCACTTTTGGCTCGTTTCATTCCGGGCAAAAGGAATGTGCTTACCGACAGTCTGAGCAGAGCGTCTCAGATAGTGAGTACCGAGTGGTCTTTGGATCGTCAAGTAGCTGACAAAGTCCTGACTTTGTGGGGTTCCCTTTTTGTGGATCTGTTCGCTACAGCGTTGAACTTCAAACTGCCGCTGTACTGCTCCCCAGTCCCGGACCCCAAGGCTCTCTGGCAAGATGCTTTCCAACAACGGTGGGACAACATCGACGTATACGCCTTTCCCCCGTTCTGTATGATGAGGAGGGTACTCAACAAGACCAGACTATCGGTCAACCTCTCGATGACTCTCATAGCTCGACTGTGGCATCACGCGGAATGGTTCCCGGACCTTCTGCAACTCCTTACGGAGCCTCCGAGAGAACTCCCTCCGCGACACGAGCTATTCAAACAACCACACTCCAACATCTTTCACAAAGCCGTACCTTTGCTTCGGTTTCACGCCTGGAGACTATCCAGCATCTCCTCCCAGAGAGAGGATTTTCGCAACAAGTTGCGGAAATGATGTCTGGACACCTTCGAAAGTCATCCGCAGGGGTCTACCAGGCGAAGTGGAGAGTTTTCTGTAGTTGGTGTCGTGGAAGGGGTATCTCTCCACTCGATGCCACTATTCCAGCAATAGGAGAGTTCTTCGTGTACTTGCGAGAAGAAATGCGCCTTTCAGTCTCGGCAGTGAAAGGCTATCGCTCAGCCTTAAGTCTAGCCTTCAGGCTCAAAGGAGTGGACATTTCTTCTTCGCTAGAACTTTCTCTACTCATACGTAGTTATGAACTTACCTGCCCTCAGTCGGAAGTGAGACCTCCTCCATGGAACGTGGTTCGAGTTCTCAGGTCTCTTAAGAGACCTCCCTATGAACCATTACGCCAGGCTTCAGATCGCCACCTGACTTGGAAGACGGTGTTCCTACTAGCTTTGGTGTAAGCCAAGCGAGTTAGCAAACTTCATGGTCTCTCGTATGACATCGCCCATTCAAGGAGATGGGGGAGGTAACGTTCAGCTTCGTCCCTGAGTTTATTGCCAGGACTCAGAATCCGGGAGTGCCAGACCTTCGCTTCGACTCCTTCCAGATTTCGAGTCTTCGTTCCGTAACAGATGACCCAGACCATCTCCTACTGTGCCCAGTAAGGAGTCTGAGGCTATACCTGAAGAGAACAGCTGCAGTTCGTCCCCAAGTGCAGGCTTTGTTTGTTAGCACTGGGAGATCGAAGAGGAGGGTTACCAAGAACACCATCTCATCATGGATTCGAAAGGCAATCCATCTGTCCCTGAATCCTGACCCTCCTCCATCACGTCATCCTAGAGCTCATGATATCAGGGGAGTAGCTACCTCCCTGGCCTTCAAGAAAAACTTCTCTGTGACGCAGGTTCTTCAAGCAGGGGTGTGTAAGCGTCAAACGACCTTCTCAGCCCACTACCTGCAAGACGTGACCCACAGGAGGCTCGATACGTTCTCTTATCGGCCCTGTGGTGGCTGCACAACAGCTGGTTTAAACCTCAGGCTCCTTAATGGACAAGTAGCAGAGGGTTGAGGGCATTGTTACCCGGTTTTAGTCTGCATGAAAGAAAAGGTATGTCTGGCCCTTAGTCTTTTCTTCATCATCCCCTCTCTTGGGGAAAGCAGCATCCTGTGTTCTCTGCATAGCTGACCTCAAACCACTGCAGGTAAACCATGCTCCCTTGTGTTCCTAGTACAGTGGAACCTCTACATACGAATTTAATCCATTCCAGAACCAACTTCGGATGTAGAAAATGTTCGGATGTCGAAACGAATTTTCCCATAAGAATACATTGAAATAGGATTAATCCGTGGTTGAGCCCAAAAACCCATGATAACTTCTTAATAAACTACTACACATAATTTTCCCATGAGAATAATGAACACTAAATTAGATAATAGACATGTAAATAAGAAGAATAGACATGTAAATAAGAAGAATTAGCAAAAAATGATAAATAAGAAACTGGTTTTTAGCGTTACTTTACCTTAGAAACTCCAGCGCAGGTGTTGTTAGTCTTGCTACCCAGAGAGGAGACGGACGGGCGGCGAGGAGGTAGAGAGGTTAACTACGATAAACGTACACTACCGTAACTTATTCTAACTTACACTAAGTGAACTTTAACATAACTTAGCTTATTTTTTTTTTATTTTTATATTTTATATTTTCTTTTACATTTTCTTCTTTTCTTTTTGATGATTACGTAATTTTAATCACTTTCACTCTCTACACTTAAAATTGACTGAATTTCTTTCGCTTCACTCTTTTCCGTTTTCTTTGTTTCACTTTCTTCCGCTTCACTCTTTGCCGTTTTCTTCGAATCACTTACATCCTCTTCATCACGAGTTCGCTTCGCAGTTTTTTTAAAGAAAGTGAGTTAGGCAAACATCATCGAATTGAGAAACTACACGACAAACCTGCAATTTCTTTGGATGGTATTTGTCGATGAAGTCGACCACGTCTTGATATTTTCCTAACACCTCTTTTATATGCGCCGAACCTAACACATGTTCTACCTCCTCGCTCCCTTCCTTGTCATCACTCATGTGCTCCGACATAGCATGGAGTTCCTTGAGCTCATCCGTGGTGAGTTCGTCGTGATGTTCGGCGACGAGTTCGGTAACGTCATCTGCGTCGACCTCCAGACCCATGGACTTGCCAAGGGAGACGATTTCCTCTACGGCTTCCGCTGCACCGAGCACGGGATCAGGTTCGGGGTTAAAACCCTCGAAATCTCGGGGAGAAACTACTTCAGGCCACAGCTTCTTCCCGGCAGAATTGAGGGTCCGTCGAGTTAATCCCGCCCAAGCCTGATCTATGATCTTCAAGCAGTGCACGATGTTGAAGTGGCCCCTCCAAAATTCACGCAAAGTTAAGTTGGTGCTTTGCGTGACATTAAAGCACTGCTTAAATAAGTGCTTGGTGTACAGCTTCTTAAAATTAGAGATGACTTGCTGGTCCAAGGGCTGGAGGATAGAGGTGGTATTCGGTGGAAGATACAGCACCTTTATGAACTTGAATTCATCGAAGATATCATCTTCAAGTCTGGGCGGGTGAGCGGGTGCATTGTCAAGGCATAGCAGGCACTTTAAAGGCAATTTCTGTTCATGAAGATACTTCTTCACAGAAGGGCCGAAAACTTGGTTAACCCATTGCACAAAGAATTGCCTAGTGACCCAGGCCTTCGAGTTGGATCGCCAGAAAACATGAAGCTGATCCTTATCGACGTTGTGTGCTTTAAAGGCCCTAGGGTTCTCTGAATGGTAAACCAGTAAGGGCTTGACTTTAAAGTCCCCGCTAGCGTTGGCACATAGGGCAAGAGTCAACCGATCATTCATTGGCTTATGCCCAGGTAATTTCTTCTCTTCGGCAGTGATGTAGGTTCGACTAGGCATCTTCTTGCAAAACAGCCCGGTTTCATCACAATTAAACACCTGCTGCTTTACATAGCCTTCTTCCAGCACGATCTTTTCGAAGTTCTTGACAAAGTCAGCTGCAGCCTTTGTGTCCGCACTAGCAGCCTCTCCGTGGCGAACAACTGAATGAATCCCGGACCGTTTCTTAAATTTCTCGAACCAGCCACGAGATGCCTTGAAATCATCTGAGGAAGGCTCGGTTGAACTCTCCCCAGCATCACCCCCAGAGCTCTCCTCCTTCAAGTCCGTAAAGATGGCATGCGCCTTCTCGCAGATGACGGTCTCGGTGATGGTGTCGCCAACGATCTCTCTATCCTTAATCCACACTAGTAGAAGTCGTTCCATCTCTTCTATGATAGGGGTACGATGTTTGGAAATTATGGTGATCCCCTTAGAAGGTTTCACTGCTTTAATAGCTTCCTTCTGTTTAAGGATTGTCGAGATCGTCGACATATTACGGCCATACTGTTTAGCAAGTTCACTCGCGCTCATGTTTTTCAATAATTTCCTGCTTAATTTTTAAAGAAAGCATTTCCTTCTTCCTTTTCTCACCACTACCACTACCACTGGCAAAACTAAGCCTTTTAGGACCCATACTTTACGTAAATTACCGTTAAAGGATGCACGTAAAAAATCACGATTAAAACAGAGTTAATAGCAGAACGCACAGTGCACAACCGCAAGAAGCAGACGAGAACAGAGGACTGACCCAAGCCCCGCTAATTGAGCGTCCCTCCGAGGTCGATGTGCTGCCTTCTATCGGCGGAAATAAAAAACACCTCAGGCGCTATGAGCACCGACTACGCGTACGAGTATTGTTTACTTCGGGTGTCGAAAAAAACATTTGGGTGTAGAGTCGGAACGTGTTCGAATTGTACTTCGCGTGTCGAAAAATTTGGATACAACCGGTACGACGAAAATTGCTTACTTCGTTTGTCGAAATAAAATTTGGGTGTAGAGTCAAAAATTTGCTCGAATTTTACTTCGGATGTTGGAAAATTCGGATGTAGATACGTTCGGATGTAGAGGTTCCACTGTATTAAGATTAATACTGTTACATCTCCATACCCTGACGAGGTGGTATTGGGAAAGTCCTAGTCTACAAGTTACCCTCCCATACCCCCGGTAACTAGCGGTGTGGGTAGTAAACTCTCGTTAAAAATGAATGGCTCGTCATTTCAGCTACGCCGAAAGTAATACCCCTATTAAATTGCTAAGGTTTGTATAGTTAGGAAAAATACAAATTATCTACGAATTTGTCATGTCAGTACTGTATATCAAACTCGTAAATGATGTAAGATTGCGGGAATAGTTAGCGAGGTTGAATTACCTTCACTTTATTTCAATGTCTCCATTTTTATTCCTAAAATGAAGGGTTATGAATGGATTATGCAGCAGAGTTCTACATCACTATTGTGTTGTCACTTTTTTTGTTGTAATGTTTGCTATATTATTCAGTCTGTCCTTCGAGGGGGTCTGTCGCTAGTGCACCTCATGCAGCGCACTAAAAGTACGAATTAAGGGTTTTCGCTGTTTCCCTGTGGCCCCTACCTATGTCCTCTTTTTTCCTTTCCTTTGTCCTAACTGTCTTTCTTGCAGCCTTCTGTCCAACATCTATCAACTTTTCATTCTTAGTTTATCCGAAGGGATTTTCCTTTGTTTCACTTCGGGCTTGAAGGGCCTCCCTGACCCTAGCAATGTGCCATATAACCACTATTGATAAAAGTCTGATACAGTACTCATTTTGTGTATCTGTAGTAAGATATCAATGGAAAAATCTCCAAGTAGGCATTAAAAGATTTGTACCCATTGTCTACCAACTCACATTTTGGGCTGTGCCATAAAACAATTAGTTGACAACACATCAATAGCAAAGACTAGGTAAGGTCTAAGAGTAGCTGAGAAGACCAATTTATCTATAATTGGCTTACTACCATCATCCAGAAAATGAAAACTCACTGTCTTTAAATCCAAGTAGCCTACTAAAACAGATTAAATTGAAATATTTTAAGATATCTAAAGTTTTTGAAAAGATTTTAATGTCCTCCATGTTTTATTCCAGAAAAATATAATTAAACCTAATTATCTATTCATTTAGGCCTATATATTTGTGAGATTATAATCTTATTCACTTCTTACTACTTCAAATGTAATATTACCTATGCAATGATGAAATTGGTAACCATATAAAAAATAGTATGTGTAAAACCATTATTTATGAAATAGGGTTGGTATAAAAGCACCAATCTCATATTATACATGGTTGCAACTACTGTATACTGTAGTAGTGGATAATTATTCAAGTAAAATTCTGTCTAATTATTATTTTTTCAAAACTCTAGTTATTGACATTGGTCTTCATTCAGATTTTTTATTATCTTGTGTCATTTATTTTAATGGATAATCCTAAAAAGTGACCCTTTTTGTATCAAATTAGTTATCAAATTAATTATCAAAAGTCAGGTTATGACTGGAAGGTGAAGAATGTTGGGAGTAAATATATTTTACTTTTCTTTCAGATGCGTTTATTGACCTGCACATTTGAAGTCCAAAATCCGAAGCCAGTAAACCTGATTCTCCTAATAATATGGGAAGGACATGGAAGTTAAAGCAACGAGGATGGCACAAGATTGAATTATTCATATCTAAATGAAAGCTAATAACAGGGATGGAGTCTGTAATATTTAATGGATATCAGTTTAAAGTTAAGTTAGAATATTTTCTTTTTCAGCTAGGTTATAGCGTAGGTAATGAATACTTAAGGAAGGTCGCTTATGTACAGTGTACAATATAGTGTTGAGAATATACTACTGTATCTGAAAAAATCTAGTATCACAGAACTTCTCTTGAAAGTGAGATTGTTCTCAAATAAATACAAATATTGCTCTAAAGGTAAATTCTCAAAAAGTCTTAGTGATACAAGAGCTAATGTAACATTAGATTGTGTGCTTTCATGGGTCATAGATTTTAAACACTGCCTAATGGCCATAGAATGTCATATTTCTTAGACCTGTAGTATGATACTTGTCAAATAATCAATAATTGTAATGTAGCCTTGAAATTTATAAAATTTTTAGCAAAAAAAAAAAAAAAAAAAGACAATAATATTGATTATTTATCTAGTATTTCAGTCCCCATATGCCCAAAAGTTATTCATAAACTGATTTGACCTGCGACCCCTTGTCTGATGTTTAAGATGAGTCCAGCTGCTTGATTACTATAACAGGGTATTTGTTCCGTAACTGAAATACAAACCACGCTATTTTTGTGGTATTGCTTTCGGCGTAGCTGAAAGGACGAGCCATTAGATTTTTAGCGAGGGTTTACTACCCTCTCGCTAGTTAGCGAGGGGGTAGGGAGGGGTAGCTAGCTACCCTGTGGCGGGATGTTGCAAAAACAACCCCCACACCCTTGAATCTTACTTACTTACAATGGTCTCCACAAAACAAACTTTCCCCTTACGTAATCTACAACCAGACTCTTGGACAAAAGGACAAAACAAAACAAAACATAACCTTAAAACTATAATTCTTAAACCTTAAAATAAATCATAAACCATCAACATTCAAAATAAATACTTTAAACCAATCAAAACTTAACACTTTAAACTAATCAAAACTTAACACTATAAATAAAACTAAATATATAATTAACAAAAAAACCTTTCCGCAATCCAATAAATCCTAACGAAACTTAAAACTAACCGCAACCCAAACATGAAAACACAAAACACATATATTACGAGTTCAACACCAAAATTTGTATGCTCATATATATTATTTGCAACACAGTCGTTCACAAACTGCCGAACTGTCTTTCACGGCACAACCCTCAATCTGTGATTAACAGGTTAAACTGTATGGCAAGTTGCCATCACTGCCTCCCTAATCGGGGTCGTAATCATCATCGTCATCATCCTTATCATCATTATCATCATCAATAGCAGCAATCAAAGTAAACAGGCCAGGTCATCGACAATCGTTAATCCAAAAAAAAGCAGTCTAAATATGATCAGTTCCAGGCCAGGTCATCAACAGTAATCCACTTTCTAGAAATTTAGTCACTCCAAAGGAGGAATCGCAGCCTGCCAAAATAAAAAAGAAAAACACTTACGAACACTTCTAGCTAACTGAACTATCGCACTATAATCAAAGATAAATAATAAATTGTTCCTATCATTCACAATCACGACAAGCAAAGATAACCAAAACTTACTTTGAAAATCAAAAACCACTTCCACGCTGGTCAGAAAAATATAAATGTAATCCAGCTCTCACACAACTGCCTTATGCTGCAGTCAAATAAAAAAGCCCTCGCTCCGAAACATTCACCACTGTCGTAACCTAACTAAAAAATGTAAACAAACAATCTCATTTGTACCAACAGTCTTTCTCACCCCCCAACGATCATTCTCTAACTACCACTTGCTCTTCGGCGCACACCGCAGTCACACAAACACACAACCAAACACACAAACACACACTCAAACACACACTCAAACACACACACACTCTCGCGCGATCTAGAAAAACTAAAGCAAATGAAATTCTCTCTCTCTCTCTCTCTCTCTCTCTCTCTCTCTCTCTCTCTCTCTCTCTCTCTCTCTCTCTCTCTCTCTCTCTGGATTTGGCAAAAACAAAAAAATAAAAATAAAGTAAAAATAAATCCTCCACATTCCTCCCCCCTTACTTTGCCAAATCCTTCTCACACAACACTTACATTATTTTTTTCATAACCCAGTCGCAGTCGGGAACGGGACCTCTACTCCGAGTAACTGGGCCTCCATATACTCTCTCATTCACTTCTTCCTTATCACAATCATTCGCTACATTAACACTATTCCTATCTAAATTCCTATCATCTAATATATCATGTACAATCATATCTACCTCGTTCTCATCTGGCCCTATAATTACACTCATTTCTGTAAACAGTTCATCCATTTCATCAAAAACATTCTCAACTTTAGTAAAAGATTCATTCATACTACTAATCATTCTCCTATCTCTCACTCTCGCATTCGTCATCCTTTCTTTTACATCACCTAAGGAAAAGCCACACACACTATAGGTATCATTCATACTCAGCCATGATTCATCTGTATTAACACATTTATCTTCCATACACACTTGCACATTTACACCCTTGTCATACTTATTTCTATTCTCACTTTTACTTATAAGATTTCCCCTTCTTTCATCTTTACTTAAAGCTCTTGTATTCTTCCTTTTCTTATATTCTACTAACACTAACTGTTTACCTTCCAGACCTAAGTCCTCATACATACTAGGTTCACCCTTGTTCCTTTTCAACCATTTACTCGTCCCATTCTCTTGGATATACTCAGGTACCTCTTTCCATTTACGCAACTGGTTGTGGTGGGCCCTAATTTTTTCCCCAATACCACCAACACACAACTTACCCAAAACGTAACTTAATCCACTCGAACCAACTTCTAACACCTCATAGGGACCTTCAAATTTATCACGCACCTTATTTACATTCATTCTACCCTTTTCAATTACTTCTTTCATCACTCTTTCACCAACTTTAAAGCTTTCAAACCTCTTATTTGCTTTCCTCCACACATCTCTATCATCCTCCGACACACCCAACCTCGGTCTTATTATTTTTTCAAAATTTAACACAAACTTACATGGAGACATACCCGTACTCTTATGCACTGTTGCATTGTAAGCCCACAACGCTCTACCAACATACAAATCCCAATCATTACCACATGTACTCATCATTCGCAAAATTTCAGTTAATGTTCTTACAGTCCTTTCAGCCAACCCATTCGCACTTGGCATATAAGGAGTCGAATACACATGTTCAATACCCCATTCTCTTAACATCTGCTCAAACTCCCATCCAACAAACTCAGGGCCATTATCACTTAACATTCTCACAGGCTTACACACACACATCGGCAACATCACTTGACCAACCATTCTTGCAACAGTCTCGCTCCGTTTATCCTTGATGGGTATTGCATAGGTAAATTTACTCATGTGATCAACCATAACAATCATTCCCACATGTCTTCTCGCAGTCACAGGCAACGAAACACAATCAATCACAAACATCTCAAATGGTTCTTTCATACGTAATCTCAAAACAGGCGGATTAGCATGCACTCTCTGATACTTCCCTTTCTGGCAATCTTCACACGTAGTCGCTACATCCTTACATATCTGACTCAACCCAGGTGTAAACAATCTCTCACGCATGCATTCCCATAATTTATTCTTACCCATATGCCCATATCTGTCATGCACTAACATACACATACTTACTGCTGCATGCATTGGAAACACAGGAACATATATATCTTCATCCATTCCTTTATGTAGAAAATAAACAATATTCTTACACACAATAAGTCTCTTACTAACTTTCTTATACACCTCTAAATCAGACGACCATTCTTCTACCTCAATACTATTCAACATACATTCACGTAACCTTTTAATTTCCTCACATTCATCTTGCATTTCCTCCACCTCCTCTTTAGTCAGTAGATCATCCTCACTCCTCGTAATATCAACCATGCCAACAAAATTCGCCATAAATACACTATTATCTTCTATCACAACTACTTCACATCCATTTTTCAGAAGCAAACCACTACCAATATCAACTGATAAATCATGCAATCTTAAAAAGTCAATTCCTATCAAAAAACAACTAGGCATCTCATTCTCTCCCATTACAATAAAATTATGTTCCACCTCCATACTTCCCAGTTTTACTTTCAAACGCACTTCTTCCCAAACTAGCAAACTTCCTTTACCTATCCCATGAATTCTCACACTCGTACATTGCCGTTTCACTTCCCAATTGTACCGCTCTATTTCCTTGATAACAGACATATTCACTAATGACACTTGTGCACCTGTATCAATTAAACTACAGTATTCATTCTCATTTATACCCACATACGTCATCATTCTTCCTTTTACACCATGCATACAAATGTTTACTCTCCTATCAATAGGGTCATCCTTATCACACCCATGGTCATCTTCGCTATCTTCTATGCTCATACCACTCTGATTCAAATCACTCGGACAATCCTCCTTCTTACTCAACAACTTGCAACATCTTTCATTACATTGTAACCTCAATATATACTCCCTTTCAGTCTCTTTATTTGCTCGGTACTGCATCGGACGATTCCACCCAAAATACAAATAAACAGTGACACCATATAACATACTTACTACCAACAATACTTTTGATAACAATTCACCCTCAAGCATACTATCCTCCTCCTTATATGCCATTTCTTTTGATACTTCATTCCTAACACTCATTCTAAGCTCATCTATACTAGCAGGTATATCCCTATTCAAACCCTTCAATTTAACCTTATTTAACCCACACAAAATACATTTATACACCATGTCATCCCCTTCAAAACTTTGTACCACCATTAAATCTTCCGGCAACCTTTCAAAATTACTATCATTCTCGCTACTCTCTTCTATCTTACCATGCATTCTTGACATCGCATCTGCTATCACGTTCTTACTCCCAGGTACATATTCTAGCTTAAAGTCAAATTCATTCAAATCCTCTATTGTCCTCGCAACTCTAGCATTCACAGACTCTTTCCTAATCATGTACACTAGGGGCTGATGGTCAGTACGCACAATAAATTTCACACCATACAAAAATACCTTCAACGCTTTCACGCAAAACCTTATCGCAGCCAACTCCCTTTCAATCGTGGAATACTTTCGCTCAGCCTTATTAAATGCTTTACTTACATACGCTATCACTCTCAACTGTTCATCTCCGTTTATTCTTTGCATTTGAACCAAGCAACCGCCCATACTAATCCCACTAGCATCCGTATATAACTCTAGCATACTCGCATGTTCACTATAATCGGGAAAAGCCAAAGTGACGTCTCTCGCAGCCTCTTCTTTCAAGTTTTCAAATGCTTCAATCATACGCTCATCCCATTTCAGTCTCGTACTATTTCTCTTACCTGTCCACTCATTCAAAGGCTTCCCTATTCCCGAACAATCTCTGACAAACTTCCGACCAAATTCAATTAACCCAAGAAACCCTCTCAACTCACGCACCGTATGAGGACGTGGAAACTCTCTCACCTTACTCACAAACTTTTCACTCTTCCTTATACCCGATTCACTCACCACATGCCCAAGAAATTCCACCTCCCCGGCCAACCATGTACACTTTTCAAGCTTAACTTTCACCCCAACTTCTATCAACCGTTCTAATACTGCTTCAAGCAACTGCATGTGTTCCTCAACTGTCTCACTAGCAATCAAAATATCATCAATAAAAACAGTCACCTTCTGTCTATCAAACCCAGCCAAAACTACATTCATCGCCCTCTGGAAGGCAGCAGGCGCATTAGCAAGGCCAAAACTTAATCTTTTAAACTGAAAATGACAACTTCTACTTGAAAATGCCGTAATGGGCCTGCTCCCCTCTGCCAGAGGCATCTGGTAATAGCCCCTAACTAAATCTAACTTTGTAAAAACTTTCATACCATGCATCTTATACACACAGTCAGACACTACATTCATCGGAAAACGTTCTTTAACAGTTATTTCATTCACCTTCCTATAATCAATACACATCCGTAAACTTCCATCCGGCTTTCTTACAGGTACAATAGGGCTATTCCAGGCACTCTCACTCCTTTCTATTACACCCATTTGTTCTAACTCCTGGCACTGCTCTTCTATTTCTCTGGCAATAGGCGGAGAAAAATGTCGGGGACGCTGATATATGGGGGTATCATTACTAAGAACTATCTTAAATTCAGGCAGCTTTGATCCCCCACAATCCTCGTCACCGCGACTCAAAACTCTCCGTCTATCCCATAACATCCTATACAATTGTTCCCTTTCCCCCTCACTTATATTCTCATCTACATTAATTCTTTCTTTCAAACTTTCATAGTCCCAATCGTCATCCGGCTTTATCTTACCCGTCATAACCCGTCTCAATTTAACATACCTTTCATCCTCTACATTGACCAACGTATACATACATCCCATACAATCACCCTCACGTATACCCCGTATTCTCTTCCTCCTTACAGTCGGCAACAAGCTCACATACACCTTCGGCTCCTGCAAATTCAAAATACCATCATACACATGCACACTTGCTTTCACCAAATTACTTGCTTCCGAACCTTCCACTACATATTCACAATTGTCACTATTGGCAATTCCCAGACTATTCGGCCATGCAACTTTTACACTGACAACCTCACTCGCATCTTTAGACAATTTAACACCTTCTTTTGCTATTAACGGCACACCTTTCCATACCTTCGTACATACACTACCATCTTCATTCAAATAAAATTCCCCACAAAATTTACCCTTAACTTTCATCTCTATCATATTTACACTAGGATGTACAATCATACCGCATTTTTTCAAGAAGTTATAACCTAACAACACATCGTATTTGTCATTTACTCCCTCAACCACATAAAAATCATTATCTTCCATCATCAGCCCCCCAATCATAACATTTTCTCGTAACTTTCCTTGCACAGACATACTTAAATTACCGATCCCTTTCACTTCACCTTTACACCCCCTAAATTCACACACATCCCTTACCTTATCGTATGCATTCCTAAACATTAAATTGACACCACAACCAGTATCAATCAGACCAACTAGCTCTATTCCATTAAAATTTACTTTTGCACTCATGCAGTCATAAGCTCTTTCGCCCATCACGTCTTCATGTAATAAACCTTCACGAACATGCATCACATTCACTCCGCACACACTCGAGGACTCACCCAGCTGAACCCTCTTACACTCTAGTTTCCCGAACATCCTGGCTGATTTCCTCCCTTCTTCCTACATACCCTAGCTACATGCCCATCTGCACCACATTCAGTACACTTACCCCGTGGCTCCTTGCACATTCTAGCATAATGCCCATCCTTACCACAATTACCGCAAATCACATTTGTACGATTACTCCGACATCCACTCGCTATGTGCCCTGTCATACCACACCGATAACATTTTACCCCTTTCTCTTTCGTGCACTCGCTAATTCTATGCCCTACCTCACCACATCCAAAACAAGCACCAAGAGCCCATCTACATTCATTCTTCTTATGTCCTACTTTCCCACATCTATAACACTTCTCTTCACGGATACAACTACCTGACCTATCTTGCGGCGCACTAGCACTCCTATCCCTCCAAACCTGATTCCCTTGCCTAAACCCTTCATTTGTCCTTACAGGTATTCCCACATTACTCGCCCTAACACTCCTATCTACTACATTATCAGCTACCCTCATTGGTCCTCTCAAAATTGCGTCCTTATAACTACCAAATTCTATTACACTTTCTTCCATTCCAGTTCTTACACTCACAGATTTACTTTCTTTCATGCACCTATCTAACTCATAATCCTCAACTATCTCTAGTATATCATCCCATGTCAATCTCTCTTGCGTCCACCTCATTTTCTCTTTGCGTTTCAAATTAATAAATTCACACACATTCTCAGGTACTGTTGCCAAAAACTTCCTCATTAACTCCTTATTCTCATTTATACCTTCATCCCCATACTTCTTCCTAGCTAAAGTTTCCAACCTACATACGTACATTGATATAGCTTCTCCTGCATTCATCCTTGCCTCATCAAAATCATTTTTACGCTTATACTTAACACTCCCTTTCATACGTTTTACCTGCTCAATTATTCTCGTTTTCACACTTTCATAATCAACGTCCCCTACACTCATTATCACTCCATACATCGTCAACAAATACCCAGTCAAATATTCTCCTAACTCCCTAGCCCAAACTCTTTTACTATCACCATACTTATCCTGACAATACCTCTCATACTCCTTGAAAAAATCATTTACATCCCTACTGCTATGCTCATTGAACCTTTCACACCGAGGTACCTCTCTCATAAACACAGTCTTACACACATCACGTTCATTCTCACTGCTATCATCACTGTCTACTCCCTTGTTACCTTCTTCCTCATTCGAATATAATGAATCCACTTCCACACTTAAATTCCTATCCTTAACCATTCCCTTCTTACCCTTTTTCTTACTTACCACTTTCACCCATTCACGATCGTCCTTGCTATCAGCCTGATACTTTTTCTTCTCTTTCTTCACATCACTTTTACCTTTCCTTTCATCTTTCCTCTCCCCTTTCTGTTCATCCTTACTATGCCTAATTCCCTTATCTTCAATATCACCATCACTATTACTACTATCACTATCACTTCCTTTCCCATTATCACCTACCTTAACCTTCTCTTTCACTACCAACCCATTACCCGAAGCTGAGGACACTCCTCCGACTGCACCTTCACCCATTATAGTTTTCATCATCCCCATGACTTGCCCCATCATATCTTCCATTCGTTTCTCCATTCGTTCTTCATTCTCTCGCATCCTCATCTCAACACATTCTTCCACTCTCTCTACTGTCCCCTTTAACTCCCTAAGCTCCTTCTGCATCGCCGCATTCTCCCAGTTCAACCTCTCATTCTCTATTAGCAACCTCTCCTCACGCTCCTTACTCAGCCGCAATTCCTCCTTCAGTAACTTGTTCTGCTCTTCCATTTTTCATCAACCTTAATCCTAAATTCTTAACCTAATTCCGTCCTTCGTCCAACAGTCCAGCTTCTATCCCACCTCAGCAGTCCCTGTTCGGGCGCCAAAATAATGTGGCGGGATGTTGCAAAAACAACCCCCACACCCTTGAATCTTACTTACTTACAATGGTCTCCACAAAACAAACTTTCCCCTTACGTAATCTACAACCAGACTCTTGGACAAAAGGACAAAACAAAACAAAACATAACCTTAAAACTATAATTCTTAAACCTTAAAATAAATCATAAACCATCAACATTCAAAATAAATACTTTAAACCAATCAAAACTTAACACTTTAAACTAATCAAAACTTAACACTATAAATAAAACTAAATATATAATTAACAAAAAAACCTTTCCGCAATCCAATAAATCCTAACGAAACTTAAAACTAACCGCAACCCAAACATGAAAACACAAAACACATATATTACGAGTTCAACACCAAAATTTGTATGCTCATATATATTATTTGCAACACAGTCGTTCACAAACTGCCGAACTGTCTTTCACGGCACAACCCTCAATCTGTGATTAACAGGTTAAACTGTATGGCAAGTTGCCATCACTGCCTCCCTAATCGGGGTCGTAATCATCATCGTCATCATCCTTATCATCATTATCATCATCAATAGCAGCAATCAAAGTAAACAGGCCAGGTCATCGACAATCGTTAATCCAAAAAAAAGCAGTCTAAATATGATCAGTTCCAGGCCAGGTCATCAACAGTAATCCACTTTCTAGAAATTTAGTCACTCCAAAGGAGGAATCGCAGCCTGCCAAAATAAAAAAGAAAAACACTTACGAACACTTCTAGCTAACTGAACTATCGCACTATAATCAAAGATAAATAATAAATTGTTCCTATCATTCACAATCACGACAAGCAAAGATAACCAAAACTGTACTTACTTTGAAAATCAAAAACCACTTCCACGCTGGTCAGAAAAATATAAATGTAATCCAGCTCTCACACAACTGCCTTATGCTGCAGTCAAATAAAAAAGCCCTCGCTCCGAAACATTCACCACTGTCGTAACCTAACTAAAAAATGTAAACAAACAATCTCATTTGTACCAACAGTCTTTCTCACCCCCCAACGATCATTCTCTAACTACCACTTGCTCTTCGGCGCACACCGCAGTCACACAAACACACAACCAAACACACAAACACACACTCAAACACACACTCAAACACACACACACTCTCGCGCGATCTAGAAAAACTAAAGCAAATGAAATTCTCTCTCTCTCTCTCTCTCTCTCTCTCTCTCTCTCTCTCTCTCTCTCTCTCTCTCTCTCTCTCTCTCTCTCTCTCTGGATTTGGCAAAAACAAAAAAATAAAAATAAAGTAAAAATAAATCCTCCACAACCCCTCCCCCCCTCACACACTGGGGAATAGCTCTCTTTGCTTTTGGCTTGGGTGATGAACAGACGTGTCTGCTCACACCCTCGCTTATTGACAGCCTTAATCTTTTTGCTTTTTCTTTCAGTGTGTGTCTGGAAGTTGGCCTCTACCATTATGCGGAAGTGCCCCGGATTACCTGACCGCCCTTGTGGCACTTATATGTCGGCGGTTGAAACTGACCCTCACACCTTATGTCCGTTCTGCAGGGGCCAACGGTGTGACAGAGACAAAGTATGCAGTGAGTGTAGGGAGTGGTCTACCTCCCAGTGGGAGAGGTTTTCCCGGCGCCGGAAGAAGTCCAAGAGGGATCTTTCTCCTTCAAGGGTTTCCTTGAAGAAAGAAAAATCCAGGGACTCTTCTTTTGTAGCCCGAACCTCCTCCGAAGCTCCCGCTCGAGCGGCCTCTTCCGAGAGACCGTCGAGTGGTAGCGTAGGCTGTTCTTTTGTTGACCGACCTCATGGTTCGGGAGAGGGAGTTGCCTCCCATAGCGAGGCAGCTCCTCCTCCTCCCTCGGGGTAGGATTTATCATTTAATTCTGTGAATAATGATGATTTGTTGCAGTTTTGGGCTTCCTTGGGGCTTAAGGGCTCGCCCTCCAGGGAAGCCCTGTTTGACTTAATCCAGTTGGGGGCTGCTGTCAAACAGTCGCCGGTGATAGCGGAGGTTGACCCTCTGTCTATCGTCGACGTTGTTGTGGCAGGGGCCTCCTACGAGTTGGGTCAAACCCCTGCCTTGGTTCCTGATGCAGCTGAAGGCTTAGTTCCTCCCTCCGAACATCCTTCGAGGGAGGAGCTAAGTCCTACGATCTCTCCTGCAGGTGATTCTCAGAGACTCCTCTTCGGAGGACTGATGATGGTCTGCCTGCCGCCCCTAGAGGACGAATCCGTCGGAAGGCTCGCCTTCCCCTTCGCTGTAGAGGCCTTCCCTCTCCTCACAAGGGAGTTTGGAGGCGCCTCTTCGGCTCTTTGCCATCGCAGTCTCCCGCAGAGGATCCTCCTCGCTGTGCTCCGACCGTTGCAGTTGCATCCTTGGACCTCTCTGCCGATCGTTCTCCTTCGCCTGCCAGACCTTCGGACCTGCCGTCTCCGTTTCTGGCTGCTGACGCGCGTTGTACGCCCACGCATCCCGTTTTCCAACGGGCACCGGTCCCTTCGGGGCATAAGCCCCAGGTATCCCCTGCGCTTCAATGTTCTCCTGTGGTGAAGTCCTCTCTACGTAGACCTTCATCTTCAGAGACAACGCCCCAGAGACCTCCTGCAGCTGAGACTTTTCTCCATCGTTCTACTGCTCTTCAGCGCTCTCCTGCTCGCCAGCGCTCACCTGCTCGCCAGTGCTCACCTGCGCGCCAGCGCTCTCCTGCTCGCCAGCGCTCTCCTGCTCGCCAGAGCTCTCCTGTTCGTCAGCGGTCTTCTCCTCGCCAGCGTACAGCAGCGCGCCCTCATCCTGATGCGCGCCCCGCGCGCCCACGATCTCCTGCGCGCCCATGATCTCCTGCACGCCAGCGTTTGCCTGCACGCCATCGTTCGCCTGCGCGCCCACGATCTCCGGATCTGGCCACAAGAAGGAAGACTCAAGCTTCTCCTTCTCTTCAGCGTCAGCCATCGCCTACGCGCCATCGCGCGCAGATACCAGATCCTGCTGCGCGCCCTCCTGCTCGCCCACGCGCTAGGGGGAACAACCCTGTGCGTGAGCGCTCGCCTAGAGCTCGCCGAGATCCTGCTCACCCACGCGCTCGCAATCCATCTCCCACATGCGTGCAATCGCTTGCACCTTCGCTTGCGCTTCCTGATTCTTCAGATCACGCTTCTGCGCGCCCTCGATCTCCTGAGCGCCCGTGCGCTCCTACGCCTACGCGCCAGCGCGCCCACGCGCTCCTACGCCTACGCGCCATCGCTCGCCAGCTTGCCCACGCGCCCTCTCGCCATCCCGGAGATCCCCTACGCGCCCGCGCGCACCCTCTCCTGTGCGTAGTCGCTCTCCTACACGACCTACGCGCCATAGCTTGCCTGCGTGCCATCGCTCGCCTGCGTGCCATCGCTCCCCAATGCGCCAACGCTCGCCCGCGCTCCCACACGCGCCCTCGCCATCATCCCCGCGCTCACGCCCGCGACCGATCGCCCGAGCGCGATCGTAGTAGGATTCTATCGCGCGATCACCAGCGCGATCGGGAGGCACAGTGACCGCGCGAGCTACCGCGCGAGCCACCACGCGAGCCTACAGGAACAATAGCAGCCAGGTCATCCTCACGTTCCCCCCCCCCCCCCGCAAGCGCAGACCAGCGCGCTCGCAGGAGGGATGGAAATCGCCAGATGGGTCCAGGAACCAACCTTTTTCTTCTTCCTTTTCCTTCCAGGCAGGTCCAGCAGTTGTGTCTACTCCTAAGGATCACCCGATCCCCTTCCCATCAGAGGGAGTCTCTGACAGAGCTGCTGTCAGTAAGCAGCCATGGTTTGCATCCCTCATCAGAGCTGTTGTGTAGGCTGTCAAACCTGCCTTTGCTGAGATGGGGCTCAAAACTATGGCAGCTCCAACCCCAATGAAGAGAAAGAGAGGAGTAGAAACCGTGGTTACTTCTCCGAGGGTCAAGCTGGCCCCTCGGACATCCTTGAGGAAGGCTCCTTCTCCCCCCCAGACGTTTTCTCTCTCTCCCGTGGACGAGCATTTTCCGTCCTCTGGGGAATCAGACGAGGTGAGGCGTTCTCCCATCGCACCAATGAGAGAAACCCCACCTTGCGCTGGAGAATCGTCCCAGGTGGGAGCAGAGAGGAGCCCTCAGACGTCGTCGTTGGAGTCCTGTATTCCTCCCAGGAGGGAACCCAAGGATTCTAAGACTGTACCCAAGTCATCCTCAAATATCCGTCCAGAACCTACTAGACCCGCGGAGAGCGTCCACGTGTCCCCCCAAGAAGAGCCTTTGGGGACGGGAGACTTCGCTGCCAGTTCACCAGGAGGGGGGCCTCTAGAGTCAGAGTATACATTCTGGCAAGTCCTGACACTGATGAGGCATCTCAACAGGATTCCCGATCCTGAGATGCCTCCTCGCGAGGGCAAGGACACGGTCCTGGACCGAGTCTTTGGCACCCAGAAACCCACTAAGGCCAGTGCAGCTTAGCCCTGGTCCTAAGGGGTGAAGAGTGCCATGGATAAGGTTGAGGGCCAGCTCTCCGAGCTCGCCTCCTTGGCAACAAACTCCTCCCGCCTCCTCGTGTCCAACAGAGGAGGTACTTCGAGATCTTGGAGGAGGCTTGTTTAGCTCTTCCCCTTCACCACTCTGTGGAAGAGCTTACTAAGGGAGTCCCTCTTGAGAGACTCTCCAGCCGGCAAGTGACTTTCTCGGCGACTGAGATCATAAGCCAGGAGAAAGTCGCGAAGTGTGCCATGCAGGCTACTTCGTGGCTTCACCTCTGGCTGGGATCTCTTGGCATCCTGTTGCGGTCCGAGGATTTGTCTAAGGAGAGCACCAAGAAGGCCTTGGAGACCTTCCTCCTCTCGGGCACACGCACCATTGAGTTTCTGGCCCACCAAGTCTCGTACTTGTGGGCCAACTCAATCCCGAAACGTTGTGATGCGATGGCTGAGAGGTTCTAGCGAAGGTCCCAGCCGTCAAGGTCAGCAGACTCAGACATTCTTCCCTTCTAGGGAAGAACCTATTTGAGCCTAAAGACTTGGAGCAGGCAGCCGAGAGGTGGAGGAAGTCCAACCAGGACTCCCTCCTTCATAGGGCTCTTACATCTAAGCCCTATAAACCTCTGGCACCTGAACAACCTCGCCCGCTCAAGTCAACGAAACCGGCTGTGGCAGCGAAGGCAACGGTGTCGAAGCCCTTTCCTGTCAAAGACAGGAAAGGCAAAAAGTCTTCCAGGGGAGGAAAGAATCCTAGAGGGAGCGGCCGAGGCCACAAACGCTAGGATTGGCAATCCCCCTGCATGTCCACCAGTGGCGTGATGCCTTCAAAGTTGCGCAGACAGGTGGCTGCAACTCGTGGCCGATTCCTGGACAATTTCCTTAATCGGTCAGGGATATCGCGTCCCGTTCATGACATCTCTACCTCCCCTGACAGCGGATCCAGTGTCGTTGAGCTCCTTTGCCATGGGATCGGCAAGGGGCCAAGCCCTACGGGCAGAGGTCCAGTCCATGTTGAAGAAGGGCGCTCTCCAAGAGGTCGTTGACGGTTCCCCCGGCTTCTTCAGTCGACTCTTTCTTGTAAAGAAGGCGTCTGGAGGCTGGAGACCAGTCATCGACCTCTCAGCCCTGAACAGGTTTGTCAAACAAACCCCGTTCAGCATGGAGACGGCGGACTCGGTCAGACTTGCGGTGAGACCACAAGACTTCATGTGTACACTGGACCTGAAGGACGCATGCTTCCAGATCCTAGTCCATCCGTCTTCAAGGAAGTACTTAAGATTCAGCCTAGACAACAAGATCTACCAGTTCAAGGTGCTGTGTTTCGGTCTCTCCCCAGCACCTCAGATTTTCACCAGGGGGTTCACACTGATTTCTTCGTGGGCACACAAGATCGACATCCGTCTCCTCCGCTATCTGGACGACTGGCTGATCCTAGCAGACTCGGAGTCGACCCTTCTTCGACACCGAGACAAGCTTCTGGGACTTTGCTAAGATCTAGGGATCATGGTAAATCTCGAGAAGTCTTCTCTGCTTCCAGCTCAACGACTGGTATATCTAGGCATGATAATAGACACCAATCTCCACAAAGCCTTCCCATCCGACGACAGGATAGCAAGGCTGAGGAGGGTCGCAGTTCCTTTCCTCAGACGAGAAGAACTCCCATCCCAATCTTGGTTACGTCTCCTCGGTCACCTTTCTTCTCTGGCCCGTCTAGTTCCAAATGGTCGCCTCAGGATGAGATCCCTGCAATGGCGACTCAAGTCCCGGTGGAATCAATGTCACGATTCCCCGGACATCTTGGTCCCAATGGGTCTTGCGGAACGGACAGATCTCCAGTGGTGGTTGACAGAGGAAAACCTACGAAAAGGAGTGGATCTTCTTGTCCTCCCCCCGGATTTGATGCTGTTTTCGGACGCCTCAAAAAAAGGGTGGGGGGCCCACGTTCTGAACCACAGGACCTCAGGCCTATGGTCAGAATCAGAAAAGTGCCTCCACATAAACCTGCTAGAAATGAAGGCCGTGTATCTGGCACTTCAGCAGTTCCAACAGTACCTGGCGGGTCACTCCATGGTGGTGATGAGCGACAACACCACAGTAGTGGCTTACATCAACAAGCAGGGAGGTACCTTTTCACAGCAGCTATCCCATCTTGTAGTAGAGATATTGAGATGGACTGAAGTCCACTCGATTCCACTATCAGCTCGCTTCATTTCAGGCAAGAGGAATGTGCTTGCCGACAGTCTGAGCAGGGCGTCTCAGATAGTGAGTACCGAGTGGTCTTTGGATCGTCTAGTAGCCAACAAAGTCCTGACTTTGTGGGGTTCCCCAATGGTGGATCCGGTCACGACAGCCTTGAATTTCAAGATCCCGCTGTACTGCTCCCCAGTCCCGGACCCCAAGGCACTCTGGCAAGATGCCTTTCAACAACAGTGGAACAACATCGACGTGTACGCCTTTCCCCCGTTCTGTCTGATGAGAAGAGTACTCAACAAGACCAGAATATCGGTGAACCTTTCAATGACCTTAATAGCTCCCCCATGGCATCACGCAGAGTGGTTCCTGGACCTTCTGCAGTTCCTGACGGAACTCCCGAGAGAACTTCCTCCTCGACACGAGCTACTCAGACAACCACATGCCAACAACTTCCACAAAGCCGTAGCATCGCTACGACTTTACGCCTGGCGACTATCCAGCATCTCCTCACAGAGAGAGGCTTTTCGCAACAAGTTGCGGAAAGGATGTCTCAACACCTGCGAAAGTCATCCGCAGGGGTCTACCAGGCAAAGTGGAGAGTCTTTTGTGGTTGGTGTCGTGGAAGGGGTATCTCTCCACTCGATGCCACTGTTCCAGCAATAGCGGAGTTCCTCGTGTATTTGCGGGAGGAAATGCGCCTTTCAGTCTCGGCAGTGAAAGGCTATCGCTCAGCCTTAAGTCTAGCCTTCAGGCTCAAAGGAGTGGAAATTTCCTCTTCGCTAGAACTTTCCCTACTCATACGTAGTTATGAACTTACCTGCCCTCAGTCGGAAGTGAGACCTCCTCCATGGAACGTGGTTCGAGTTCTCAGGTTTCTTAAGAGACCTCCTTTCGAACCATTATGCCAAGTTTCTGATCGCCACCTGACTTGGAAGACTGTGTCCCTGCTTGCTCTGGCCACGGGCAAGCGAGTCAGCGAACTTCATGGTCTCTCGTATGACATCTCCCATTCAAGGGGATGGGGGGAGGTAACGTTCAGATTCGTCCCTGAGTTTGTAGCTAAGACTCGGAATCCAGGAGTTCCGGACCCCCGGTTCGACTCCTTCCGGATTTCGTCTCCGTTCTGTAACAGATGACCCAGACCATCTCCTACTGTGCCCAGTAAGGAGTCTGAGACTCTACCTTAAGAGAATAGCTGCAAAATCGTCCTCGAGTGCAAGCATTGTTCGTGAGCACAGGAAGGACGTAGAGGAGGGTCACTAAGAATACAATCTCAGCTTGGATTCGCAGGGTTATCCACCATTCCCTGAATCCTGACCCTCCTCCGTCACGTCGCCCTAGGCACACGATGTCAGAGGCATTGCTACGTCCCTGGCATTCAAGAGAAATTACTCTGTGACTCAGGTTCTACAAGCACGGGTGTGAAGCTTCAAACGACCTTCACAGCCCACTACCTGCAAGACGTGACCCACAGGAGGCTCGATACATTCTCTATCGGCCCTGTGGTGGCGGCACAACAGCTGGTTTAAACCTCAGGCTCCTTAATGGACAAGTAGCAGAAGGTTGAGGGCATCGTTACCCGGTTTTAGACTACATGAATGAAAAGGTATGTCTGGCCCTTATTCTCTTCTTCATTCTCCCCTCTATTGTGGAAAGCAGCATCCTGTGTTCTCTGCACAGCTGACCTCAAACCACTGCAGGTAAACCATGTTTCCTTGTGTTCCTAGTATTAAGTTAATACTGTCACGTCCCCATACCCTTACGTGGTGTTATTGAGATCGTCCTAACCTAGATTTCCATCTAAAGGACTCCAGGTCAACTTCCTAGGACGAGTCACACTTCACTCCTTCACACACTAGCTTACGTAGGCCGCGGTCCTTGCAGAGCAAGGCACTTGTGAGGTGCAGGGACCCCTTATCTTGAGTTCTACACACTCAGATACTGAGTCCCCGGGCAAAAGCCAATGCCAGTATGGCTGGGACTTACCACCCTACCTAAGGGTTAAGTCACCCTAATTAGATAGCATGGTTTGTATTTCGGTTACGGAACAAATGACAAATTCGTAGATAGTTTGTATTTTTCCTACCCCTACAAACTTGCCCGCCAGCCCTGTCTCCCGGGAAGTCCTACCTCTAAGCAAAGTGAGCTGTTTACCGGTGTGTGAGGGGGGAGGGGTAGCTAGCTACCCCTCCCTACCCCCTCGCTAACTAGCGAGAGGGTAATAAACACTCGTTAAAAATCTAATGGCTCGTCATTTCAGCTACGCCGAAAGTAATACCCTAATTAAATAGCTAAGGTTTGTATGGTTAGGAAAAATACAAATTATCTACGAATTTGTCATATTTCTTTGATATTACAATTTTCCTTCCAGCAATGAAGTATAATTATATTTGTTAATAGACCTAGACTTCCAGGTTCAATTGAAAATAACATAAGCCAATCAATTTACCAAATTAGATGTTATCATCTTATTCAACACCAAATGTTAGCAAGTTGTATTTTTCCGGAGACGTTAAAGAGAAATTATTTAGCCTGTAGTTAAGGTTTTAAAAGTACTAATTTATTTAATCTTTGATGTACGAATTATAGGAGAAGTTTACCGTGTTCCATGCCATTCTACATGAATTTTATTGTTGCAGAAATTAAATAATTTAAATCTTCAGGATGGAATGGAGTCCTACTTCATATTGCATTCATATAAATAATATCTTCTTAAGAATGAGAGTGTAGGTACCATGCAAATTGGTACAAATATGGTTGTAGGATAACTTTTAACTGAGAATTGTTCCGTAACTGAAATACAAACCACGCTATTTAATATGGGTATTAGTTTCGGCGTAGCTGAAATGACGAGCCATTAGAATTTTAACGAGGGTTTACTACCCCATCGCTAGTTAGTGGGGGGGGGGGTAGGAAGGGGTAGCTTGCTACCCCTCCCCCTCACACACACCTGTGAGAGCTCACTTTGCTTTTGGCTCGGGTAATGACCGGACGTGTCCGTTCCTACCCTCGCCTATATTGACAGCCATTAATCTTTTTTGCTTTTCCTTCTTGACAGAGTGTTTGGAAGTTGGCCTCTATTATGCAGAAGTGTCCCGGATTACCTGACCGCCCTTGCGGAACTTATATGTCGGTGGTGGGCACAGACCCTCACACCTTGTGTCCTTTTTGTAGGGGCCAACGGTGTGAAAGAAATAAAGTATGTGGTGAGTGTAGGGAGTGGTCTACCTCCCAGTGGGAGAGGTTTACCCGGCGCCGGAAGAAGAAGACCAAAAAGGATATTTCTCCTTCAAGGGTTCCCTTGAAAGAACATTTGTTCCGTAACCGAAATACAAACCACGCTATTTACAAAGGGTTATTACTTTTAGCGTAGCTGAAATGACGAGCCATTAGAATTTAACGAGGGTGTATTACCCCCCGCGCTAGTTAGCGGGGGGGTAGGGGAGTGGTAGCTAGCTACCCCTCCTCCCCCTCACACACACGTGAATACTCACTTTCAATTTTGGCTCGGACTGTGACAGACGTCTCTGTCTTGGTCCTCGCTTGGCAGCCATTGTCTGTTTTGTCTTTACTTAATCGCTTACTTTTCTTTTACTCAATATATATGTAAACATGTTTTCATGTTTGTATATATATTTGAGTATAGAAATAAGTAAGTTTCCTTTTCAGATGTGTGTGTGTAGTGTACGATATCTACGTGGAGGCCTCGGCAGTTAGGCCACCACGGCGTATTTTATGGGTGGCGATCGAGTTTGACTTATGTCTTTCTCTCTCTCTCTCTCTCTCGTGAGGTCGTTCACCCTTTTACTACGTGTTACTACGCCCTTGTAGCCTAGCTTCCTTTCCGTGTGGGGGGTTGCTACGCGTACGTTTGTATCAATTAGTTATGAATCTAATTGTAGTTGTTTTTTTTTTTTTTTCAGCTTGTAGAACGATTCCTTTCGGGGTTTTCGTTCTTTCTTTAGTGTTCATTCATTTTTTAATTACACAATTACATAGTTACATAATTATAATTGTTATAATTCTGTTTTGGTTACAGCTCTCCTTCCGCGAGTGTAAGTGGTTGTGAGGGCACGTGCCTGTTGTGTAATTCTTGTTCCTTTCCCTCGGGATTCCTCTTCAGAGCCTTCCCGGGGGAATGAATGTGTACTAATATTATTTGTTTTATTTTTTTACAGTTACCGATCTAGTTCGTTTCTGTAATATAGCAAAGGTGTGAGCTGTCTGGTTGAGTCCTGGGGATTCGGCTGTTGCTGCCTCCCCCCTTGTATTTTCGTCAGGGGCGTGTCTCCTTCTACTGGTAGTACTCCCGTGTCGACGGACAGCTCTCCAGTTCATTTTTAGAACAGTCAGGAGGCTTGCCTCCTTGGGCGGATAACTTTCCTTCCGAGGGAAGTTTTTCCTGTCCAGGCTTGAGTTTTTCCCCTTTTGGGGGGTTCTTCTCTTGCCTTTTTTTCGTGCGACTATGCTCTTGGTGCTGAGCGGTCGCACCTGCAGTTTCGCTCAAGGGGCTGGGCAACTGCAGGAGCTCCTCTTCGGAGGATTGCTCCTTTTAGGTCACTGGCTGACCAGTCTCTTCCTCGAAGTGTTTCTCTTTCGTTCGCGAGAGAGTACACTCATAGAGACTCCTCTTCGGAGGTTTCTTCTGTTGCTGTTGCTGTTGGCCTCCCTCGCCGTAAGGCCCTCCGTCCGCCTCGTCGTAAGGGCCTCTCATCTCCCTATAAGGGTGCTTGAGGCGCCCTTTTGGATCTCCGTTTGCAGCCTACACTCCTTTTTTTTCTCGATCTTCCGCCTTGGTGCAGATGGACAGCAGTCTGATCTCGTCTTCCGACGGGCAACGGTCTTCCCGACGGACAACGGTCTGCCCGACGGACAGCGGTCTTCCGACGGACATCAGTCTCCCGGCGGACTACGATTCCTTCGGGGCAAAGGGTTGCCCCCACGGGGGTTCTTCCCTTGCGTGTCAGGGTTTCCCTGCGCGCCCTTCTGCTCATCAGCGCTCTCCTGTTCGTCAGCGCTTTCAAGATGATCTTCCCTGCGGTTCCTGTTACGTGCCCTGTGCGCCCACGTTCGCCCTCGCGATCTAGAACTTCGGTTCAGGTCGGGGTCAAGGACTTCTTCTTTGCGCAGGCTTCCACGCGTAGCCTTCTGCTCGTCAGCGATCATCAGCTCGCCAGCGATCATCAGCTCGCCAGCGATCATCAGCTCGTCAGCGATCATCAGCTCGCCAGCGATCATCAGCTCGCCAGCGATCTCCGGATCGCCCATGTGTGTTACAGCTGGCACGCCAACGTTCTCCAACACTTCTGAAGGAACATGGTTCGCCAGCTACTAGCTCACCTGCGCATGCTGATCGCCATCGCACGACCCTCAACTGCGGATGCTGATCACCATCGCGCGACCCTCAACTGCGGATGCTGATCGCCATCGCGCGACCCTCAACTGCGGATGCTGATCGCCATCGCGCGACCCTCAACTGCAGATGCTGATTACGCATGCTGCTCCTCATCGCACAACCCTGAACGATCGCCCTCCTGCAGATGCTGATCACCATCGCACCCTTTCACGCGATCATTCACCTGCGCATGCTGCTCGCCATCGCACAACCCTGCACGATTGCCCGCTTACGCATGCTGCTCCTCATCGCACAACCCTGAACGATCGCCCTCCTGCGGATGCTGATCACCATCGCACCCTTTCACGCGATCATTCACCTGCGCATGCTGCTCGCCATCGCACAACCCTGCACGATTGCCCGCTTACGCATGCTGCTCCTCATCGCACAACCCTGAACGATCGCCCTCCTGCGGATGCTGATCACCATCGCACCTTTTCACGCGATCATTCACCTGCGCATGCTGCTCGCCATCGCACAACCCTGCACGATTGCCCGCTTACGCATGCTGCTCCTCATCGCACAACCCTGAACGATCGCCCTCCTGCGGATGCTGATCACCATCGCACCTTTTCACGCGATCATTCACCTGCGCATGCTGCTCGCCATCGCACAACCCTGCACGATTGCCCGCTTACGCATGCTGCTCCTCATCGCACAACCCTGAACGATCGCCCTCCTGCGGATGCTGATCACCATCGCACCCTTTCACGCGATCATTCACCTACACATGCTGCTCGCCATCGCTTACCATCATGCGGTCATTATCGCCAGCGATCTTCTTCACCTACGCGGCAGCACGATCCCTCGCCGTCACGCCATCGCTTGCGTTCGTCGCCTCGGACACGTGTTCATTTACCTGCCCACTCGCCTGCGCGATCGCTCGCCTGCGCGCCCGCGCGATCGCTCGCCCGCGCGATAGCTCGCCTGCGCGATCGCTCGCCTGCGCGCCCGCGCGACCGCTCGTCTGCGCGCCCGCGCGACCGCTCGTCTGCGCGCCCGCGCGACCATTCGCCTTTGCGCGACTGTTCGCCTTTGCGCAACCGTTTGCCCTCGCGCGACCATAGTTCGCGGCGAATTCCACAGCCGGTGGTAGCAGCAGGGACGCGTGCTCCTAGACGGCACTCGGGATCACCTCCATCCAAGCACAGGTTGGTAGTGCAGGACGAAGACAGGTCAGTACAGCATTCTTCCCCACCTTCTTTTCAGGCAGGTACAGTCGGGTCCACTCCAAAGGATCGCCCGATCCCTTTCACCTTAGCGAGGATTTCGGACTCTGTGTCCTTGGAGCAGCAGACATGGTTTGGTCCGCTGGCACGGGCGTTAATGAGGGTTATGAAACCAGTACTCGCCGGCCAGGGTAACAAACCAGCGGCTGTCTCTCCTACGCTGAAGAGAAAGAGAGGAGTGGACTTCGTGGTGACTTCCCCCAGGGCGAAGTTGGTTCCCAAGAGGTCGGTCTCGAGGGTCCCCTCTCCTGTACGAGTACTCTCTCCTTCTCCTGCCCTGGAAGGATTATTGGCGGGGGGGGCTTTCCGTTCAAGATTTCTCCATCGGACAAGGGGTGACTGCTTACCTCTTCCTCTGGGAGCTTACCAGGTTCTTTCCCTCCTCGGTTACGGCCCGAGGTTTGGTTCAAGGAAGCTACAGGAAGATCAAGGGTACTTTCCTCCTCTCGAGCTCAGACACCTTGGCCTTTCGTCGTTAAGTATCTACTTGCGGACAAGCTCGATGTTGTACCATCTGGACACGCTGACTGAAGGCTTCCTTCGGGTGTCTCATCTGTGGAGGTCGACGACCTCAGACACCCTTCCATCCTTGAGAAGAGTTTTGTCTGTGCCCAAGGACAGAGACTTAGACAGCTGCTGTGCGGAGTAAATCGACTTCCGGTTTCACTCCTCCAAGGCGCTTTCTTCCAGACTCTGCAGGGCTCCAGCGCCCTTTTCTTTCAACCACGTCGGCCTAAGTTATCGGCTACGACAACTGGGACAAGGTGTCCAATTGCAGTTTCCTCCTGTCAGGAACAGATGGCACGGGAGATTCCCCCGGGGGGGCATAGGCCTAAAAGGAGTTCACGAACTCTAGGATTGCAGGTTTTTTCGCTGGGAGGATGCTTAAGGTTACTCATCCGAATGACAGCTTCCCGATGCCCATTCCCGCACAATCTCTGTGAGTAGCCAAGGATATCGCGCCTGCTGTCTCTGTCAGCGAATTCAGTGTCTCTGAACCTCTATGCCATAGCGTCAGCAGAGTTGCCCGGTTGGGCAGAATGATCCATACCTTAGGCGAAGGTCTTCCTTAGGATCATCGACGGCTTCACCCCCGGTCCCCTCAGTCGATCCTTTCTTGTAAGGAAGGATCTGAGAGGGGATGTCCATAGTCGACCTCTCAGTCCTGATCAAGTTTGTCGAACAAACTTCGGCCAGCGTAGACCAGCAGAATCGATCAGACTGGTAACGAGGCGACAGGACTCCTTTAACCCTGGATCGGAAGGACGGGTACTTTCAGTTTCCATTCCATCCATCTTCCAGGGTGCTCGTCGAATTCAGCCTAGACTGCAAGTATTCCTGCTTATGATGCAGTGTGGCTATCCCGCCGTGGCATAGCAGGTTTGTTTCCCCAGAGAACTCTCCCTGCCTTCCTCTTGGCCGCTCAGGTGCAGGCTTCCGCCTCCTCTGCTGTTTGGAGGGCTGGTCAACTCCGGTAGGCTCGGGTTTCGACCTTCTTCAGCGCCGGGACTAGCTTCCGGAATGTGACCATGAGTGTGGGCTCATGGTATTTTGCTTGGAGCCTTCTCTTCCTCTGCCTCAACATCTGGAGTATCTGGTCATGATTTTGAGTCAACCGCCTTACCACATTGGAAACCCCGCTTCTCGTCCGTCCAGCGAGGTTAAGCAACGTCGGTACTTGGATGGGTGACCACCTGGGGACGCCAGATTCTGTTACCGCATCCTCTGAGCCTTCCTTTCGGTTGACTGTGGCAAGACTGAGGAGAGTCGCAGTACTTGTTCTCAGTCAAGCAGAGCTTTCAGCCCTACCTTGGAACGTTTCCTAGTTCTTCTTTCCTCATTGACCCGTCTATAGTCCGAACGGTCGCCTCAGGATAAGTTCCATGTGGGGCGATCCAAGTCCCGGTGGCTTCAGGCAATGTTTAACCGGACTCCCTGGCCCTATGGGACCAGCGGAACTATTAAACCTGCAATGGGTGTTGACCTATGGAGCCTCTTGATGGTAGTGGATATTCTCGTTCTTTCCCCACATTCTTGATGCGGTTCTCGGACTCGTCAAAGGAAAGGGGGGGGGGGCATGTTCTGGTCCAGGCCTATGGTCAAGACCTGAAGGATACCTCTCCATCATTAAGGCAGGCTTAAGGGCCTTAGTCTGGCCCCTCTTCAGATCCTACAGCTCCTGCCAAGTCGCCCCGTTGCGCGTCGACTTCATTCTAACCAGCAGGGGACGCATTTTCACACCTTCACATCTTGTAGTAGAGATACCGGGATGATTGAGATTCTCTCAATTCCACCATCGGCTCTCTCATTCCAGGCAGGGGAATGTCTCTCTCAGACTATCCGAGCAGAGCCTCATAGAGAGAGTGTACCTAGGGGTCTTTGACCTTGGGTAACCAGCAAGTGCTGGTCTGGGGGACCTGATCGCAACACCTTGGAACCTCAAGCTTCCACTAGTCTTACCCCCCAGTCTCAGACCCCGAGACTCTGGCAAGATGCATTCCGGTGATGGTGGGACAAATTCGACGCCTGCGTCTTCCCTCCTTTTTGTCTGCGGACAATGGGTCTCAACAAAACCAGGTTGTCTGTCAACCTTTCAATGGGAGAGCTCCACTGGGACTATGCGCAGAACGGTTTCTGGACCCTCTGCTTCCCCTGACGGAACTCCCGGGAGAGCTTCTCCCACGGCGCAGACTACTCAAGCAACCACACTGCGACATCTCTCCCGAACCGGGGCATCGCTTCGGCTTCATGCCTGGAGACACTACGCTTCCTCCTCTAGAAGAGACAACCCGCTACAGTCGCGGTACGGAGGTCGCGTCATCTGCGATAGTCATCCACAGGGGTCTCCCAGGCAAAGTGAAGAGTCTAAGGTGGTGGGTGCCGTGGGAGATATACCTCTTCCCGTGAGGCCTCTTCTCCAGCAATAACGGTATTATTGCCTTTCGGCGGGAGGAAGCTCCTTTCCGCTCTCGGCAATGAAGCCTGTCGCTCAGCCTTTCCCTGACCTTCAGGCTTAAAGGAATAACTTTTTCCTGCCCGCTGGATCTATCCTCGCTCATGCGAAGCTACGATCGTCCCTGCCCTAGTCGGAGGAAGACCTCCAACTTGGAGCATGGCTAGGACTTTTAGTCCTTTAAGAGATCTTCTCAAGACCCTTTTACGACAGGCCTCGGATTGTATTCCGCCTTGGGTCTTCTCCTCACTCTGGCCACGGCCAGTGTGTAAGCAATCTTCTTGGTCTCTTACTACTCCCCCCTTTCTAAGGAAGAGGGGAAGGCAACATTCAGGCTCGCTCCTGAGTTGTTGGCTAGACTCAGAATCTGAGGGTCCCGACCCTTCGGTCCGATTCATTCAAGATTTCGAGTCTCCATTCTGTGTGTTATGTCCCAAGACCTTCTCTTTCTTGCCAGTAAGGAATCGAGAGGTTAGCGCTGGGAACAGCTGCAGTTTGGCCTCAGTTGCAGCCGATTTGGGAACACATGGAGGACATGGGGGGAGAGTCACCAGTATACCTCTTCAGCCCGGACTCGAGTACATTCATCTCGACCTGTCTTCAAACCCTCCCCCGTCACGTCGCCCTACAGCACGATGTTGGATACATCGCAACGTCCTCGCCTTCGAGTAATACTACTCTGTGACGCAGGTGCTACAAGCTGGAGTCTGGAAGCGTCTGATGACCTTCGCAGCCCGCTTCCTGCAGGGCGTGACCCACAGGAGTCTCGATACGTTTTCTATCGCTCTGTGGTGGCTACACAACAGCTGGTCTAACCTCAGGCTCCTTTTTGGACAGGTAGCAGAAGGTTGAGGGCATTGTTATCAGGTTTTAGTCTGCATGAACGAAAGAAGTATGTCTGGCCCTTACTTCTTTCTTCATCATCCCCTCTACGGGGAAGCAGCATCCTGGTCTCTGCATAGCTGACCTCGAACCTCTGCAGGTAAACCATGCTTCCTTGTGTTCCGAGTATTGAGTCAATACTGTCGCGTCCCCCATACCCTGACGAGGTGGTATTGGGAACGTCCTAACCCAGAGTTCCTTCTGGAACTCCAGGTCAACTGCCTAAGACGGGTCACACTTCTTCCTTCACACACAAGCTTACGTAGGCCACATGGTTCCTTGCGGAGCAAGGAACTTGTGAGGTGCAGGGACTCCTTTTCTCGAGTGCGACTCACTCGGATTCTGAGTCCCCGGGTAAAGCCAAAGCCAGTATGGCTGGGGACTTTCCACCCTTCCTAAGGGATAAGTCACCCTTTGTAAATAGCGTGGTTTGTATTTCGGTTACGGAACAAATGACAAATTCGAAGATAATTTGTATTTTTCCTAACCATACAAACCTTAGCTATTTACACATATTTGCCCGACAGCCCTGTCCCCCAAGACAAGTCCTACCTCTAAGTGAAAGTGAGTATTCACGTGTGTGTGTGAGGGGGAGGAGGGGTAGCTAGCTACCACTCCCCTACCCCCCCGGTAACTAGCGCGGGGGGTAATACACCCTCGTTAAATTCTAATGGCTCGTCATTTCAGCTACGCTAAAAGTAATAACCCTTTGTAAATAGCTAAGGTTTGTATGGTTAGGAAAAATACAAATTATCTTCGAATTTGTCATCTCAAGGGCTCTTCTTCCATAGCCCAAACCTCCTCCAAAGCTCCCACTCGATCGGTCTCTCCCAAGAGGCCGTCGAGTGGTAGCGTAGGCCGCAGTGCTGTTAACCGATCTCGGGGTTTGGGAGAGGGAGTTGCCTCCCATAGCGAGGCAGCTCCTCCTCCTCCCCCTGGGGAGGATTTTAATTTTGATAATAATGTGTCTAACAATGATTTATTACAGCTTTGGGCTTCCTTGGGGCTTCAGGGCTCGCCCTCCAAGGAAGCCCTGTTTGACATGATCAGGTTGGAAGCAGCTGTCAAACAGTCGCCGGCGGTAGCAGAGGTTGATCCTCTGTCTATCATCGACGTTGTTGTGGCAGAGGCTTCTGACGAGTTAGGTCAAACCTCTGCTGCGGTTGTTGATGTAGCGGAAGGCTTAGTTCCCCCCTCTTAACATCCTTCGAGGGAGGAGCTAAGTCCAACTGCCTCTCCTGCAGGGGTTTCTCCCCCTCGGGGGAGTTCACTGACAGACTCCTCTTCGGAGGACTACCGATGGTCTGCCTGCTGCCAGAGGTCATATCAGACGTAAAGCTCGCCCTCCTCTTCACCGTAGAGGCCTTCCTTCACCCCATAAGGGTGTTAGGAGGTGCCTCTTCGGGTCTTCATCTTTGCAGTCCCCCGCAGAGGATCCTCCACATCGTGCTCTGACCGTTCCTGCTGCATCCCTGGACCTCTCCGCAGATCGTTCGCGATCTCCTTCTCCTGCCAGACCTGCTGACCTGCCGTCACTGTTCCTGACCGCTGATGCGCTCTGGGCGCCCACGCATCCCGTTGTTAAACGGGCACCGGTCCCTTCGGGGCAAAAGGGGCTTTCTCACAATGTGAGTAAGTCCCTTAAGTGCCAGGTATCCCCTGCGCGCCAACGTTCTCCTGCGCGCCCGCGCGCAAGCGCTCTCCTGCTGCACTCAAGAGTTCTCCTGTTCCTGAGACAACGCACCAGCGATCACTTGCTTGCCAGCGCTCACCTGCGCGCCATCGATCTCCTGTTCGCCAGCGATCTTCACCTCGCCAGTGCACATCTGCGAGCCCTCATCCTGCTGCGCACCACGCACGCCCACGATCTCCTGCTTGCCATCTCTCTTCTCCTGCGATCTCTTGTGCTACACCTAACACCGACGCGCCATCGGACCCCGCCTGCTCGTCAGCCTTCTCCTACGCGCCGACGCACACAGTCTCCATCGCGCGCACCTGCACGTTCTCCTGCGCGCCCACTCGCTAAGGGTATTTCCACTACACTGCGCGCCCACGCGCTAAGGGTATTTCCACTACGCTGCGCGCCCACGCGCTAAGGGTATTTCCACTACGATGCGCGCCCAACGCTTTCGCCTTCTAGAGCTCGTCGGGACCCTGCGCATCCACGCGCGCGTGAGCAATCGCCTCCGCGCGCGGGAACGCTTATCCAACCTACTGCGCACACTCCAGAACGCGCCCCTGCCCGCCACTGATCGCTTGCGCGCCCACGCGCTCCATCTCCTGCGCACCATTGCTCGCCAACGCGCCCTCTCAGCAGCGCGCCAACGCGCCCTCTCGCCTGCGCGCCATCGCTCGCCTGCACGCCATCGTTCGCCTGCGCGCCATCGCTCGCCTGCGCGCCATCGCTCGCCTGCGCGCACCTGCGCGTTATCGCTTGCCGGTACACCATCGCTCGCCCACGCGCCCCCTCGCCATCATACCCGCGCGCCTGTGCCCATGCGCCCGTGCGCGCACGCTCGCGTCGAACAAGGCAAGACCTTATCGTGCGAGCGCCAGCACGAAACCCCAGCGAGATTCCCAGCAGGATTCACAGCGTGAACTTACGCGCGAAGCGACAGGAACACGTGCAACCAGGTCTTCATCATCGCGTCCCCCCCCCCCCCCCCGCCAAGCGCAGACCAGCGCGCTTGCCTAAAGCTGGGAGAACTCCGGATAGGTCCAGGATCCAACCATCGTCTCATTCTTCTTTCTAGGCAGACCCTGTTGTAGTATCTACTGTACTCTTAAGGATCGCCCAGTCCCTTTCCCTCCAGAGGGAGTCACTGACAGTGCTACTGTCAGTAAGCAGCCATGGTTCGGGTCCATTGTCAGAGCTGTCATGCAGGCTTTTAAACCTTCCTTCGCTGAAATGGGCCTTAAATCAATGGCAGCTTCGATCCCTCTGAAGAGAAAGCGAGGAGTAGACATCGTGGTGACTTCTCCTAGGGCCAAGCTGGCTCCTCGGAAGTCCTTGAGGAAGGCTCCCTCCCCCCCAGACCTTCTCTCCCTCCCCAGACCTTCTCTCCCTCCCCAGACCTTCTCTCCCTCCCCAGACCTTCTCTCCCTCCCCTGTGGACGTAGTTTTCCTGTCCTCAGGGGATTCCACCGAGGTGAGGCGTTCTCCCATCGCACCGATGGGAGAAACCCCACCCCGTGTAGGAGAGTCGTCCCGGGTAGGTGCGGAGAAGAGCCCCCCGCCATCGCTGCTAGAGTCCTGTATCCCTCCCAGGAGGGAACCGAAGGACTCAAAGACCATCCCGAAGTCGTCCTCAAGGATTTGTCCAGAGCCAACCAAACCCGCAGAGAACGTCCACGAGTCCCCCCCAAGAAGAGCCTTTGGGGACAGGAGACTTTGCTGCCAGTCCTTCAGGAAGGGAGCCACAGGAGTCAGAACATGCTTTCTGGCAGGTTCTGACCCTGATGAGGAATCTCAACGGGTTCCCGGATCCTGAGATTCCCCCTCATGAGAGCAAGGACACGGTCCTGGACCGAGTCTTTGGCACCCAGATACCTTCTAAGGCCAGTGCGGCTTTGCCCTGGTCCCAAGGGGTGAAGAGTGCCAGGAACAAGGTTGAGGGCCAGCTCTTCGAGCTCGCTTCCTCCAGCCGTTCCAGTGCCGGCAACAAACTCCTCCCTTCTCTTCGAGTCCATCAGAGGAGGTACTTCGAGATCATGGGGGAGTCTTGCTTAGCTCTTCCCTTGCACCACTCTGTGGAAGAGCTTACCAGGGGAGTCCCTCTAGAGAGGCTCTCCAGCCAGCAAGTGTCCTTCTCGGCAACGGAGATCCTTAGTCAGGAGAAGGTCGCGAAGTGTGCCATGCAGGCTACATCGTGGCTAGACGTCTGGCTAGGGTCTCTCGGCATCCTGATACGTTCCGAGGATCTGTCCAAGGAAAGTACCAGGAAGGCCTTGGAGACCTTCTTACTTTCGGGCACGCGCACCATCGAGTTTCTGGCCCATCAAGTCTCGAACTTATGGGCCAATTCCATTCTGAAACGACGTGATGCCGTGGCCGAGAGGTTCCACAAGAAGGTCCCCGGTGTCGAGGTCAGTAGGCTCAGACATTCTTCCCTCTTGGGAAAGAATCTGTTTGAGCCGAAAGACGTGGAACAGGCAGCTGAGAGGTGAAGGAAGTCCAACCAGGACTCTCTCCTACATAGGGCTCTTACATCTAAGCCCTATAAACCTCCAGCACCCCAACAACCTCGCTCGTCTAAGATGACGAAACCGGCAGTGGCAGCAAAGGCAACGGTGTCGAAGCCCTTTCCTGTCAAAGACAAGAAAGGCAAGAAGTCCTCCAGGAGAAGGAAAAATCCTAGAGGGAGTGGCCGAGGCCGCAAACGCTAGGATTGGCAATCCCCCTGCATGTCCACCAGTGGGGGGATGCTTACAAAGTTGCGCAATCAGGTGGCAGCAACTCGGGGCCGATTCCTGGACAATTTCCGTAATCAGTCAGGGATATCGCGTCCCGTTCATAACATCTCTACCTCCCCTGACAGTGGATCCAGTGGTGTTGAGCTCCTTTGCCATGAGATCGGCAAGGGGCCAAGCCCTACAGACAGAAGTCGAGACCATGTTAAAGAAGGGCGCTCTCCAGGAGGTCGTCGACGGCTCCACAGGCTTCTTCAGTCGACTCTTTCTTGTAAAGAAGGCGTCTGGAGGCTGGAGACCAGTCATCGACCTCTCAGCCCTGAACAGGTTTGTCAAACAAACCCCGTGCAGCATGTAGACGGCAGACACGGTCAGACTTGCAGTGAGACCACAAGACTTCATGTGTACACTGGACCTGAAGGACGCGTACTTCCAGATCCCAGTCCATCCGTCTTCAAGGAAGTACTTAAGATTCAGCCTAGACAACAAGATCTACCAGTTCAAGGTGCTGTGTTTCGGTCTCTCCACAGCACCTCAGGTTTTCACCAGTGTTTTCACCCAGATTTCATTATGGGCACACAGGATCGGCATCCGTCTCCTCTGTTATCTGGACGACTGGCTGATCCTAGCAGACTCGGAGTCGACCCTTCTTCGACACCGAGACAAACTTCTGGGACTTGGGCAAGATCTAGGGATCATGGTAAATCTCGAGAAGTCTTCCCTGCTACCTACTCAAAGACTGGTATATCTAGGCATGATAATAGACACCAATCTCCACAAAGTCTTCCCATAAGACGACAGGATAGCAAGGCTGAGGAGGGTCGCAGATCCTTTCCTCAGACGAGAAGAACTCCCAGCCCAATCGTGGTTACGTTTCCTCGGTCACCTTTTATCCCTGGCCCGTCTAGTTCCAAATGGTCGCCTCAGGATGAGATCCCTACAATGGCGACTCAAGTCTCGGTGGAATCAGGGACACGATTCCCCAGATGTCATGGTCCCTATAGGCCCTTCGGAACGGACGGATCCGCAGTGGTGGGTGACAGACGAGAACCTACAGAAGGGAGTGGATCTTCTCGTCCTCTCCCGGTTTTGATGCTGTTCTCGGACGCCTCAAAGAAAGGGTGGCGGGCCCACGTTCTGAACCACAGGACCTCAGGCCTGTGGTCAGAATCAGAAAAGTGCCTCCACATACAGTGAGCCCTTGCTACTTCGTGGTTCGACCATCGCGGATTCACGACTTCACGTTCTTTTTTCATTAAGTACGGCATCCGATTTCATCAGCAAACCACTATTTTTGGGGGAAACATCATTTTATTCTAGAAAATTGCTACCATCAAAATAGTTAATTGCACATTAAGAAAGTGTGTACTTTTGTTTTTAAATTTCGGGTGAGTTTTAAAAATCGAGTATTGTTGACTTATTTTTGTTTTACTTTTGGCTGTGATCAGATCAGCTGACGTCTAGCTGCCGGTCTCAAGAATATGTGCGTACGAAGTATTGTTTATACCATTTCTTAACTTATTCAAACCATCTATATAGTTGATATTACATAAGCACCAATGTGTTATAACCTATTATATTTTTTGTTTATTACATTTAAAACAACTCTCTCTCCTCTCTCTCTCTCTCTCTCTCTCTCTCTCTCTCTCTCTCTCTCTCTCTCTCTCTCTCTGTGGGCTACTTTTCACTACCTCTCATTCCTTACCTCTATTTCACTAACAAATGAAATCTTTGTTGCCTCACAAAGTTTCATTTACCTGTATATTGAAAATCAATCATGATTCAATTTTCCTTACTTTCTCCAATCTCGCACTGTCACATAAAACGTTATAGCGGTAACTTAATTGTTCGACAACTTTAAAAATTGGCCTAGTACTTGCTTCTTCTCTTACTTTTTTTTTTTTTTTTTTTAGATGGTTTCATAATTGAGGGGGGTACAAGTTGACTTATAACTGAAGTTAGGAAAAGTATTTTGGATATGGAATGGAGAATCATCTTTAGTAACAGTTTAGAATTATCGTAAATTATCATTCGGTCATTAGCGGCAGTTTGATATTGTTGATTAAACGCCAAAAAAAAAAAAGAAAAATTTTTTTTTTCCTGCTTTGCTACGTATGTAGGATTTTATATAGATACGGTAAATAATATTTGTAATAACATTTTTACTAAAAGCTTTTAATATCATTATTTATCACTTTCATCATGCGCGTTTAATGCCTTCACTTGTTTATTACGATCGAAGATGGAGCGTACAGTAAACGAATGGAAGGTTTCCGTTTCAGGCGGCGTCATAAAGAAAAACATTATATAAATGGCATTCATTTCATTTATTTGGAAGTCCTAAGAAAAATTAAGTAAAACATTGGTAATAACAAAATCAACATATAATCAATACTTGGTAAGATTGCTGTCGATGCAAAAACTAACCTATACACAGATGTGTATATGCGTCCGTTTCTTCATTATGATCAGAGATAAAGGTAAACAAAACATTGGTTGTCATTTTTTATCGTGCTTTTTGGCGTGTTTATGAAACGCATGATATAAAATCGCCTTTAATATTTGTGCCTGTTTTAGTTTAGGGTACTGTAGTACATGCATTAAGTATTCTGTACATTAAAGGGTAGTTTGTTAACAGTACTACGTAAAGGGAAGGTTTTAAAAGTCTGAATATACATGTTAAATAAATACGTAAATATGGTGTCCCTACTTGGCGGATTTTCAGCTATTGCGGCCGGGTTTGGAACCTATCTACCGCGATAAACGAGGGTTCACTGTAAACCTTCTAGAAATGGAGGCCGTCTTCCTGGCCCTTCAACAGTTCCAACAATACCTGGCGGGCCACTCCGTGGTGGTGATGAGCGACAACACCACAGTAGTGGCTTACATCAACAAGCAGGGAGGTACCTTTTCACAGCAGCTATCCCATCTTGCAGTAGAGATACTGAGATGGACTGAAGCCCACTCGATTCCACTATCAGCTCTCTTCATTCCGGGCAAGAGGAATGTGCTTGCTGATAGTCTGAGCAGGGCATCCCAGATAGTGAGTACCGAGTGGTCTTTGGATCGTTTAGTAGCCAACAAAGTCCTGACTTTGTGGGGTTCCCTGACTGTGGATCTGTTTGTGACAGCGTTGAATTTCAAGCTTCCGCTGAACTGCTCCCCAGTCCCGGACCCCAAGGCACTCTGGCAAGATGCCTTCCAACAGCGGTGGGACAACATCGACGTGTACGCCTTTCCCCCGTTCTGTCTGATGAGAAGGGTACTCAACAAGACCAGAATATCGGTCAACCTTTCAATGACCCTGATAGCTCCGCTATGTCAAAACGCAGAGTGGTTTCTGGACCTTCTGCAGCTCCTAACGTAACTCCCGAGAGAAATCCATCCACGACACAAGCTACTCAAACAACCACACGCCACATCTTTCACAAGGCCGTGGCCTCGCTTCGGCTTCATGCCTGGAGACTATCCAGCACCTCCTCACAGAGAGAGGCTTTTCGCAGCAAGTTGCGGAAAGGATCTCTGGACACCTGCGAAAGTCATCCGCAGGAGTCTACCAGGCAAAGTGGAGAGTTTTCTGTGGTTGGTGTCGTGGAAGGGGTATCTCTCCACTCGATGCCTTATTCCAGCAATAGCGTAGTTCCTCGTGTATTTGCAGGAAGAAATGCGTCTTTCAGTCTCGGCAGTGGAAGGCTATCGCTTAGCCTTAAGGCTTGCCTTCAGACTCAAAGGAATGGACATTTCCTCTTTGCTAGAACTTTCCCTACTCATACGAAGTTATGAACTTACCTGCCCTCAGTCAGAAGTGAGACCTCCTCCTTAGAACGTGGTTCGAGTTCTCAGGTTTCTTAAGAGGCCTCCCTTCGAACCATTACGCCAGGCTTCAGATCGCCACCTGACTTGGAAGACGGTGTTCCTACTTGCTCTGGCTTCGGCCAAGCGAGTCGGTGAACTTCATGGTCTCTTGTATGACATCGCCCATTCAAGGAAATGGGGGGAGGTAACGTTCAAATTCGTCCCTGAGTTTGTTGCCAAGACTCAGAATCCAGGAGTGCCGGACCCTTGGTTCGACTCTTTCCAGATCTCGAGTCTCCGTTCTGTAACAGATGACCCAGACCATCTCCTACTGTGCCCAGTAAGGAGTCTGAGGCTCTATCTTAAGGGAACAGCTGTAGTTCGTCCCCAGGGGGAAGCACTGTTTGTTAGCACCGGGTCACTAAGAATACCATCTCAGCCTGGATTCGCAGGGTTATCCATCATTCCCTGAATCCCGACCCCTCTCCGTCACGTCGCTCTAGAGCACATGATGTCAGGGGCATAGCTACGTCCCTGGCCTTATAAGAAGAACTACTCAGTGACGCAGGTTTTACAAGCAGGGGTATGGAAGCGTCAGACGACCTTCACAGCCCACTACCTGCAAGACGTGACCCACAGGAGGCTCGATACGTTCTCTATCGGCCCTGTGGTAGCTGCACAACAGCTGGTTTAAACCTCAGGCTCCTTAATGGATAAGTAGCAGAGGGTTGAGGGCATTGTTACCTGGTTTTAGTCTGCATGAATGAAAAGGTATGTCTGGCCCTTATTCTTTTCTTCATCCTCCCCTCTCTTGGGGAAAGCAGCATCCTGGGTTCTCTGCACAGCTGACCTCAAACCACTGCAGGTAAACCATATTCCCTTGTGTTCCTAGTATTAAGTTAATACTGTAACGTCCCCATACCCTGACGAGGTGGTGTTGGGAGAGTCCTAGCCTTAAAGTTCCATCTAAAGGACTTCAGGTCAACTTCCTAGGACGAGTCACACTTACTTCCTTCACACACAAGCTTATGTAGGCCGCGGCCTTTGCAGAGCAAAGCGCTAGAGAGGTGCAGGGGCTCCTTATCATTGAGTGCTGATACACTCCGATACTGAGTCCCCGGGCAAAAAGCCAAAAGCCAGTAATGTCAGGGACTTACCACCCTACCTAAGGGTTAAGTCACCCATATTAAATAGCGTGGTTTGTATTTCAGTTACGGAACAAATGACAAATTCGTTAGGTAATTTGTATTTTTCCTAACTATACAAACCTTAGCTATTTAATTAAACTTGCCCGCCAGCCCTGTCCCCCATGAAGTCCTACCTCTAAGCAAAGTGAGCTCTCACAGGTGTGTGTGAGGGGGGAGGGGTAGCAAGCTACCCCTCCTTACCCCCCGCTTACTAGCGATGGGGTAGTAAACCCTCGTTAAAATTCTAATGGCTCGTCATTTCAGCTACGCCGAAAGTAATACCCATATTAAATAGCCAAGGTTTGTATAGTTAGGAAAAATACAAATTACCTAACGAATTTGTCATATTTGCACTGCTTCTTTTTCTGATAAGGTATAACTAATTTTCAATCATCACAAGCAGTTTCTTTTAGAGAAATTTTTTTCTTAGGTGCTAAAACTTTAATTTGGAGTCATCGTCATACTTATGTATTGTCTTTATAAGAAAAGAAGGAATATAGCAATTAAAAATGGTGATTGAGTTAGGTTACTACATTTTTCTGAAGTAGTCCCAGTGTTAGGTGTTACAAAAATACTTCATAAGACTGGTCTTTATGGGTTATATTGAGGGAAAGATATTTAGATTAAGTCTGATTACTAGATTTTTGTTAGTATTTGTTTTGAGTAGGTATTTGTCATGATCTTCTTAGGTTCATCTACAAACAGTGATTATGGTACCTATTTGTAAGTATAAAGTTCTAGATCAGGTTAAGTTCTAAGACCTTACTAACCTGTAATTCCAAGGTAAGTGAATTAAAGCATCCTTAAGGAATAGAATGAACATAAGGGGCTTTTTAGAATAGAATCAGCTTTAATGGTAAAAATTCTATATTTTTATTAAATCTGCTTTTGATAGGCATTTGTTCCGACACTAAATACAAACCCTTTCACTCTTTATTAAGGATATACTTTTGGTGAAGCTAGAGGACTAGCCATAAGACTTTTTGTGAGGTGTAACAACCCCACTGCTAGTTAAAGGGGATAGGGGAGTAGTCAGATACCCAGCTCACACACACTGGTGTTGTCTCGCCACTTTTTCTTTTGGTTCGGCTGAGAGTAGACGTTGTTTCTCTCCGCCTCCCAACTTTGTTGACGGCAATTTGATTAACTCTGTTTTTTGCTTTTTCTCCTTACAGATTTGATTGTTTTTCTTGTTGCCGTTCAACATGCGTACTTGTCCAGTACCTGAAGGGTGCTCTTGCAGCACCTTTATGTCTGCAGTTAAGACTAACCCTTGCTCGTTTTACCCAGCCTGCAGAGAATGGCAGTGTACGCAGGATGAAACCTGAGAGGAATGCCTGGGTCATCCTCCCAGTGGAAGAGATTTGGGCGGTGTCATAAGATGTCTAAGAGGGACTCTTCTCCCTCGGGGTCGTCCTTAAAGTCAAAGAAACCTTGGACTTCAACCTTAACCCTCCGATCTCTTCCTGAAGCTTTTGCTCACTCGGTTTCCTCCGGGGACTGGTCGAACAGGAGTGTTGACCATTTAACTCCAGGTCAACCCAGTGGATCAAAGGACGCTGTCGTTTCTTCTAGGAAAACGGTGCCGCCCTTTTCCTCTGGGGAAACCTTTTCTTTTGATGATTTCTTACAGGTTTGGCCTTTACGGGGAATTGCTGGTCTCCTGTCGAAGGAATGCTTCTTGAAGCTTCTACAGCTGGGAGCCAAGCAATAGTGTACATCGGCTTCTTCGAAGGTTGAGTCAGAACCGCCGCCAAGGAGTGTCGAAGTTCCTGTGATTAAGGATTTCCCAGCTTCTGCTGCCGGCAACGTCCAGCTGAGTCAAACTGGTAAGGCCAGGTAAACAACGTTCAGCCGAGTCCAACTGATAAGGCCAGGTAAGCGACATCCTGCCGAGTCCAGCTGGTAAGGCCAGGTAAGTGACCTCTCTCTCTTTTTCAGGGAGCAAAGCCAAGGTTTCTGAGGAGTTAGTCTCCACCTCGTAGCCTCCCCAGTGAGAACCCTTCCTTCCGTCCATGGAGAAGGGACTCCTGTGGTTCAATGCCTTGGTGAAGGTGGTGAGTCAGATTGTTTCAGGAATGGTCCCTTCAACCAACCAGCCTGCGGTAGCCAGTACCTGGTAGTCCCAGATACACCGAGAAAGAACAGAGGGAGTTGGACTACACTTTCTGGTAGGTCCTGGCCTGCATGAGGGCCATCAATGGGCTAGATTACCCTGCAGAGGCCCCTCAAGTAGGTAAGGATACAGTCCTTGACCATATTTATGGCACCCAGTGGCCTCCCAAGGCCAGTGCAGCTTTGCCTTGGTCTAAGGGGTTAAAGGGGGCCAAGAAGAAGGTGTTTGTCCAGATAGCTAGCTCCGTCAGTTCCCTTCAAGCAGGCTCATCTTCCAAACTACTTCCACCTCCTTTTGTCCAGCAAAGGAGGTACTATGAGTCTCAAATGAGCCTCTTCCGGCCCTACCTTTAGACCCATCCATAGAGGTCCTTACATGAGGGGTCTCCTATGGTTGACTTTCGGGTCCCCCAGTCTCCTTCACGGCAGCGGATAACCTGAACATGGAGAAGATTGCAAAGTATGCCACGCAGGCTACTTTGGGGCTGGACCTGTGCTTTGGGTCAGTGTGACACCTCGTCAGGACTGAGGAGTGGTCTAAGGAATACACAAGTAAGTTGATGGCTACCTTTCTGTAGTTGGGTACCTGTACTATTGAGTTTCTCTCCCACGAGGTTGTCAACCTGTGGGCGAATCTAATACTCAATAGAAGAGACTTGATAATAGAGAAGTTCTATAACAAGTCCCCAAACCGGAGGTGACCAGGCTTAAGAATGCTACGCTAGATGGCCCTTCTCTTTTCAGGTCGGAAGATGCCGAGTGGGTGGCAGAGCGCTGGAGGAAGTCCAACCAGGACTCTCCGTAGGGCCGTGACATCTCGGTTCTATAGAACAGCGCCCCCTCCGAGGAAGCCGCAGACCAACAGGAGAGTAGGATCCTCAAAGTACATGTCAAAGAAGCCCTTTCCTGCCAAAGACCAGAAGAGCTCCAAGTCCAACTACGGAGGAAGAGGTAGCAGAGGTGGCGGCCAATGTCGCTCCCATTAGGAAGAGCAATCCTCCCACTTGTCCCCCACTGGGGGAATGCTTACAACACTGCTGTAAGAGTGGTTGCAGCATGGTGCCGAACCCTGGACAGTCTGTGATTCGCTTAGGGTATTAACGAGGTGTCAGGCTTTTTCCCTGTTACGTGCAGAGCACGTATGGGAAAACCTATGGTCAAAAACCAATCACTTGGTTCGGACTTCACCTTCCTAAGCTTAGGGTGGGTCAACCCTTATTCAAGTTAGAAGAAGCTGCCCTCAATAAATTCAGTATTAAATATGTTAGTGTATAACATGCCAAGAGAATGTTGAATAAATCAACTAGCTATGCACAGACATTGAAAACAGGAGGGAAAATTCCATAGGAGACATCCAACTCGCCTATTACTGTAAGTAGTTCTTGTAAAAGAAATACACCATCTACTGATAGAGCGCTGCATGATGAGGCAAGAATATTGCAGCCTGAAGCTTTGCCACTGTCTATTTAACAATAAGGCATTGCCCACCACTATTCAACCTTTGTCCCCCATTACAAGTACAGTACTAACCTCTCTCAGGTTGTGACCTTGCATGATTGGAGGTTTCACTTAAAAGAAAGTTATCAGATGCACCTATAGCTAGGAAGATGATAAGATCTGATAACTTTCTACTTCCTAATCAGAAAAGAGAGAGACTTCCATCTCTCACTCCCTTCCTTAAAGAATACTAAAATTGTGACATCAAATAGGTACTGTATGATGTTTTGTCTCTTAATATTTCAATCAACCAGAAAATCAATAAAATATTCAGGTTGAGGTCCACCCTCCCCTCAGCAATGAGGTGAGAAGGACATGAAAAAGACAAATGTAAAATCTAATTCATCAAGACCCTCTTTAAAGAAGCTAATAGGAAATAATGTTTAATAAAAAACTGTCAATGCAAAGACCTCATCCGGGATGTCTTTCAGAAAATAAACCTTAGTTTTTTCCTCTATTTTGCAATGGAATTGTCAGGATTTAAGGGCCAAATAGGAAGAACTTGAGCTCCTCATTCATGAGTATCCCTCATAATTGTATGTCTACTGGAGAACAAGCTCCTTTGCGGATACCATATGATCAATGAGCAGAAAGTCATGGCGAAAGTCTTACATACATTCGTCAAGATATTCCTTGAATTTCTTTGTCAATTCATATACCTCTGCAGGCAGCGGTTGTCCATGTTGATAAAAGAAGAAAATACACCATTTGCTCGGTTTACTTGCAACATCTCGTATTATAAGTTAGTGTAGGTGATTCAACAACTTCAAACCTTTTCTCTTGCTGGAAGATTTGAATGGTAGACATCCTTTACGGGGGCATATTTTAGCAAATGCAAGGGGCAACATTATATCATCAATTGTGGAAAAGGAAGACATGGGACTCCTTAATACAGGAGAGCCCACAGACGTTTATATTCAGACAGGTACCTTGTCATGCATTGACCTTTCAGTTGCAAGCTCTAACTACTTTCTCAATTTTGATTGGAGAACATTAGAAGATTGGCATTCTAGTGATCATGTTCCAATTATTACAAACACCATAAATAATCCACCCTTACAGAGATTGCCACTATGGAACCTTGACAAGGCAGACTGGAGTTGATTTCGGGAGCTGAGCAAAATTGAATAGGGTGCAGAGTGATTTGAAAGAGTCGATGATGCCATAGACTTGCTGAATGGAATGCTTCATACAGCAGGAGTCAATTCAGTTCACAAAATAATAGGTTTATTCAAACAACAACCAGTCCCTGGGTTGTCTTCAGAACTAACTTCCCTGCACAGAGCCACAAGAAAATCCTTAACTCGATTATGTAGACATGTACAGAGGAGAATTTAATGGACTACAATAAATGTAGAACACAGTTCTGCCATGCTATGAAAGAAGCTAGGCTTCAGTCTTAGATATCTTTTGTTTCCTCAGTCAACCGTAGAACACCTCCATCTTTTGTATGGAGGAAAGTAAAGAAGATAGCAGGCAAATTTACCTCTAACCCACCACCAGTGTTGAACGTATCATTGCTACTTAAAATGATACAGTTCCTTGACCCAATGGAATTCCATGTACAATGATTAAATATATACCTGTTGCTACTAAGTTATTTATTTTGAGTATTATTAACAGAATATGGCATGATCATAATTATCTAAATGTTTGGGAATAGCCCTTATTTTAGCCTTTTTAAAACCTGGTGAAAATAAGTTCTTAGCAGCAAACTATTGACCAATTACATTGACATCTTGGTAATGTAAGATTATGGAGAAGATGGTCTTTGCAAGACTAGTATGGTACCTGGAGAAGAAAGGTATTTTATCACTTATCCAGTTTGGATTTAGAAAAATGCACTCAACAACTGATGTGCTGTTCAAAACAGCACCATATAACAGCTTTTTTTTTTTTTTTAGATTTAGTATACTTAAAACCATTCATAAATTTGTGATTGTGAGGAGAACTAACATTGTTCATTAAATCATTTGTTTCACATAGATTTTTTTTCAAGTTAGAGTGGGTGAAACTTTGCCAGAAAGGAAATGTCAGGGACAAGCAGTTCCCCAGGGTAGTGTGCTAAGTGTAACCCTATTTGCATTTTCCATTAGTGGGATATTCTCTGTCATTCCCCAAGATATTCTCCAATTCTCTTTGTAGATGATCTCTCCATATCATTTGCTGGAGTTAAAATGGCAATACCTGTAGTTGAGAGAAAACTACAACTCCTAATTGACAAAATTATTCAGTGGGCTGATTTGAATGGATTCAAGTTTTCAACTAGCAAAACTGTTGTCCATTTCTGTCATATTCGGGGAGTACATCCAGACCCGGATATGTACATCAAAGGTCAACGTATCCTATGTGTAAGTGATGCTAGAGTTTTAGGATTGATATTTGATTGCAGGTTGACATGGATTGCTCACTTGAAAGCCTTAAAAGTGAAATGTCTTGAGGCTCTGAATCTTTTAAAAGTTCTGTCCCACACATCATGGGGCCAGACTGATAAACTATTTTGAAGTTGTACAAGGCCTTGATTTTTTTAAAAATTAGTTATGCGTGGGAAATATACTCCTTAGCCACCCTAAGCCGATTAAAGATTTTAGATTCTATACACCATACAGGTATCAGATTAGCCACAGGAGCTTTTAGAACTTCATTATCTCAAGCTTCCATGTTGACACTGGAAAAATACCTTTAAACCTTTGTTGAAAGGCTTCTATTCTTTGGTATTGGTTTAGGTTGCAAAGATTTCCTGGCTCTTTAGTATTCCAGACTGCAAACCTTGTAAGGCATTCAACCTTTTTTGAGTTGCACCAAAATCTCCTCAACTTTATGGCAATTGGGTAAAACAATTAATAAACAGTCCTGATATTACTTGAAATAGAGTTCTTCCATTTAGGATATCACCAATCCTTCCATGGAAATTACCAGAGATATCTATCTCTAGATATTTTATTGGGATAAAAAAGAACATGACTGACTTAGAAGCCAGGTCTCTTTTTATGAAACATGTGGAAAACCATAGGGAATAAACTTTTACATATATTGTAAGGACAACGTCCTACAACGCTTGTAGCGCTCTATTCAGCATTGTACATATTCTCTGTAAATACCCTGTAAATATTGTTTATGCATCTAAGCGCAGAATCATCTGCCCTTGATTTTTATGTATGATTCATTATTGTATGTCAAGCATGGGATTTTATTAATAATAATGTCAATGTCAGAAAACACTAATGCCCCGCATTTCTCACTTGTCCGCAGTCGGTCAGTCACCTGCCCTGCAGGTTGCTACATTGCCGTCTGTACAGGTCAATGTACTTTGCCTGTCTCAGGAATAAAGCATCACTCGGCTATGGTCTGTCCCTCGTACCTCACAATATATATATACTGATGGCTCCAAATCTGATGCTGGTGGTGTTGGATTTGGAGTATATAGTAGTACTTTTAATTGTAGTGGTGCACTTCCCCTTGTATCTTCTATATCTTCTGTCAAATTATACGGCATACTAATCGCTATTGAAAAATAGCATTAAAACAGAAGGGCAATTTTACTATTTTTAGTGATGCAAGAAGTGTCCCACAAGCTTTAGAAGTTTTCAATTCCAGCAACCCTTCAGGTTCAAAAGATTTTACAGTGGCTTTTTATTATTGGGCTGAGAGCTATAAAAGTTTGATTTTGCACACGTAGGTTTGTCTGGGAATGAGAAGGCAGATTTACTGGCAAAGAAAGATGCAGCTAAATTGCTACCAAGAAGCTATCCCATCCTCGGTAATGATTTTTTACCAAGCATTAAGAATTTGTTTTATAATAATTGGCAATAGCATTTGGATACCTTAGATGGAAATAAGATGAGAGAAATAATGAATGTTATATCTCATAGGAGGTACAACACGATGCCCCAAAAATTGGAGACTACTCTTTGTCGTATCTGCATTGGTCGCACTTGGTTGACACAAGTTTATGATGACTTGCCAATACCAGCCATATTATGACAACTGTTTGTTACCCCTGACAGTGAGGCATTTTTTATCAAGTACCCCACTTTTAGTACCTTAAAAGATAGATATCTGTTTGAGGCTCAAGGTGAGGATGGCAGGTTGGTCCTTGCCAAGATTCTTGGGCAGGATGTGTTCTACTATGCTAATGGTATTTTTAGATTTATTGCAGAAGCAGGTCTTCTAAAATCTATTTAAGTTCTATAATGACATCTTCGCTTTTATGGTTTTAATTGAATATTCTTTTATTCCTTTTTTGTAATAATAAGTCATATTGATGTCAATGACCTTCGATGTCAGAAAACTTCAAATCAGTAAATCTTGCATATGTGCCTAACTAAGAAAATGTGATCCATACAACTCTTACCTCTTATAAAACCATCCTACACTTCTAAGATAGCATCCTCTGTTTTATCCTTAATTCTATTAATTAACACTCTACCATACAGTTTTCCAACCATACTCAACACACTAATATCCCTGAATTTGCACATCTCCATTATATTTGTATAGCAGAACAATACATGCACACACTCAGTCCACTTGCACTATTGATAACATAAAATATATATCAAACAATATCAGCAACCATTCCAGTACAGTCACACTTCTTTCCTTTAACATATAAAGCCCTCTCACCATCCATACCGGGTACTTTTCATGTTCTCGTTTTATCTAGTGCTCTTTTCACTTCCTCACTTGTAATTCCCATCTCCCATTACTGGTACCTCAACACCTGCAACAGCTATTATATCTGCCCTTCTCCTATTATCCTCAACATTCAGCAACCTTTCAAAATGTTCAGCCCAGCTTTTCCTTGCCTCATCTCCTTTCAACAACCTTCCATTTTTATCGTTCACTGTCTTTTCATTCCTCGATCCACCCTTCTTTACTCTCATCACTTCTTTATATGAGTGATCCAATCCCTGTCCCTACCTTCATTCAGTGCCCTCCTTGCCTATGCTACCTTATATTTTACTTCCCCATTTTTCTCTCTATCTTTTATACTTCTCTACACTATTAATCTGAAACCATTCTTCAAATGGCCTCTTTTTCTCTTCCACATTAATTTTCACTCCTTCATTCCATTACTCACTGCCCTTCCTCATTCTGTCTCCAATAATCTTCTTACCACACACATCAATTGCTAGCCCCCCAAAATTTCCTTTTACTAACTTTCACTCCTCTAGATCACTGGTTTTTCATTATCACCCTGTTATATATGCCACTTCCAACCTTTCTTACTATTTACTTTTTACTTCTGGTTTTTTAAACTCTTGAAACTTCACTGATTCCCTTTTACTCACCCCCCCCCCATTCTATCCTCCTACTCTTGTGCTACCACTAATTTTCCTTCAACCAGAAAATGACCAAACATACCACTGGCCATACCCCTAATCACGTGCACGTCCTTCAGTCTTCCAAACATCCTTCTTGTTATCAACACAAACCATTAAGGCCCTTTCTACCACTCTTCCATTTGCACTGTTATCTATGTAAACTTATTTATATATATATATTTTTTTTAAATCACTATTTATCGCCAGCTCTTGTTCAACACCACATATCTAGCAGTCTTTCGCCATTCTCATTTTCACTACTCTCGTTTTCACCGGGGATGCCATACTTCCCAATGATGCCTTTTGTCTCTACTTTATGTACATAAAGATTACATAAACAAATCAGTTCAATATTGAAATTGAATATTTGTATATCCTGAATCTTTTTTAAATAGAACATTTTACTAATTCATGTTAGTCACTTTAAAAGAAAAAGAATAATAGACTATGATAATTAATTACCGGTAATTAATATTGATAAATCAATTTCTTCCACAATGAGAAGTCTTGAGTTTTCTAATATTCTTAATGTTACTCCTTCAATTGAAATGTTGCTTATAATTTCTAGACAATTTTGTGCATACCATTTGATTCCCTAACTCCCATTTGTTAAAGCTAGTTTCCATCTAAGAACACTATTTTCAGCAAACCTGGGAATCAAATCTGTTTTTTTATATAAAATCTAAATTTATTAATTTTTATTACTGGTTAAAACCTTTTTATAAAATGAATCTATTAAATGCATTTGTGCTTGTTTTTATTTGATCTCACAAAAGAATTTCTATGAAAAGGAAAATAATAAAAATAAATTTTTGCCATGATTTCATCTAATAGCAGGTTTTATAGGATATTTGATATGTTCAGATCGTCTACCAGAGTGTCTTATTTGTCCCATATTGTGCGAAGAGTAATTCATAAGATATTTTTTTCAGGGTACAGTTGGTCACTTGCTTGAGATAGAAAATGACTACCTGAATATATCATTAATGGTGATGTCCATTAATCTGAAGAATACTTTTGGTCTACCATGCAAGAGGAATGTAGGAACTGTGACATCATTAAAAAAAGAGACATGCTATGGTTTTAGGTGTGGGGGGAGAGTTGGCAATTTTCAAAATTCTTGTTTAGATATGTTTACATGGAAGTTCTAAGTACCTTGATATTATCTAAATAATCTGTTAAAGTTAGCTGTTAGATAAATTTACCAGAAGCCTCAATATTAAATCTCAATTTCACTAATGTATTGCCATCAATTGAAAATTTTACAATATTTTTTTTTGTATTTATACGAGATATAAAAATGTCGGTAATATCTGTTGTGTCAGGACTATATAGAAAGAGGTTATATGATTTTCAGTTGTGTACCAATTAATTCTAATTTGACTACAATGCTTGTATGTTTGCCATTCTAAGCACATTTGGTATAGTGTTTTAGTTCTGCTGAATATGTACTAACGGATAATTAATAGCTATAGTTTTTATGTAACATTGGAAGTGACACAAACACTTGTTAATGGTACTTTTATAAATCTGAGACCATATTTAGGCAAAACATTCAGTACTAATATTAAGTGGTCAGTTTTTACAAACAAGCATTAAGGTATCTTTTAGTCAGTTTTTTACTTTTTTTATGAAAATTACAGAAAATTTTCTGTACGATTATATGGTATAATTTTTTAAAACGATATATTACCGATGTCCAGGTATTTGATCTTTACTTAATATATTTTTGTTATCTAAAGCTAAACTGATAACCACTTTCTCAATCAGGTGAGGTTCTACTGGGGGAAGATCTTTTTTTATATAGTTATTTTTATTGTTCATTGTATTTCTATGATACCGGTCTCTTGGTGGCACCTGTGGATATTTGACTTAACAATTCAGGGTTTTAACCTATGTTTTAGCTTATGATATTGTAAGTTTTTGGTACTGACCTTACTTTCAATGAGGCCTTCCTATTCTGTCAATATTTTTAGGTCATTAAGCTTGGCCTTTAATTAGAACACATCATGGTGTAGGTAGTAGATTGGCCAAGCACCAGCCACCCATTGAGATACTACTGCTAGCATGTTATTGGGTCCTTTAACTGGCCAGATAGTACTTCATAGAATCCCTATCTGCTTGCGGCTCATTTTTCTTTTGCTTACACATTCACCGAATAGTGTGGACTATTCTTTACACATTCTCATCTCTCCGCATTCACCTGACAACACTTTAGACAACTGGAAAATTCTTCTTCCCTCATATTAAGTACTGCACTGTAATAGTTCAGTGGTTATTTTCCACATGGTAAGGGTAGAAGAAACTCTTTGGCTATGGTAAGTACCTCTTCTAAGCGAAGAATACTCCAAAAACAAACCATTGTTCTCGGTCTTAGGTAGTGCCATAGCCTCTGTACTATGGTCTTCCATTGTCTTGGATTAGAGTTCTCTTACTTGAGGGTGCACTCAGGCACATTATTCTACCTGTTTCCTTGTTTCATTTCCTTTGGGCTTTTTTCCCTGTTGGACCCCTGGGGTTTATAGCATCCTGCTTTTCCAAATACGGTTGTAACTTAGCTAGTAATAATATTAATATTGGTTAGATCTTAACAAGTGTCCGGAACCCCTTCTTCAATATCAGAAAGTTCTATTAAATTTGTTGTTAAGACTGAGAATTATAGTAAATTGCAAGAAGTTGAGTTGATTCCTCTTATTGGGTTCTTTATTGGGGCTTTTGTGTTGGAAAACAGAATTTATAATTTTCTCCTTATTGTCAAAAAGTTAAAAAAAAAAAAGATCTGTCCACACACAAGTGGATGAGTGTCCTAGGAATTAAGGCATTTTTTAGAGATGTTCATTTCTCAAGCTCTATTCAGAATAAGGCATTTTCAATTTCATTTCAACCAGTACTGGGATAGATCAGTAGATCCAAAGAGATTTTCTATTCTTTGTATCAAGAATCCGATGGAACCGCTTGATTGGTGGTAGTCCTGTCAGTGACTTTAAGGCTAGAGTCTCCAACTGCAAGTTCTACAGGTAATATGTTGGTCAAGGCACCAGCCATCCATTGAGATACTATTGCTAAAGTGTTATTGGGTCATTTGACGCCAAATACTGGAGTATTACATTTGATCCCTCTAGGTATGGTTAATTTTTCCTTTACCTACACATGCATTGAATAGTCTGGCTTATTATTTACACATTCTCCTCTTTCCTTATACACCTGATGTCTAAGATAACCAAAAAATGCTTCTTCACTCAAGGTGGTAACTACTGTACTGTAATCGTTCAGTGGCTACTTTCCACTTGGTAAGGATAGATGAGCAACTTCTTGGAAAAGAAAATTCCAAAATGAAACCATTGTTCTCTGGTCTTGGGTAGTGCCATAGCTTCTGTACCATGGTTTTCCACAGTCTTGGGTTCGAGTTCTCTTGTTTGAAGGTGCACTCAAGCACACTATTTTATGTTTCCTTACTTCCTTTCCTTACTGGGCTATTTTTCTATTGGAGCCATTGATCTGATAGCATCCACCTTTTCCTATGACTATTGTTAAGATTTTTGAGGTTTTAGATGCTCTTTTCTATGAATAACTGTTTCAGCAGCAGTAATTTAGTTCCTCTTTTTCTGCTCTGACTAATGTGTAGCATGCTCATGATGCTGAATAATCTGGAGAATTGCACATGTTATATATTATTTGGTTAGATCATAATTCTTACCTTATGTAAATTAACTGGTTTGTACATATGGTGGTAAATTTTTGCTTAGCTATCAAGTTTATAGTGTTAGTAACTGATTTTATATGAAGATTCTGCCCGAAAGTTATTCTCTTGGAGAATCTGTTGTCAGATAATTTAATAAAAGTCTTCTGAAGTCTATTCATGGATCTTGCTGAAGGACGTTTTATCATTGGTTAATTGTTGATGGTTTGATGAGTTGGAAATGTTAGTGTTTTTAAGGAGTTAAAGCTTTCCTGGAACACGATTTAGACCTATAATTTATTTCTCTTTTCATGATAGATTTGTGTTTTCTAAATGTATATGGAAAATATGGATGTAATGATGACTTTACAGCCTATTTTTCTTTAGATCTCTGGGTTTTTTGAAGGCATCACATTTGTTTCCTCGTTAAGGAATAGTTAAAATTATTTGTATCAGTGGTTACTGGGGTAAAGTATTGAAATTTAATTTCAGTTGAGAATATTTCTAGATATCCGGAGAAGTAAATGGTTTAATTAAATCAATAGCAACAAATATCTTAGTAATGGTAATAGTAAACCCTAAGGCCACTAGAATATATATATGCTTTTCTTCTTTGGGACTCTTATATAAGAAGTAAACATTTTTAACAAAATTATGTAAACGGTTATGATATTCCTATATCAATTAAAAAATTTGTCTTTCATACTTAGGTTTTCAAAGTTTTACAAGGCTTTTATAAATTCCAGGATTATGTTTGCTTTAAAGAAATTTTTAGGCCACTATGTCAGTTTTGAAGGGGCCAGATTGAGTTCCAGGAGGCTTTAAATTTTTCCTTGACTTGTTTAATGTGAGTGGGTGATACGGTCTGGTTGAAAGTGTTTGTTCTTGGGTCTGTTAATTTATGTTGGGCATTCCTTGCTCTATAGATTTGTTTGTGAGCAATCCTTGTTTAAAGATTTTTTGTTTAGATAATTATTATTTAAAGATATATTTTCAGTCACTTTCTGTTTAAAATGTCTTGCAGAGTTCCCTCTTGTTATGAATTTCTCTGGGCAAAGATTGGTTATTGGGTAATGTCTTGATTTACAAGGCTTTCATGGTTATAGTCCTTCATTTCATTCCGATTTACTTAACACTTCTTTTGTAGCCAACCTTGGCCTATGGAGTTATTTGAGGAACTCCTTAGTCATGGATTTTGGAAAAACTCAGTCTACATGATATTTTTTTTTAGGTTTTTTGGAATACTCATTAGTCTATATAGTAATCTTGGAATCCTTTATCTAAGGAATTTTTCTTGATTTAATAAGCTATCTGAGGCACTTATTTCATTATTCCCCTGTTTGCAGAACTTTTTGTAGCACACTCATTTATTCAGGACACTACTTTGTCTATGGGACTGTTATTTGGGGCTTGGTTCATTTGCCTTTTCAGTTATTTGTGACCCTTCTTGGGCTTGATAGTTATTCTGAACACTTAAGTCTTTATTGTTATTTAGAACCCTTCTATTGGGTTGTCTTGGGCGCTCCTTAGATAATGAAGTGATCCATAAGTTATTTGAAGCACTATATTGCCCATGCAATTTAGACCAATCCTTTGTGTATGGAGTCATTCGCTACTCATTGGATTGAGTATTTTATATAGATCATTGTTTTCTTGTGTCTATTCAAGTAATGCATTGTGTCCTTTTTTGTCAGTAACTCTTGTTTTCAAGAGTTCCAGTTTTCTTGTCAATCTTTAGGCTCTAGAGTTATGTGGCAGTGCTCTGTGAATTAAGATCGAATTGACAAAATCTTTGTAATTGTTGAATTTAAGATTTATACATATTTCTAATGATTTTGCTTTCATTTTGGGGGGGGTATTTAAAAGATAACTTTCGTATCAATGGAATTCAAGGTATGTTGCTTACATGTAGCACCTCTAGTTTTTCTTCCTTAGCTATCTGACAAAAGTTAAAAAAAAATTGGCAAGAGATCTGCTTCATCCCATTCTGTTTCTTAAATAGAAATACAGTATATTAACCCTGGATAGGTACGGTCCTCGGACACCCCTTTAAGGGTATACTCGGACGCGAACGACCCCGACGCCAAAAAAAATTCTTGAAAAATCAGTTTTTGCAGTAACCTCCTTTTTTCTTTTGCCAAAAAAAACTTCAATGAATGCTTAAAACAACTGTAAAGAGAAATACTACTCATCTGCAGAAAAACTATTTATTATAAATATTTTAAAAAATTAAGTAGAAAAAAAAAAAGACCTGACATAAAAATTCATAAAAAAAAAGTTTATACATATATACACAAATCCTTTTAGGAATTGATTCTTGAATGTTTAGGACACATCTTGATGTATTTTGGATGAAGTCAGACCCATGGAGGTGAAGATCTGAAATGAGAAAAAAAGGGTAACTTTTTTTGGCCAAAAAAAATTGTCCAAATTTCATGAATTTTTTTGGGTACCCAAATGAAATAGGAAGTGGCTAATTTTTTTAGGGATTAAACATATGTTATCCTAAAATAGAAATATGTAAAAAAATCTTCATTATTTTGTAAATTACATTTATATCAGGGGCCATATCTAAAGGTAATTTTTTGAGTACTTGAAAATTTCGTAAAAAAATACATATATTTAATATATAATATGATATTTATGCAGGTAAAAATATACCAAAATATCACAAATTCTATAGGGAACAAGAATATATATAGATAGGGCAGCTTACGCTTCGGATATGTCCACAAAATGGCCGCCAACCACACTGACTCAGACTCCCTAATCTGCCACTTGAAATGTAGGAAGGGTATGTCAATTTCAAGGTGTTATTTACTAATCTAATTCTTATTGGATATGCATAAAAATTGTATGGTGGGTTGCTGGATAATTGTCGATTATTTTACGACTATAAAATTAAAATTCTGACCCAAAAAAATTTTTTTGAAGGGAAATAAAATCGAAAAAAAAAATGTAAAACAATATTTTAGGTAAAAAAATTTGATGATATTCAATCAAAAAAAAAGTAAACAAAATTTTCCGACAAATAAACATCTAGAGGAATCATTACTCTGTGATAGTTCCTTAGTACGTAGTAATTTTGAAAGAATTGGGAAAAAACGAAAAAATGGCAATCACCGGAAAATCGAACACATACCTATATATACGCCAAATCTGGCTAAAAAAAAGATAGGCATTGGTAGCCAGATCATCTAGAAACACTTTCCAACACTATAAAAATATAAGTTTTGCGACACTACTTGCCAATTCCTTACGGTAACATGACTAAGCAAAAAAATGCAAAACAAATAAAAAGGGGCACTCGTGGAAAAATGGCCATTCTAATATACGGCATTTCAGAAAAAAAAAAATTTCAGCCACGTGCTAGGCAAACCATCAAGGCATATTTTCCGACAAATAAACATATAAATGAAATATTACTCTGTGATAGTTCCTTAGTACGTAGTAATTTTGAAAGAAATGGGAAAAAACGAAAAAATGGCAATCACAGGAAAATCGAACACATACTTATATATACGCCATATCTGGCTAAAAAAAAAATAGGCATGGGTAGCCAGATCATCTAGAAACACTTTCCAACACTATAAAAATATAAGTTTTGCGACACTACTTGCCAATTCCTTACGGTAACATGACTAAGCAAAAAAATGCAAAACAAATAAAAAGGGGCACTCGCGGAAAAATGCCCAACATTCTAATATACGGCATCTCAGATAAAAAAAAAGACATGCACGTGTTAGCCCAACCATCAAGGCACACTTTCTAACACATAAACATGAAAAAAAATCAATAATATACGGCAATTCCTTACTACGTAGTAAATTTTTACAAATATTGAAAAAAAAACAGAAATTGGCAACCGCAGTTAAATACCCAATATACCAATAACTACGTCGTATCTGACAAAAACAAAATCACGCATGGGTAGCCAGATCATCTAGACACACTTTCCAACATTAAAAAAGCAAAAGTTTTACGACACTATTTCGCAATATCTTACGGAAAAATGACTTGGCAAAAAAATTAAAAAAAATTAAAAAGGGACACTCGCGGTAAAATGCCCGACATTCTAATATACGACATCTCAGATAAAAAAAAAGACATGCACGTGTTAGCCCAACCATCAAGGCACACTTTCTAACACATAAACATGAAAAAAAAATGAATAATATACGGCAATTCCTTACTACGTAGTAATTTTTACAAATATTGAAAAAAAAACAGAAATTGGTAACCGCAGTTAAATACCCAATATACCAATAACTACGTCGTATCTGACAAAAACAAAGTCATGCATGGGTAGCCAGATCATCTAGACACACTTTCCAACACTAAACAAGCAAAAGTTTTACGACACTATTTGGCAATATCTTACGGAAAAATGACTTGGCAAAAAAATGAAAAAAAATGAAAAAGGGGCACTCGCGGTAAAATGGTCCTCGTGGTGATGAACGACATTTTAACTAAAAAAAAAAACATGCACATGGTAGCCAAACAATCCACCAAGACTTTCCACAACTGATAACCTATACAAGTTGCACCATTCTACGACAATTTCATAATACGTAATAACTTTGATAATTATGCAAACTACCTCAGAAGGGTAAACTCGGACGCGAACGACCCCGACGCGTCTCAGAAATCGGGGAAGGAGTACAGCTACAGCAATGCACATCTGGACACTACTAGAGCGTGTAGGGGAGACACCTCCTGCAGGTCGATCACCCACAAATTCAGTCACAGGGGTGAGTCACGTGAGAAAAACCTGTTTTTTTTTGACGCTCGGGGTCGCAAACGACCCACCGTACCTATCCAGGGTTAAGGCATAATATTTTGTAAATTTCATGTATATTGCTAAGGGAAAATTGGTCACATTAATTAACTTTTGGTTTCCTTCTCTTGAAAATAACGAATTCACCTTATACAGTTGGGTTTTCTAGGGATGAAAACAAACTAGAATACTTTTTTATTTATTTGTTAATTACATAGAATAGTATGGTATCTTGTATTTATTATTCTCTAATGAGTGAATAATTCTTAAATATTAGTCAAATTTCATCACAATACCCATCCTCCCATTGACCTTTTGTATTACTTTGTAACATTCTCTCTCTCTCTCTCTCTCTCTCTCTCTCTCTCTCTCTCTCTCTCTCTCTCTCTCTCTGTTCCTTTTGGGATTGACATATAATCTCTCTCTCTCACTCTCTCTCTCTCTCTCTCTCTCTCTCTCTCTCTCTCTCTCTCTCTCTCTGTTCCTTTTGGGGATTGACATATAATCTCTCTCTCTCTCTCTCTCTCTCTCTCTCTCTCTCTCTCTCTCTCTCGTAATGAAACTTGATAAATTAGATGGTAATGAAATATAGGTCAATAAAAGTTCATTGAACAAGATTATGAAACATAGGGCAGGGATGCTAAAGGTCATAGGATTAAAGTTATTGAAAGACTAGATACAAAATCAGATATATTATTTCTATAGGGGTGTAGTGTCATCAGTGTACTGCCAGTGGCCTATTGTAGACATTGCTTAATGGTCTTTCCAACACTCCCTGTAACCCTACCTACACTTGCACATTCTTTTGACCCCATATGCAATTGCTTGTTCCTTCTGACCCTGTCTGCAATTGCATTCTCCTTCTTACCATACCTACACTTGCACGTTCCTTCTGACCCTACCTGCACTTGCACATATCTTCTGACCCTACATGCATTTGCACATTCCTTCTGACCATACCTGCATTTGTACATTCCTTGTGACCCTAGCTGCACTTCCACATTCCATGTGACCCTAGCTACACTTTTCGTGTTCCTTCTAACCCTACCTACACTTGCATGTTCTTTCTTACCCTACCTGCACTTGCTTTATATTCATCTACTTTAACTCCCTTAAAGTGTCCTTCCTTCTATTTTTAAATATTTAACTTAGCCGGTGAATATATAATAGCTGCAACTCTGTTGCTCGACAGACAAAAAACAGTAAAAACTCGCCAGCGATCGCTATACAGGTTGCGGGTGTGCCCACCAGCGCCAACTGTCGGCCAGATACCACTCTCTCGATGTAAACAAAGACTCAATTTCTTCTCTGTCGACGTGTCGACAAGACGTACTTTTACTCGCTGTAGAACCTGGAGTTTTCTCAACATATTTGGTGAAGTACTTCATTTTGGTTTGAGCTTTCGCAGTGCAGGTGTTTTATCTTCATCTTAAATCTTGATCTCGTTTTGGATAGATTTAATTTTTGGTGACAAAGAGAGTATGGACTTTCTTTGACTTTTAAATGGCCGACCCTTCCCTTAGACGGAAGTGTGTTTAGGCTTTTAGTAATTATCTTATCACGTTATAAATTAATTATAGATTTTCCTCTATATATTTTATATCTCACCGCCTTTATTAGGCCTCTTCGATTAACTTTCCATTTATAATAAACATAAAAAATAAATTTTAATGTTTTGTTTATATGCGACCTTTCCTGAGAGTAGGCGGTCCTAACTTGGAAACCGAAGTTAAACAACGTTGAGCCCTTTCAATCGTAAATAGCTTTTAAAGAGCTAATGATTTAAAACTTTTTAAATGAATATTTTTAATAAATATTTTATGAAAGAATTTCTTTGAATAGTCTTCGTACTGTTTTCAAAGATGAACTAACGTTTAGTTTATTTATGCTACGCAGTTTGCGCTCTATCGTTACGATAGAGAGAGAGAGAGTATCACGGTTTCACTTTGCAGAAAGAGTAAATCGTTTCTGACGTTTTGTTCATTCTTCTTTCAAAGCTTAAATGTTTTAAATTCTATTTTAAAGGAACTTTTTAATTGAAAAACCTTTCAGTTTTTTCCTTTGGTCAAATAACATGTTTTTTTTGACGAAATGTAAGTGGGCTCTTCTCTTAGGTGCGAAATCAAGAGAGAAAGAGAGAGAGAGAGATAGAGACGGAGGGAGAGAGAGGAGAGAAAACGTTCCGTTCAAGCGGGTAACGTTGTTCTCGAGTTACTCTCGTCCCTAGTCTCTGTACGGGGAGAAAGGATAAAACGTTTTTAGTTTTATTCTCGTCCCCAGGCAATGTACGGTGAGAGATTGAAAACGTAGTTTTAAATGAACTAGTGTTTCTTCTCTTCCCCAACCACTGAATTTTTTTTATCTTAAAAGATGTTTACTGTTTTTTTGCTGGTATTAATGTGCTTGCATTATACGACTGATTTCGCATTTACTACCTTTTGATGAGGGTAGAATTGCGTGCTTCAGGTAGAAATCAGTAAAAGTTTCGATTTCAGTGAAATAAGTGCAAAACAGAAAATCGTAGTGATAAAGTGATATTGCGCAAAGTGTTACAGTGTTGCGTCCGAGGGTTCGTCTGTTCGTGCCTGTCGTTCACCTAGTCCGGGACCTCTTGCAAGCTCCCAAGCCCAGGGGAGAAGTAATGTCGTACGACTTATGGGTTCGAGAGGCCTTGATCAGCGAACAGACGTTTCCCTCTATGGTATCGGGTGTATCTTACCAAGATCTCCCCTACCATAAGGCGAGAGAGACAATTTTCTCCTCGTCATCCGAAGGCTTTTCGCATAAGAAACCTGAAACAAGGTTTCGAGGCCCTTAAGCGAAAGTCAGTCCTTTCAGGACAGGTCCAGCGTCCTGGTTGCAGCCATTAGGACAGCTCTGACCCTATGCAGTCATCGGAAAACTGCTCGCCGCCTAACAAAAGCGTAACACAAACTCCGAGAGTCTTTTTTGTTGGCAAAGTGTTGCGGTCACAGACGTTACCCTCGTCTCTTACCGCAACCATTTCCGTTGATCCTAAATGGGTTGTACGGCAAGACATGCAGAATAAGCTTGCCTCCCTTATGGAAGACTATTCTGCCGATTAGTCCGTTGAGCCTAGCCGTTTATCTCATCGAGATCCTGGCTTTCAGCCAACCTAACGTTCCTTTGTGCGTCCTGTTGACGTTGGCGTAGCTAAGTCACGTCAGTCAGGTTGTTTAGAACCACACTCGATGCGGTCTCGTGTGGATTTTCAGCCACATTTGGACGTTAGGCCACTTGCTGATGCTCCTGTTGACATTCAGGACGTTCGCAAACAATCGGAGTCGACTTGTTTTGACGCTGTGCGTCAACCTCCGCATTCTAGAGTTGTTTTGACTGCTCAGTCTAGGCAGTCAAAGCAGTCTCGAGTGGACGCTGTGCGTCCTCACGCACCTGTTGTTGTTGACAGTTCACAGACTGTCAAGCAGTTACATGACGTTGCGTCCTGGTCTCTCGCACCTGTTGTTGTTGACAGTTCACAGACTGTCAAGCAGTTACATGACGTTGCGTCCTGGTCTCTCGCACCTGTTGTTGTTGACAGTTCACAGACTGTCAAGCAGTTACATGACGTTGCGTCCTGGTCCGCTACTAATGCACCAGTGCGTGTGAACTCTGCTTGTAAAGCATTGCCACCACGGTAGGTCTCTCCCTTGCTTGAGACTCAGCTATTATTGGACAAGGTTCCTTTAGATGAGGAAGTTGCTGTTCCCCCTCCTACTGATATTCCCTTGAGGACTCTGTCAGACGGAGAGGAGCCTAAAGCTGCTTAGCCCTCTATGGACTTTAATTAAATCATGCTGATTTTTAAGGATCTTTGTCCGGATCTTTTTGTAACTGCTGCTCCTCGTTCGCCTAAACGTCAGAGCTTACACTAGGCCTAGCTACTTCGAAGCCGTTGTTTATAAGCTAGTGCTCTCTCGCTCTCCTAGAGAGCTTTACGTTTGCTAGGCAACTGGTTTATCACCAGGAGGAGTTTGGGGGATACAGCCTTTGCTTTCCCTTCTTTTAAACTGGCTTATAGAGCGAGAGTCTGATATGACACGAGAGAAGTTCTCGGCTTGGGAGTTCCTGCCTCTGCCCAGATAGACTTCTCAAATCTCGTAGACTCTCCCTGGCGCCTGGCCAGGAGACGCTCCAAGATTTTACAGGTCAACTTCATAGCTGTTTTCGAGCCTTTGAAGTTTTGCTGTACAATTATGTCATGCATAAACAAGGCTTTCAGGGATGGCTCCAATGATCTGACAGCCACGTTCTCTGCAGGGACAAGTCCCTCAGGGATGGCTCCATGATTTGGCAGCCATGTTCACTGCAGGAGTACGTAAGAGGCAAGTGCGCTCAATGTGTTCATTGTCAAGACAAACTTCACGATGAAGTCTACCAGGCTGTCTTGACAGCATTTATGGAAGGCGACTGGATGGTCTCTCTCGACCTTCAGGAGGCATACTTCCACATTCCTATACACCCGGATTCCCAACCGTTTCTGAGGTTTGTTCACAGGAATGTGGGGTACCAGTTTCGAGCTATCGGAGATCAGAGCCTCCCTGTACTTGGACGACTGGCTTCTCAGAGCCTCTTCCAGTCATCGCTGTCTGAAGGATCTCAATTGGACTCTAGATCTGGCCAAGGAATTGGGACTCCTAGTCAATTTGGAAAAGTCACAGCTGGTCCCATCCCAAACTATTCTGTATTTAGGGATGGAGATTCACAGTCAAGTTTTTCGGGCTTTTCCGACGGCCCCCAGAATAGATCAAGCCCTGCTCTCCATCCAGAAGATGCTGAAGAAAGAACGCTGCTCAGTCAGGCTGTGGATGAGTTTGGTAGGGATGCTATCATCCCTGGAGCAATTTGTCTCGCTAGGAAGGCTACACCTCCGTCCTCTTCAATTCCATCTGGCTTTTCACTGGAAAAAGGACAAGACGCTAGAGGCGGTCTCGATCCCGATTTCCGAAAAGATAAAGTCTTGTCTGACTTGGTGGAAGGACAATATCAGCCTACGAGAGGGTCTTCCCCTGGCAGTTCAGATACCCAACCACGTTCTCTTCTCGGACGCATCGGACTTGGGCTGGGGCGTGACGCTGGACGGTCGGGAATGCTCAGGTCTGTGGAACTCGAGTCAGAGGAGCATGCATATCAACAGCAAGGAGCTTTTGGCGGTTCATCTGGCCTTGATAAGCTTCGAGAATCTCCTTCGAGGCAAGGTGGTGGAGGTAAACTCGGACAACACCACGGCCTTGGCGTACATTTACAAACAGGGAGGTACCCACTCACTGACTTTGTACGAGGTCGCAAGGGACCTGCTCATCTTGTCAAAAGATCGAGGCATCTCCCTAGTAACGAGGTTCATCCAGGGCGACTTGAACGTCCTAGCAGATTGTCTCAGTCGGAAAGGTCAAGTAATTCCAATCGAATGGACCCTCCACAAGGATGTGTGCAAGAGACTTTGGTCGACTTGGGGTCAACCCACCATAGATCTCTTTGCAACCTCGCTGACCAAGAGGCTTCCAATCTATTGCTCTCCAGTCCCGGACCCAGCAGCAATACATATAGATGCCTTCCTCCTAGATTGGTCACATCTGGATCTTTACGCATTCCCACCATTCAAGATTGTCAACAAGGTACTGCAGAAGTTCGTCTCTCACGAAGGGACAAGGTTGACGTTAGTTGCTCCCCTCTGGCCCGCGAGAGAATGGTTCACCGAGGTACTTCGATGGTTAGTAGACGTTCCCAGAAGTCTTCCTCTAAGAGTAGACCTTCTACGTCAGCCACACGTAAAGAAGGTACACCAAAGCCTCCACGCTCTTCGTCTGACTGCCTTCAGACTATCGAAAGACTCTCGAGAGCTAGAGGCTTTTCGAAGGAGGCAGCCAGTGCGATTGCTAGAGCAAGGAGAGCTTCTACCATTAGAGTCTACCAATCGAAGTGGGAAGTCTTCCGAGACTGGTGCAAGTCAGTTTCTGTATCCTCGACCAGTACCTCTGTAGCCCAAATAGCTGATTTTCTCTTATACCTGAGAAAAGGACGATCCCTTTCAGCTCCCACTATCAAGGGCTACAGAAGCATGTTGGCATCGGTCTTCCGGCATAGAGGCTTAGATCTTTCCAACAATAAAGATCTGCAAGACCTCCTTAAGTCTTTCGAGACCACTAAGGAGCGTCGTTTGGCTACTCCTGGGTGGAATTTAGACGTGGTCCTAAGATTCCTCATGTCAGACAGGTTTGAGCCTTTACAGTCAGCCTCCCTGAAAGATCTCACTCTTAAGACTCTTTTCCTGGTATGCTTAGCCTCAGCTAAAAGAGTCAGTGAGATTCATGCCTTCAGCAAGAACATCGGATTTTCGTCAGAAAAGGCCACTTGTTCTCTGCAACTTGGTTTTCTAGCCAAAAATGAGCTACCTTCTCGTCCTTGGCCTAAATCTTTCGATATTCCCAGCTTATCGGAGATCGTAGGCAATGAACTAGAAAGAGTCTTATGCCCTGTTAGAGCTCTTAAGTTCTACTTAGCTCGTACTAAACCTTTACGAGGCCAATCTGAAGCGTTATGGTGTTCGGTTAAGAAACCATCCTTGCCTATGTCAAAGAATGCTTTGTCATGTTTTATCAGATTGTTAATACGAGAAGCTCATTCACACTTGAGTGAGGAAGACCGATCTTTGCTTAAGGTTAAGACGCACGAGGTTAGAGCTGTAACAACTTCCGTGGCCTTTAAGCAAAATAGATCTCTGCAAAGTATCATGGACGCAACCTATTGGAGAAGCAAGTCAGTGTTCGCGTCATGTTACTTAAAAGGTGTCCAGTCTCTTTACGAGAACTGCTACACACTGGGACCATTTGTAGCAGCGAGTGCAGTAGTGGGTGAGGGCTCAACCACTACAATTCCCTAATTCCATATCCTTTTAATCTGTCTCTTGAAATGTTTTAATGTTTTTATGGGTTGTCCGGAAGGCTAAGAAGCCTTTCGCATCCTGGTTGATTTGGCGGGTGGTCAAAGTCATTTCTTGAGAGCGCCCAGATTAGGGGTTTGATGAGGTCCTGTTGTATGGGTTGCAGCCCTTGATACTTCAGCTCCTGGGGGTCTGTCAGCATCCTAAGAGGATCGCTGGGCTCCGTAAGGAAGACGTACTTACAAGGCAGAGTAATCGTCTAAGTCGACTTCCTTACCAGGTACCTATTTATTTTGGTTTTGTTATATTGATAACTGTCAAAATGAAATAAAAAACTCTTAGCTTATACGAGGTAAACATATTTAACTGGTCTCTACCCACCACCCTGGGTGTGAATCAGCTATTATATATTCACCGGCTAAGTTAAATATTTAAAAATGATATTTTAATTATAAAATAAATTTTTGAATATACTTACCCGGTGAATATATAAATTAAACGACCCTCCCTTCCTCCCCAATAGAGACGCAGTGGGATGAGAAGAAATTGAGTCTTTGTTTACATCGAGAGAGTGGTATCTGGCCGACAGTTGGCGCTGGTGGGCACACCCGCAACCTGTATAGCGATCGCTGGCGAGTTTTTACTGTTTTTTGTCTGTCGAGCAACAGAGTTGCAGCTATTATATATTCACCGGGTAAGTATATTCAAAAATTTATTTTATAATTAAAATATCATTTTTCTGATCTGTCTCTTATTTCTTACTACAGTGTAACTGCAAGGGTATCCCCCAATTGCAGATGGGCATGGAATGGCCCCGCAGGCCTCGGTGCTGATTTTTATAACCTAAATTTCAAAATCCAATCCAATTCTAAATATATTATTAAATAAGAATGATTGACAGTGTAAAAGAATGTTGGTCAATGAAAAAATAAGCTTTGGCATATCGGCTAATAGAAGTATAAAATATATATACACTATGTAAGTACAGTACACAAGAAATTAAGAACATGTGATGTAGTATTAATGAAATTAAGTAGAGTCTTACCAATTAGATTTTTTAATAAAAATGTACTCGCAGTAAAGATTAATGATATTAAAGGTTATAAGTTCCATTTGATGTAATGGATTTAATGCAAGCAAGTATTTTTGATAAAGTGTTCGTAATGTTTAGGGAATATAGATAAGCTATGGCAGGTTTTAAAGTCATTTCCTAAAGCTTTGATTGTTTATTTATGGCATGAAATTAAAGAATCTAAATGATGAGATCGTTGACTGATATGATAAAGGAACTCTCGTTAATTAGTAGTTTTAGAAGGCAACCTCAGCAACCAGCTGATTACTGAAAAGCTTCTGCAGTGAATTGCTTAGTTTGATGAAAATTTTAATTTCTTGGGTCAGTAAAACCTTAGTGTAAAGTATTTCTGTTTAGCTAAAAGGGAGGGAGAAGAGTTTGGAATCATATGGTTGTGTAGATAAAAGTGGATTTACGATTATGTATGAAATAGCTGGGATATAAACTAGATGCATTTTAATGTCAACTCCAATCTAAGGAAGCTCCTTTAATTTCCAGGTACTTTAAGTATACTAATATATCTCTCTCTCTCTCTCTCTCTCTCTCTCTCTCTCTCTCTCTCTCTCTCTCTCTCTCTCGTGCTACATGAATATACCTTGAAAAATGATATGCCAATTGTTAAAAGTAAAGGGAAATTTTGTAGACTTTTTCCAGTAGTGTAATTTCGACCTGATGGTCACCTCCAGTTTCAGATATCCCACTCCCCATCCTTGATCCTTCCTCATCCCAAATTTGGAAATGTTTTGAAAATAAAAAATCAGACTCGCCTCGTATGGCTGACGAGTCTCCCACTGCCCCCCTTCTCTTTGAGCATCAGCATTTGCTATATTATTCCTCACCACAAAATGAGCCTAGAGTCCATGAGGTAGATCCCGATCTTAACTAGAACAATCACTTGTTCTTTTAGACTGTTATTTTATTCCCCATGTACAGAAATTGTTTATTCTTTTACTGGTGTCTTGAAAGCTGTAACTCAATGTGTTAACTTGAATTTATTGTACTTGTCAAAGGCCAACAGCCTCTACTGGTAAAAATTTGGAATTTAGTCTGCTTATTAATTCAGTTGTCTTGTCAGTGTAGGTTTTATCCTAACAGCCGAGTCATGAAAAATTATGTCTGTTATGCCAATGTTAATTTACTCAAAAGCCTCACATTCTTTAATTTTGTAGTGATTTATCAAATTTTAGAATTTGTTGTAAATGATCTTATTGAAGTCAAATACTTGAAAATGTTTAAGAAGCTTGGATTGTAGGAGGTTATAATGTCAAATGTACAGGTTTTGGTACTATCATTTTAATTTCTTGCAAGTTCTATACACTTGTATCAATGACGAAAACATCAGATTTTTTATGAACTGTGTAATGTAAGTAGTGGAAAGTCTATCTAATGTAAAAGGATTGTGATTTAATGTGCTTCAGACATGCTTATGCTCTTTTTGAAGTTAAGGTGTAATTGATGGTAACTGTTATTTTCAAATTTTCATAAAAACTTCAAATGATAAGTGCACTTAACATAAGTGTTTTAAAGAATTTGGTAAGAGGGTCATTTTGAAGTCTTGCATTTCAGAGCTTTTTATTATGGCGAGATACCTGGGCTCTCTGAAAAGGTGCACAGCTCGGTTCAGAAATTCCATTTTGTTGCTTGGCTCGTGTCATTTGTGCCTATGACATAAAGGAGGGATAAATTACACTTTAATCATTTTTAGATGAATTGTGTAATAAGTTCTCAAATATTGTCGTTAACGCAAAAGCTGTCCAGATGTGTGTATGTGTGTTTGTGTTTAAAGTGTCAAAACTGATTTGGTATGAAGAATAGGTTTATAAATCTTTCACAAAGAATCTCATCAGGTTTGTGTGGCTTAAGTGCGAAGTTTCCTGAAGTTATGACAAAGATTTTTTATTTTCTTACTTTCCATTTCCATAAAATTGGCTTATTTATGTATCCTCATAAATGTGTTTTAAACATGAATTGATTTCTGGGTAGGTTATTATTTTGGGTAATGCAATACTGATGTGCAGAAATAGTCTGGCTTTCAAACAGTATTTTTCCTTGAGGAAAATTCCTAACATTGCTAGAGACTTGTTAGGTATTTTACACTTGTGCAATTCACAGCAATTAGAATATTGTACTCAAAAGTTTGTTAATTCCCTAAATTTAGATAATTCAGAATCCGCTTTACTCATTTTTCTCAACCCTTGACTATGTTTATGGCTAGATATCTTGACAATGTACAGAAATTGTAATATTACTAGGTTTTACATTGGATCGTGGGCAGGTTCATAACTGACATTTTTAATGTAATCATTTTAGCTTTTGTTCGTTTGTTAGATTGCCTGGCCTTTTGGCCCGTTTTTCTTTTAGTACATCATATAACCAGTATCAATTTATCTACCCGGTAATTTAAAACGAGGGTGAACTTTGATAAGAACTGTAATTATTAAAATACTTCATACTGGGAACATAGATAGTTAAAGTAATGTCAAACCTTACTCATTATTTGGAATGAGGAATTTACTGATTGTCATATTGAAAGAGGGTACAATTTAAAATGTTACAGTACAATATAAAGGTTATGTCTTTCAATGTCTTAAGTACTGGCTACTGACGTTGTAAGTAGTTAATTCTGTGGCCACACCCTTCGAAGATACTATTGGTTTAGTTGTTTGCCCTTAAAGGGTCATCAGAGGTCACTCAGGCTAGAGTAGTTTGATTATTAAATTGCAAATTATAAGATTAGATTAAAATGATTGATGGAGCTGCAAAAATAATGAACATGAAATATGGGAAATTGGATATTACATAACTTAGCTAGCTTGTGTTACTGTGTTGTTCTACAATGTAGTGAAATAGGATAACACTCTCTCTCTCTCTCTCTCTCTCTCTCTCTCTCTCTCTCTCTCTCTCTCTCTCTCTCTCTCTCTCTCTCTCTCTCTCTCTAAAAAGTCATAAGATGGTAGTGCCATCAGTGCACCTCACAGGATTCTCTTTAGGCATTACTTAATGGGCTTGGCAGCATCCCTTCAGGGCCTACTGTAGCTGCACTAGCTTTATCATCATCATCATCATCTCCATCTCCCATGCCTATTGACATAAAGGGCCCTGGTTAGATTTCACCAGTCGTCTCTATCTTAAGCTTTATAGGCTTCAAAACTTTTTACCTCCTTTCCTGTCTTCATTCTTCCATCTTGCTGTCAAAGCTCTTATAATAACTTTTACTTCAAAGTGTACCTGTATGACATTTCCCCAATTGCACTTGGGTGCTGAATGGCCTCGCATTCCTAGGTGCTTGGCTATATTCATAAATTCAATCCAATCTCCTTAAAAAACACTAATAACAGAATTTCCCGTTGAATAGTATTTTTTATTTCTTATTAGTAACAAGATTAATTGATTTTTAAGCCACTTTTACTATCTAAGATGGTTATTCATCTCATTGGTATAGGAAAGGATTAAAACCCAGTAAATTTTCATTCCTGATATCAGTGTTTGATATGTGTTGAGAATTTTCAATTATTGAATATTTGGATTTTGGTATGAAAGTGTTATGAATTTCAATACAAGGAATGAGGGATTGTTATGCTATAAAATAGTATTGAGTGATTGGTGTGAGATTCTTATGGAGAAGTTAGGTCGTTGCTTTTACCTCTTTTTCATCAATAGATCCTATGGCAAGGTGGACAAGGGAAGTCAGTGTTTATTTGCCAGTGTTTCTTTTAGGAAGCCAGACTGTAAGGGTTTTAGATACAGCTTTTTTATCTAGTTGAGTACGAATTAGTATTGCAGGTTTTTCAAAATTAAGAATTAAGTGGGGGAGTTGTTTTGTAATTTACATAGTGTAGCTTTTGAAGAAATTTTATGTAACCTCTATCCATTTAGCAAGTACTGCAACACCCAGTCAGTCAGCCCATAGGTAAGCTTCAAACTCAAGTCTTTTCAAATAGATATTTTCCAAGAGAGTAGAATTCGGAACTTCAGTTCATCTCAAGCTTTTGAAATAACCTGTTATAATCTAAGAAATATTAGAGTAAAAAAATCACTGCAAGTTTTAGTATGTGCCTAAATAGTATAGATTTTATGAGATAACCGTGTATTCAACTTAAAAGTTTAGTTTTTATATGAATTTATATGAGAAAATTCTCTAAAGAACAAATTCTTTCTCCATTTTAGAGTTTTGAGTCATTACATGATTTGCTGAACTATCTAAGGAGAAAATTTCAGTCTTCATAAAGTCACCGAGAAATAAATAATTTAAGATAATAATTTGTCTTTTCGTTCAGAGAGATTTGAGTTTGATGCTTTGCTCTTTATAAATAAATATATTTTTTACAAACCATAATTAATTTGAGTAGAAGTTATAATTGCTGGTCCTGTGTTTTTCTATCATGAAGTTTTTAAAATTAAAACTGGTAATGAATTCACCATTTTTAAATTTCCTTACATTGGTGAACTGCTAGATATTATAGATAATTATTTAATAAATTGAAAATATATTTGGCTTAGTTGGTACCTTTTTTCCAACTACTGTACCTTATATTGAAAGGTATTCAGGAGCTCAGAGACATTAGTGTTTCAGTTGATACTAAAATCATATCATTTGATATCTGTTCATCTTGTGTCGAATTTCATTAGAGAATATTGTACTCCTGTATCTGAGCTCATTCTGGCAACTTTCAAATAGGCATAATTTTGAACTTAATTTTAGGTTGATTTAATGTTCAAGTCTGTTAACGACAAAAATCCAGAAACTATCAAATTATATTGAATACTAAAATAGCTTGATCATCACTATATGGATCATAATATGTTGTTATATATTAAGTTAATACACAGGACCTGCATAAAATAAATAATAAGTAATCATCTCCTTAGATTACTACCAAAACGATGATAGTATATCAAAGGTTTATATGCTGTGGGTAGTACCGTAAGGAATTTCAACTGAGGATAGTATAAGCTGATGAAAGTATTTAGTGGGGTTGACTTTATTCAATTCTATAGGTATAACCTTTAAAACATACACATTTCTAGGGCATTGTATATTCTTGGTGTATTGGTTTTACACCTAAGTTTGTTATTATGAGTTAGGTGAACTTTTAACTAAAACTTAATCCACCTTAAACTGTAGGTAAATATTTAATTACAGTTATATGTTTCATAACACTGTATTTGCATGTAAAAGAAAGCCATTTTCATAAGGTTATAATTTTAAAAAATAGTGTTGTTAGTTTTATAAAGGTTTCAGGTTAAACTTGCTTTCCATAGTTGGTTTTTTTAGGGTTTGTATTTGAGAACTTTATTACACAAGCTAAAGTGATTTAGGTGTCCATGTGTAAGATGAATGCGTACTTCGGTCCGATCTGACTGTCTGCTGGGGGAAGTAGCAAGGATGGTCAGGGCAGTAGTCTTGCACATCTCTTCTCTTTTACCCGACTCAATCATGTGCATAAAATGGGATGAGACTGGGGAGCAGCATGGCATTTGTGAATCTTGTCTGCTTTTCACAGAGCTTCAGGTGTCTGTAGTAATGGATTGTTTTGAAATTGCACCGAGGCCTGAAAATGACCTTTAATTCTTTTAGATTTTCAATTTATATTCCATTCTAGAAATACCAATGATTTTATTCATGTCGAAGTGTATAATTTCAAGTTTCGATTACAGAATTAACAAGACTATAATTGCCAAAATTTGTCTTATAGTAATGTAAATGATGAAATAAATACTTTACTAGTTAACTTCAAGAGAGCTCCAAACTATTTCTGAAGTCTTTAAATTACAATCTTGATATCATTGTATGTAAAATTATCAATAAAACATTCTAAAAAAAAATAGAAGGATAAGGAAAGCATTCAAGGGCCTAGTAACATTGCTTCCTCAGAAAACTTTGCATTAGTTTCTAGTTACTAGGTGGGACAGGGGATGGCCTTGGTGGGCTTTCCTTTTCCTTTTTTTATTAATAATTTTATATTAGAAAAAGCACTGCTTACTTACACAACATGAAATATGTAACCTCAGTTGCTGAGCTCTAAATGTACCGACAGCTATTAAGAAAATAAGACTTTGTCATTCTCTGTATCATATTGGAGTAAGGATGTCTCCCAAGAGCTTTCTTGATCCAGTCATGAGCTTAATGTATGACAAATGTCAAGTTTTCTTTAAAGCCCGGGTGTTTAAAGTTTTCAGAAAAGGGGGTATCATCAATCTGATATATACTTCATTGACTTCATAGTGTTTGTGTTTTCATTATATAACTAATCTGATTATACTGAAACCTGTCTTGTTTGGCATTTAATCTTCTACAATAAAAGTTGTTAGCAAATTTTTGGTTTTCTTCAGCCATGCTGTATTAGCTGGAAGCCTTCAAGTTCATATTAAGGTATACTTTTGTACCTAAAAATTTAATTCAAAGTTAACATAGAATGAGAGGCCTTTGAGGAATATTAAGTAGGGGAAATAACATGGCCATTATATTTATCATGACTTTAGTCAAGGAAAAAAAACCTATTTGGCAGACTGCTGGATTATGAAGTGAACTTTAATCCTAAATGAAATGAGGCAGTTCGGCCATCTTGACTTTGACTTTGAATATATATCATAAAACACTGGTGCTGCAGTTTTCATCCCACCATGTAGTGAGGATGAAAGAACTCTGTATGTGGGGTGTTAAATAAGTCCCAATGGACAAGTGACTAGTTAGGAGCAAGGGCTAAATTTCATGAGCCTTTTTGGGCCATTTTTCATGGGGAATAAGGCATTTGCTGGTACTAAAGGAGGTAGGGGGGCGTTTAGGGAGAACCCTCTGTCATACGAGTTTTGATATAGGGATTAATACTGAAGTGTCGCTGCATTTTCTATTTTTTTTTTCATTCCAGGTTTTCTGTTCATGTACAGGGGTAACTAAATAAAAAAAGTAATATTTGTTATATGCATTTTATTTTGGAGTTCTCAAGATGTTACAATGTTTCAGCATGGTAAATATTTATCTATTTAGCCATTTTAATATTTTTTTAGGTATACTAAACATTATTTATCACTTAAAAGGTCTGTTTTATATAGCAAATTGATATAGGAAATTAAGCAGGATTTTTTTTTTCGTGGAAAGCTTTGTGGGCGCACTGCTAAGAGGTTCTAGAATAAGAAAGGATTTGTTACTACCAAGTGACGTACCATATTGGTCAGCATAAATGCCAACAAAACAATATTTCACTATGCCAGGAGTTAAGATTATTTGAAATTTGTAAATAATAGGCATTACTTGAAGGTCTATTGCATAATAATAATTGGCATACAAAAATACTTGAAGACAAGAGCTGGAATAAAAATAATTTGACAGCAAAGTGACATTACTCCTAATAGTATAACTACATGTATATTACATTAAGTGAAGATAGATGGCTCAACTATAGCCACACTCTAGGTTCCGTATCTCTCGCTATAATGTAAACCAGGATATGACTTAAATTAGCCAGTAATAGCCTACCCATATTACAGACATCAAAATGGGCCATCTACCTTTACTTATTCAATATTTCTAGTTATACTATTAACACAGATGTCACGATAAACTATCATTCAGGACCTTTGCTCTTGTATCCAAGTATTTCTGTTAATACCACTTACTCTTACGTAATTGACCTTATCAAGTAGTGCCTATTATTTATAATCTATTTCAAATTTTATTTTAACTCTTATTTTGAAATTTTGCTTTGTTGGCATTAATGCTAATCAATATTGTATGCACTTGATTGTAATTCTTTTTCATTCCAGAGCTTGTTAGCAGTGTGCCCACAGAGCTTAACCCCAAAAAAAGGAAAATTTCTTCTGCTTCATTTCATATATCAATTTGCTATATGCAACAGACTAAGTGATTACAATATGTTTAATATACATTGCAAAGATGTTAAGCATTTTTTGTCACTACCAAATTTTCTAACTAATTGACACATGTAGCACCTATACTATTAACAACAAAATATTTGGAATAAACATTCTACCCAATGTACAGTTATGAATTATACAAGCATCTCATGCTTAAAAATAAGTCAATGATTAATATTTGCATCAAATAAAATCTTAAATGACAGAACAGTATTTCATTGAAAAAAAAAAAAAAAAGGCTACTGGTTTTAAGCATTTGCAATTCACACCCTATTTATATGTTGTTATATGTTAGATCTGGAAAGCAGCTCTACCTATAGAACTAACTTTGACTGGTTTAAAGATGCAATATATATTCCTATTGAAATTTTCAACATAACGTTATCCTCTAAATAAGTAATACGGTTATATTAAAACAACTAACACTTAGGATTCTCCTTCAAAATGCTATGCTACAAGGAATCTTGCAGGTCTTCACCAAATTGCTTCAAGAAACACTTTTTTATCTACCCTAGAAGCAATTATTCTTTACATTATCTTAAATAGTTTATCACAAGCGGATTATTTTTCTTTCCTCCAAAGTTGTGCCCACGTGCAATTCCTAAATCTCTATAGGTTTAGCCTACATACCAAGTACCAGATGTGTTAGAGAATTCTCTTTATAAAATATTAATCTTGATCCTTTCATGAGGCTTAAAGACTCCTTTAAAAGCCTTTCTCTAATAATCCCGAAAATTTACATTATAACCATGGTTAGAACGTGTAATTTAATCAAGAAATATTATGTGAAAGTTGATTTACAACTACTGTACTTCACTGATGGTTTCCTTCTCTCAAGACTACCATAACTCAAATTGAACTAACAATTCTTTATTTAATTGTAAAATGCTCCAAAACTATTACTCAATTATATAGGCTATATTCTAGATGCAAGTACTAGTTTCATTAATTGCATCTTTAGTGTAAGAATATGAAAAGCTTAAAACCAGTAGACAAGAGATTTTATCCTTTCAATAGTCATCTTGCCATTCTAATGTTTTAAAACAAATTCCCATTCACAAAATTTGAGAAAAATTTACAAGATTTCTACTGCAAACAAGCATTTGAATTGTTACCGGTATATGTGAACAAATAGATAAAAATATTGGTATTTTAGGATTAAGGATAAAACAGAGAATGCAATCTTAGAAGTACAGGGTGGTTTTAGAAGAGGTAGGGGTTGTATGAATCAGATTTTTATAGTAAGACAGATATGCAAGAAATATTTAGCAAAAGGTAAGGTGGTGTATGTTGCGTTTATGGATCTGGAGAAAGCGTATGATAGACTTGATAGGGAAGCAATGTGGAATGTGATGAGGTTATATGGAGTTGGTGGAAGGTTGTTGCAAGCAGTGAAAAGTTTCTACAAAGGTAGTAAAGCATGTGTTAGAATAGGAAATGAAGTGAGAGTGGGGCTGAGACAGGGATGTGTGATGTCGCCGTGGATGTTTAACTTGTATGTTGATGGAGTGGTGAGAGAGGTGAATGCTTGAGTGCTCGGACGAGGATTAAAACTGGTAGACGAGAATGACCATGAATGGGAGGTAAATCAGTTGTTGTTTGCGGATCATACTGTACTGGTTGCAGACACAGAAGAGAGGCTTGACCGACTAGTGACAGAATTTGGAAGGGTGTGTGAGAGAAGGAAGTTGAGAGTTAATGTGGGTAAGAGTAAGGTTATGAGATGTACGAGAAGGGAAGGTGGTGCAAGGTTGAATGTCATATGGAATGGAGAGTTACTTGAGGAGGTGGATCAGTTTAAGTACTTGGGGTCTGTTGTTGCAGAAAATGGTGGAGTGGAAGCAGATGTACGTCAGAGTGAATGAAGGTTGCAAAGTGTTGGGGACAGTTAACGGAGTAGTAAAAAATAGAGGGTTGGGCATGAATGTAAAGAGAGTTCTGTATGAGAAAGTGATTGTACCAACTGTGATGTATGGATCGGAGTTGTGGGGAATTAAAGTGATGGAGAGACGGAATTTGAATGTGTTTGAGATGAAGTGTCTAAGGAGTATGGCTGGTGTATCTTGAGTAGATAGGGTTAAGAACAAAGTGGTGAGGGTGAGAACGGTGTAAGAAATTAGTTAGCAGCTAGAGTGGATATGAATGTGTTGAGGTGGTTTGGTCATGTTGAGAGGAATGGAAAATGGCTCTCCTGCTAAAGGTGGTGATGAATGCAAAGAGTTGATGGGAGAAGTACAAGAGGAAGGCCAAGGTTTGGGTGGGTGGGATGGAGTGAAGAAAGCCTCTGGGTGATAGGATGGACAGAGAGCGTGCTAGAAATAGGAATGAATGGCGAGCGATAGTGACGCAGTTCCGGTAGGCCCTGCTGCTTCCTCCGGTGCCTTAGATGACTGCGGAGGTAGCAGCAGTAGGGGATTCAGCATTATGAAGCTTCATCTGTGGTGGATAACGGGGAGGGTGGGCTGTGGCACCCTAGCTAGTACCAGCTGAACTCGGTTTGAGTTCCCTTGTCAGGCTGGGAGGAACATAGAGAGTAGAGGTCCCCTTTTTGTTTTGTTCATTTGTTGATGTCGGCTAACCCCCAAAATTGGGGGAAGTGCCTTGGTATATTGTATGTATTTTGGGGAAATGATAAAAGATAAAAAAAAAATTAATGAAAATAAATGTTTGATATGAAGAAGAAGAAGAGAGGAGGAGGAGAGAGAGAGAGAAGAGAGAGAGAGAAGAGAGAGAGAGAGAGAGAGAGAGAGGAGAGAGAGAGAGAGAGAGAGAGAGAGTGTCCCTAATGGTTAGCAAGTACAGTGATTCCCTTCACAAACATATTCAAAATTATTCTGTGCATGACTTTTCCCTACATCCTGTTACACTAGATAAATGGATTAGTTTCTTAAACAATATGGATGGAGTGAAGAAAGCTCTGGGTGATAGGAGGACAGAGAGCGTGCTAGAAATAGGAATGAATGGCGAGCGATTGTGACGCAGTTCCGGTAGGCCCTGCTGCTTCCCTCCGGTGCCTTAGATGACTGCGGAGGTAGCAGCAGTAGGGGATTCAGCATTATGAAGCTTCATCTGTGGGTGTGATTAACGGGGGAGGGTGGGGCTGTGGCACCCTAGCAGTACCAGCTGAACTCGGTTGAGTCCCTTGTCAGGCTGGGAGGAACATAGAGAGTAGAGGTCCCCTTTTTGTTTTGTTTCATTTGTTGATGTCGGCTAACCCCCCAAAATTGGGGGGAAGTGCATTGGTATATGTATGTATTATGGGAAAAATGATAAAAGATAAAAAAAAAATTAATGAAAATTAAATGTTTGATAAGAAGAAGAAAGAGAGGAGAGAGAGAGAGAGAGAGAGAGAGAGAGAGAGAGAGGAGAGAGAGAGAGGATGGACGAGAGAGGAGAGAGAGAGAGACGAGAGAGAGAGAGAGAGACGAGAGAGAGAGAGAGAGAAGAGAGAGAGAGAGAGAGAGAGAGAGAGAGAGAGAGAGAGAGAGAGAGAGAGAGAGAGAGAGAGAGAGGAGAGAGAGAGAGAGAGAGAGAGAGAGAGAGAGAGAGAGAGAGAGAGTGTCCTAATGGTTAGCAAGTACAGTGATTCCCTTCACAAACATATTCAAAATTATTCTGTGCATGACTTTCCCTACATCCTGTTACACTAGATAAATGGATTAGTTTCTTACACAATATGTACACCCTATTCAATAAATGAAAAGTGGTATCTTAACAGAGCATACTTGGTTCCACCTTTAACTGAAATACTTGAAAATAACTCTATAGCCTACTGGAAATTCTCGTAAAATTTTCATTATGAAAAATTTTCAGTTAAGCAGAATATCTGTCATTATTGCAAGAGGGAAGGATAATGACAGTTATTTTGAAATATATAAACCAAATAATTTGTATTTTTTTACTTTTAAGTATATTTATAATACCAATACAGTACTTAAATATGTGTTGATTGCAAGAATATGATCAGCTACTCCCCTCCCCCCCAAGGAAAAAAGTGACTGAACAGCCCCTAAGATGTGCCTAATTAGAGACATTTTTTTTCAATACCTACTATCTTGTGTATATCTGCTTATAACTTTTAAAAGAACATGGGCCTTCTATATATTCAAGGCTGTGTAAAAGAAAATTCAATGACAGTTGCCGATAATTAGATGAGTCTCAAAAGACCGAGATGAGTTAAAATAATCAGTTGGAGGTTATATTCACATGCAATTAATGTACTTTAATATAATGATTGTGGAATGAATTTGAAATAATTGCTGAAAGGATGATTAATATCAATTTCCCTTTAGTCACAATGATATAACTTATTTACAGTACTCTACACAATTGTTAAAAACAATACGATTTACAAGTATGTTAAGATGGCCAGAAGAAATTGTCATTTGATTCTACAGCTAGTTAATAAAAATAAAAAATATGGAGGGCAAAATTCTAAGGAAGAAGTCTTTCCTTATTTGCATTTGTTGGTCTTAATTGGTTCTTAATGTGAAATTTCCTTCCCTTTTCAAAAGCAATTACAATAATACATAATATAAAAACAGCCCCATTTAAGATTATCTATAATAATTCTGGCTAATTATTTAAAGTAATAGGAATTCATTAACATTTGGTATATTTGTATTCACAAACTAGTTCAGACAATTAAAAGAATGATTGTGCTTCTTTGATAACAAATAATAATTCAGAAATTGCAATATGAATTTTAATGTCAAAATAGCTTATAAACATAGATCTGGACCTAATTTTTAAGTTAAATTTGAGAAGATAAGATGCATAGAATTACTAAATATAACTTGCTTATGTACATTGACTTTGTAAATATTAATATCCCAAAAAATACCTGCTACTTTTGACAGTAAAATTTAATAGCTTTAATAATTAAAATTCATGGCTTCCAGAAATAAACACTGATAAACTTGGAATAATCTGGTTGTACTTGTTTTTAATTCATCTTCAGTTAATGATTTAGTGATTGCTATTGAACTTCTGGGATAAAAATGGAGTGGTCACTATACCACACAACCCCCTAAAATTTCAATGTCTAGTCAATTGAACATTGAAGATATTTGTAGTACTATATTCCTCATAAGAGTATTTCGATACTCCAGAAAAGTTTGACGATAGAGTGGCTGCTTCAGTCGAGACTATTTGGTACTCCTTTTGAAATTAGAAAATAAATACAAAAATTATCTTAGTCTTCTTTGAAACTTTCCGGACTTTCTTCTGTATTAAATCCCAGATTATTAGCAGCTGATCTTCATCTTGATGTCATGAAGAATGTCTCACTATACTTAGTGCATATTACAGTATTTGCAGTTTAATTTCCTGTTTTGAGCAGGAGGCTGCAAATAATTTCCCTTTCGTTGATGTTTCTAGTCTGAAAAATAAAGAAAAATATTAATTTTATAGATATATCAGTCTTATTCAAATATTCTACTATGCACTTTAATATAAAGAATAATTTTAGTCAAATATTCTGCATGATTAATTATAAATAAATATTCTAATGTAATAATCAGAAAATGATGGAAATAATGACAAACTAACCTGAAAATGACATTTATAATAGCAATTATTACAAACAAAAGCATATCTTATAAGTTAAAAAAAATATTACCCTCCTAAATCCTAACAAGGAAATACTTCACTACAATAATCAAATGACTGACCCTCTGGTGATTTACCAAACAAACAGTAGCTCCTCTAATCTCTCAATTTTCTTCAAGAGATATGCAATAAACCACAATTCCCTAAATAAAACATTCTACCTTGCACTACACAGGATACGTGGTCAAATGCATACAATACTCATAAGATATTTTTAATAAAAGGGTATTTACAAATTCTGAGCAAAAACAGGATTTACTGACACAGTTAAAGTTTCAGGAGTAAAATATTTGTTAGTATACAATAGTGGTGTGCAAATGAATAATTATTGTGCTGCTTTTACTATCTTAAAAACAGTAAAAAAACAACGTGCAACTCTCTAAATGCATCATTTTTGTAATTGAAATAGTATACTATATTTTCTTTAAATATTGTATGGATCTTCCATAAACTAACTAACTACCTTATATCAATTCCTTCATCTAAGTGGATTTTCTGGTTAACCTTTAATCAATTAACCAGCTTATTCTACATATCTTCAACATCTTACTTACCTTGCCTTACACTATGGAAAAACGTATCCACACTCAGACTCGCTAACCTAGTCTTAGTTCACAGACGAGCTTATTCAACTGTGTATACTACAGCCATGGACTAACTTATCCATCACTATTAAACTGACAACCTGATCTTACGAAATCACATTTTATAACATTCATAAACAATGAACAATATTATGGGTCTTTTGCAAATGATTAACCAACGTTACCTTTAATCATCAGGAAATCTATCCAACCTTATCCATTAATTATATAATCCTGCCTTTATCCTCCAATGACTGCCCTATCCTGCCTTTGTCTCTTGACCGACATGTCTTGTCTAATCAAAGTACTAATCTTATTTTACATCCACTAAAAAACTAATTATTTTTTTTTACTATCATAATATATTTACCTCACTGAATTTTAAGCATGAGTCAGCATGACACTCATAATTGCAAGCTCCTATATTTCAGTGGTCTTTTGTATGAATCTAAGCTTCAGTTTATGTACTACATCTAATAATTTAATAAACTATATTAGGTTAAGCTGTCTATCCTACAAGCCTAAGTATTAATAAAATATCATCATAGGATTATGACTTAGTCTTTAACTGTGTTCCTCTTGGTAAATTAGAAGTATATCTTTCACAGATCTCTCTCTCAATATTAGAAGGCTTGTAAAATAACAAATTTGGAAGTAATTTGTATTTTTCCTAGCGTTACAAAACCCTTAGCTATTTATAGGGGTATACTTTCAGCAAAGCTGAAAGAACGAGACATTGAAATTTAGAGTTAACTACCCACACCGCTGGTAAGCGGGGTAGCTGGATAACACTCTCACTCACACACCTGTGACTGTGGTTCAATTTGCTTGGAGGTAGGACTTCAAGGGGGACTGGGTTGGCGGATAAGTTTGTGTAAAAAGCTAAAGGTTTGTTTCGTTAGGAAAATTACAAATTATTTCCAAATTTGTAATTTTTTCCATAACTAGAATACAAACCTACGCTATTTATAGGGGTGATTCAACCATTAGGAGGGTGGATGTCCCTGCTGATTTGGCTTTTTATACCCAGGTCTCCTGTTTATGAGTAGATTAGTACCAAAAATAAGGAGACCCTAACACCTCGCTAAACATTACGGGTCTGCGGTTTACACATGCTGTGTTGAGATATTAGCAGTGTGACTGTCAAGGTAAATGTTATTCCGAGTCTGTAGGAAATTACCAAGTTGACCTAGACTTTCCCCAAAACCACCTCGCTAGGTTATGGGGACATAACAGTATTGCCACAATACTAGGTACAAAGGAGCTATGGTTTACCTGCAGTGGTTGAGTCCAGCTTGTGCAGAGAACCCAGGATGCTGGTTTCCCCAAGGGAGGGGAGGATGAAGAAAAGAAGAGAGCCAGTCATTCCTTTTAATTCATGCAGACTAAAACCAGATAACAGTGCCTTCAACTTTCTGCTACTTGTCCAATAAGGAGAATGAGGTATTAAACCAGCTGTTGTGCAGCCACCACAGGACCGATAGAGAACGTATCGAGTCTCCTGCAGGTCATGTCTCGCTAGGGTATGGGGACATAATAGTATAGGCACGATACTAGGTACAAGGGAGCTATGGTTTACCTGCAGTAGTTGACGCCAGCTTGTGCAGAGAACCCATGATGCTGATTTCCCCAAAAGAGGGGAGGATGAAGAAAACAAGAGAGCCAGTCATTCCTTTTCATTCACATAGACTAAAACTGGGTAACAGTGCCCTCAACCTTCTACTACTTGTCCCATAAGGAGAATGAGGTAATAAACCAGCTGTTGTGCAGCCACCACAGGACCGATAGAGAACATATCGAGTCTCCTGTGGGTCATGTCTTGCAGGTAATGGGCTGTGAAAGTCGTCTGGCACTTTCACACCCTTGCTTGGAGAACCTGCGTCACAGAGTACAGTAATTTATTTTGAAGGCTAGGGACGTAGCTATGCCCGAAATTGTTTGCTATGGGTCGACATGCTGGAGGATGATCTGGATTCAAAGCGTAATCGATGACTCTGCGAATCCATGTAGAGATGGTGTTTTAGGTGATCCTCCTCGTTTATCCTGGTTCTGACGAAAAGCGAAGGCACCCAGGGGCGGGCTGTTGCTGTTCTCTTGAGGTAGAGCCTCAAATTCCTCACTGGGCACAGTAACAGATGATCTGGATCGTCAGTTACGGAGCAGCGACTCATTATCTGGAAGGAGTCAAATCTATGATCCGACAACCCTGGATTCCGAGTCTTGGCAATAAACTTAGGGACGAAGCTGAACACTACCTCTCCCCATCCCCTTGAATGGGCAATGTCGTACGAGACGAAGTTTACCGACTCGTTTAGTAGAGGCCAAGGCGAGTAGGACCACCCATCTTCCAAGTCAGGTGGTGATCTGTTAGCTGGTGTAATGATTCGTAGGGAGGCCTCTTTAGAGACCGGAGAACTTGAACCACGTTCTGAGGGGGAAGGTCTCGCTTCCGACCGAGGACAGGTAAGTTCGTAAGTCCATAAGAGTGGAAAGTTCTAGCGATGAGATGTCCATTCCTTTCCTTCCGCAAATACACAAGGAACTCCCTATTGCTGGAATACTGGCATCGAGAGGAGAGATATCCCTTCCACGACACTAACCTCAGATGATGTTCCACTTTGCCTGGTAGACTGCTGCTAAGGATTTCCTAAATTATCCAAACATCCTCTTCGCAACTTGTTGCAAAATTCCTCTGTGAATGAGGAGATACTGGGTAGTATCCAGACGTGAAGTTGTAGTGTAGCTACGGTTTTGTGGTAGATGTTGACATGTGGTTGTCTGAGTAGATCGTGTCGTGGATCGGAGTTCTCTTGGAGGCTCCATCAAGAGCTGCAGAAGGTCCGGAAACTATTCCGCACGATGTCATAGTGGAGCTATGAGAGTCATTGAGAGGTTGACCGATGTTCTGGCCTTGTTGAGAACCCTTCTCACCGGACAGAACGGGGGCAAAGGCGTAAACATCGATGTTGTCCTACCATTGTTGGAATGCATCTTGCCCGAGAGCTTGGGGTCTGGGATTGGGGAGCAACGGGAACCTTAAATTCAGTGCCATTGCTAACAGATCAACAGTCGAAGAACCCCACAAAGTCAGAACTTTGTTGGCTACTAGATAATCCAAAGACCATTCAGTACTCATTATCTGTGATGCTCTGCTCAGATTGTCGGCAAGTACATTCCTCTTGCCTGGAATGAAACGGGCTAATAGAGGTACCGAGCAGACTTCGGCCCATCTCAACATTCTAATGCTAGATGGGATAGGAGCTGCAAAAAAGTACCTCCTTGTTTGTTGATGTGACCCACTTTTGTAGTGTTGTCGCTCATTACCACCACTGAGTGGCCCGCCAGGAACTGATGAAACTGTTGAAGGGCCAGAAAGACAGTCTTCATCTCTAAAAGATTATGTGAAGATACTTTTCGGACTATGACCAGAGACCTGAGGTCATGTGGTGCAGCATATAGGGCCTCCACCCTTATTTTGATGCATTGAAAAAACAGCATCTAGTCTGGGGGGGGGGGGAAGACTAGAAGTTCTATACCCCTCCACAGATTTTTGTGTCACTCACAACTTGAGGTCTGTCTATTCCTCTGGTCCCATGGGGATCAGAATGTCTGGGGATTCGAAGGCCTGATTCCAATTGGACTAAAGTTGCCACTAGAGAGATCGAATCCTGAGGCGGCCGTTGGGAACTAGACAGGCCATGGATGATAGGTGTCCGAGGAGAGAGAGTCACTTCTGGGCTGGGAGTTTTTCTCGTCTGAGAAAATGTCTTGCAACCTTCATCAGCCACATTATTCTGTCGTCTGACGGGAAGGCTTTGTGGAGATTGGTGTCTAAAATCATTCCTAGGTACACCAGTCTCTGAGTGGTCAGCAGAAAAGCCTTCCCGAGGTTTACCATGCCCCTCAGAAGTTTGTCTCAGTGCTGAAGAAGGGTTGCCATCGAGTCTGCTAGGATCAGCCAGTCGTCCAGATAACGGAAGAGACCGATGTCGATCCTGTGAGCCCAGAATGATACTAGGGTGAACACCCAGGTGAAGACTTGGGGTGCTGTGGAAAGCCCAAAGCATTCCACCCTCAACTGGTATTTCCTGTTGTCTAAACCGAATCTCAGATACTTCCTTGAAGATGGATGGTATGGGTATCTGGAAGTATGCGTCCTTTAGGTCCCTTGTGCACATGAAGACCTGTGGTCTTACCACTTGTCTAAGCTTCTTCAACAGGGTGTGGATTTCAGCCGGAAGGGCCAGTTACTTTGCGGATCCCTTCACACTGGAGCTTGTTGACGCTGGGTCTTGACTAGTGGAGAGAGGGACGAGTGAATGGGGCGCGATACCCTGCATAAGGACTCTTCCCTGGGAGAGAACTCAGTCTGAACTGATGAAGTGGGTAAGAAAATGCCTGACCTTACCTTGGACGCTCTGACGGGGGTGATGCAGTTTCTTAAAACGGCGTCGTTCTGGCGAACGTTTACAATTGTTAAGGCCTGGTTATTGTGGCCGCTGTGCAGTCGGAGAGTGCTCGTGAGTAGTTACCTGTCGACAATCTGCTGATAAGGACTGCCGATCGCCTGCCAATCGTTTAGTGGAACGAAGTGATGGCAAACGGCAAGCAGCAAGAAGGGTGTCTTTTACCTTCTGTTCTTCTGGGAACGACAGGCAGAAGGTGACTAGTGAGTAGTTGAAGGCTGCTAGTGGGCTGCTGAGCGGCGAACTGCTGGTGAATGGCACGCTGCCGGCAATCGGCAAATCAGCCATCTGAGCCGAAGATGGTGACTGACAAGCAGTCAAAGGCCGCCGATTGGTGGGTGACTCGATGATCAGCAAGTTGGCGATTGAAGAGCCGAAGGTAAGTGGCGAACCGCTAGATAAGTCTGCATGCGGCTAACCATTGTCGAATGGCGAACAACCGTATGCCAACGGGTCATTGAAGGATGAGCGACCGGTTGGTTGGAACTACCTGGAGTCACGAACCAGAGTTCGTCGACAAGCAGGTGGCAAGGAGAGTTGGTTTGACAAGGGTTGTAAGGCTGGTGAACGTCAAAACCTAGGAGATTCAGAGGTCACAGGCAAAAAGGTGATCGGCAGGGTGATTAGAGATCAGCGATTGCTGACTTGCGATAGGCGATAGTTGAGCTTGCAACCTCCGAGCTGGCAAGGTTGGCTGAAAACCGTTGAGCTTTGAGCTGGCTAGGTAGACTGCCGATCAATGAGCTGGTAATCAGCATGCTGACGATTGGAGCCCCACAAAATAAGAGAGCTGATAGATGATTGGATAAGCTGAGGAACAGCAGTATGGTTCGACGTATCAACTAGTTGGCGATCAGCTAGCCAAAAATTGGCAATCCGCGCTCGGAGATCTGAGAGGACTCTCGGAATGCTGGTGATTGACAAATGGATGGTTAGAGTAAGGTTCGACGATCGGAGAGTTGAGCTAACGATCGGTGATCGGCGAGCTAGTGATCAGGAACTAGCAATAGACAACTATCGTGTGCTCTAGGGCGACGTGACGGAGGAGGGTCGGGATTCAGGGAATGATGGATAACCCTGCGAATCCACGCTGAGATAGTGTTCTTAGTGACCCTCCTCTTCGTCCTTCCGGTGCTCACAAACAATGCCTGCACCCGAGGACGAATTGCAGCTGTTCTCTTAAGATAGAGCCTCAGACTCCTCACTGGGCACAGTAGGAGATGGTCTGGGTCATCTGTTACGGAACGAAGACTCAAAATCCGGAAAGAGTCGAACCGAGGGTCCGGCACTCCTGGATTTTGAGTCTCAGGGACGAATCTGAACGTTACCTCCCCCCATCCCCTTGAATGGGCGATGTCATACGTGAGACCATGAAGTTCGCCGACTCGCTTGGCCGAGGCCAAAGCAAGTAGGAACACCGTCTTCCAAGTCAGTTGGCGATCAGAGGCCTGGCGTAATGGTTCGAACGGAGGTCTCTTAAGAGACCTGAGAACTCAAACCACGTTTCATGGAGGAGGTCTAACTTCCGACTGAGGGCAGGTAAGTTCATAACTTCGTATGAGTAAAGAAAGTTCCAGCGAAGAGGAAATGTCCATTCCTTTGAGCCTGAAGGCAAGACTTAAGGCTAAGCGATAGCCTTTCACTGCCGAGACCGAAAGGCGCATTTCTTCCCGCAAATACACGAGAAACTATGCTATTGCTGGAATAGTGGCATCGAGTGGAGAGATACCCCTTCCACGACACCAACCACAGAAAACTCTCCACTTCGCCTGGTAGACCCCTGCAGATGACTTTCGCAGGTGTCGAGACATCCTTTCAGCAACTTGTTGCGAAAAGCCTCTCTCTGCGAGGAGATGCTGGATAGTCTCCAGGCGTGAAGCCGCAGCGAAGCTACGGCTTTGTGAAAGATGTTGGCGTGTGGTTGTTTGAGTAGCTCGTGTCGTGGAGGAAGCTCTCTCGGGAGTTCCGTCAGGAGCTGAAGAAGGTCCGGAAACCACTCTGCGTGATGCCACAGCGGAGCTATCAAGGTCATTGAAAGGTTGACCGATATTCTGGTCTTGTTGAGTACCCTCCTCATCAGACAGAACAAGGAAAGGCGTAAACGTCAATGTTGTCCCACCGTTGTTGGAAAGCATCTTGCCAGAGAGCCTTGGGGTCCGGGACTGGGGAGCAGTAAAGCGGAAGCTTGAAACTCAAAGCTGTCGCGAACAGATCCACAATCGGGGGACCCCACAAAGTCAGGACTTGTTGGCTACTAGACGATCCAAAGACCACTCCCTACTCACTATCTGGGATGCCCTGTTCAGACTGTCGGCGAGCACATTCCTCTTGCCTGGAATGAAACGAGCTGATAGTGGAATCGAGTGGACTTCGGTCCATCTCAGTTTCTCTACTGCCAGATGGGAAAGCTGCTCTGAAAAGGTACCTCCCTGCTTGTTGATGTAAGCCACTACCGTGGTGTTGTCGCTCATCACCACCACGGAGTGATCCACCAGGTACTGTTGGAACTGTTGAAGTGCCAGGAATACGGCCTTCATTTCTAGCAGATTTATGTGGAGGCACTTTTCTGATTCTGACCACAGGCCTGAGGTCCTGTGGTTCAGAACATGGGCCCCCGACCCTTTTTTTTGAGGAGTCCGAAAACAGCTTTAAATCCGGGGGGGAGGACGAGAAGATCCACTCCCTTTCGTAGGTTCTCGTCTCACCCACCACTGAAGGTCCGTCCGTTTTGCAGGACCCATAGGGACCATGACGTCCGGGGAATCGTGTCCTTGATTCCACCGAGACTTTGAGTCGTCATTGCAGGGATCTCATTCTGAGGCGACCGTTTGGAACTAGACGGGCCAGGGAAGAAAGGTGACCGAGGAGACGTAACCACGATAGGGCTGGTTCTTCTCGTCTAAGGAAAGGATCTGGGACCCTCCTCAGCCTTGCTATCCTGTCATCTGATGGGAAGTCTTTGTGGAGATAGGTCTATAATCATGCCTAGATGTACCAGTCACTGAGTTGGAAGCAAAGAAGACTTCGAGATTTACCATGATACCTAGATCTTGGCAAAGTCCCAGAAGCTTGTCTCGGTGTCGAAGAAGGGTCGACTCCGAATCTGCCAGGATCAGCCAATCGTCCAGACAACATAGGAGACGGATGCCGATCCTGTGTGCCCACGAAGAAATAAGGGTGAACACACTGGTAAATACCTGAGGTGCTGTGGAGAGACTGAAACACAGCACCTTGAACTGGTAGATTGTCTAAGCTGAATCTTTAGTACTTCCTTGAAAATGGATGGACTGGGATCTGGAAGTACGCGTCCTTCAGATCCAGTGTACACATTAAGTCTTGTGGTCTCACTGCAAGTCTGGCCGTGTCTGCCGTCTCCATGCTGAACGGGGTTTGTTTGCCAAACCTGTTCAGAGCTAAGAGGTCGATGACTGGTCTCCAGCCTCCAAACGCCTTCCTTACAAGAAAGAGTCGACTGAAGAAGCCAGGGGAACCGTCGACGACCTCCTGGAGAGCATCCTTCTTTAACATGGTTTCGACTTCTGCCCGTAGGGCTTGGCCCCTTGCCAATCCCATGGCAAAGGAGCTCATCGACACTGGATCCACTGTCAGGGGAGGTAGAGATGTTGTGAACGGGACGCGATATCCCTGACTGATTACAGAAATCGTCCAGGAATCAGCCCCGAGTTGCTGCCACCTGATTGCGCAACTTTGTAGGCATCCCCCAACTGGTGGACATGCAGGGGGATTGCCAATCCTAGCGTTTGCGGCCTCGGCCACTCCCTCTAGGATTTTTCCCTCCCCTGGAGGACTTTTTGCCTTTCTTGTCTTTGACAGGAAAGGGCTTCGACACCGTTACCTTTGCTGCCACTGCCGGTTTCGTCGTCTTGGACGGGCGAGGTTGTTGAGGTGCTGTAGGTTTATAGGGCTTTGATGTAAGAGCCCTATGTAGGAGAGAGTCCTGACTGGACTTCCTCCACCTCTCAGCTGCCTGTTCCACATCTTTCGGCTCAAACAGATTCTTTCGCAAAAGGGAAGAATGTCTGAGCATGCTGACCTCGACGGCTGGGACCTTCGTGTGGAACCGCTCTGCCACAGCATAACGTCGTTTCAGGATGGAATTGGCCCACAAGTTCGAGACTTGGTGGGCTAGAAACTCAATGGTGCGGGTGCCCGAAAGGAGGAAGGTCTCCAGGGCCTTCCTGGTGCTCTCCTTAGACAGGTCCTCGGATCGCAACAGGATGCCAAGAGACCCCAGCCAGACGTCCAGCCACGTAGCCGCCTGCATGGCACACTTCGCAACCTTCAGGATCTCTGTCGCCGAGAAAGACACTTGCCGGCTAGAGAGCCTCTCTAGAGGGACTCCCTTGGTGAGCTCTTCCACCGAATGGTGCAAGGGAAGAGCTAGGCAAGACTCCTCCATGATCTCAAAGTACCTCCTCTGGTGGATACGAGGAGGAGGAGGAGGGAGGAGCTTGTTGCCAGCAGTGGAACGGCTGGAAGAGGCGAGTTCAGAGAGCTGACCCGCAACCTTATCTCTGACACTCTTCACCCCTTGGGACCAGGGCAAAGCCGCACTGGCCTTAGAAGGTTTCTGAGTGCCAAAGACTCGGTCCAGGACCGTGTCCTTGCCCTCTCGAGGAGGAATCTCAGGGTCCGGGTACCCGTTGAGATGCCTCATCAGGGTCAGAACCTGCCAGAAGGCATGCTCTGACTCCTGTGGCTCCCCTCCTGGAGAACTGGCAGCAAAGTCTCCCGTCCCCAAAGGCTCTTCTAAGGGGGAGACGTGGACGTTCTCTGCGGGTCTTGTTGGCTCTGGTCGAATCCTTGAGGATGACTTGGGGATGGTTTTAGAGTCCTTAAGCTCTCTGGGAGGAATACAGGACTCCAACAATGATGTCTATGGGCTCTTCTCCGCCCCAACCCGGGACGATTCTCCTGCACGAGGTGGGGTTTCTCCCATTGGTGCGATGGGAGAACGTCTCACCTAGATAGACTCCCCTGAGGATGGAAAATCCTCGTAAACAGGAGGGAAAGAAAGTCTGGGAGGGGGAAAGAGCCTCCCTCAAGGACTTCCGAGGAGCCAGCTTGGCCCTGGGAGAAGTTACCACGACTTCTACTCCTCTCTTCCTCTTCAGTGGGGTCGGAGCTGCCATTGATTTGAGGCCCAACTCAGAGAAGGCAGGTTTGAAAGCCTGCATGACGGCTCTGACAAGGGGCCCGAACCATGGCTGCTTACTGACAGCTGTGCTGTCGGAGACTCCCTCTGAAGGGAAGGGGATCGGGTGATCCTTCGGATTAGAAACAACTGGCCCTGCCTGGGGGGGGGGGAGAGAGGGAGGGGGTGTTGGTGGTGGTGGGGGTGGTAGGTGGTGATGAAGATGACGACCTGCAGGCTTTCGTTCCTGTAGCTTCACGCGGGGGCTCGCGCTGTGAATCCCGATTGGAATCGCGCTGGCGCTCACGCGATGGGATTTTACCTGGTTCGCGCGCGCGTGCGGAGATGATGGTGAGGGCACGCGGGCGAGCGCTGGCGTGCAGGAGAGCGATGGCGTGCAGGATTGTGATGGCATGCAGGAGAGCGACCGCGCACAGGCGAGGGGGCGCGTGGGCGCGCAGCCGATCTACGACGCATGGGCGAGTGGGCGAGCTGGCGAGCGATGGCGCGCAGGTGCGCAATCTGGCGAAAGCAGAGGAAGCGCCGAAGGGTGTGCAAGCGCTCGCGCGCGCAGGAACTCGCTGAGCTCTAGGAGGAGTGCGCGCACGGGCAGGGGAAATACCCCTAGACCGTAGGCGCGCAGGAGGGCGCACCGCAGGAGCTGGGACAGGTGCGCGTGATGGAGACTGCGCGCTATGGCGCGTAGGCGAGGGCTGACGAGCAGGCGAGGTCCGAAGGCGTGTAGGAGATCGCTGACGGGACGGAGAAGAAAGATTCTTCCCTTCTGCGCCCAGATCCGGAGATCGTGGGTGTGCAGGCGAACGCTGGCGCGTAGGTGAAGAGCGCTGGCGAGCAGGAGATCGTGGGCGCGCGTGGCGCGCATCAGGATGAGGGCCCGCACATGTCCGCTGGAGAGGAGAAGATCGCTGGAAGGTGAGCGCTGACGCGTTGTCTCAGCCACAGGAGATCGCTGGCGCGTTGTCCCTGGAACAGGTGGTTTTTGAAGGGCAGTCTCAGGAACAGCAGGAAAGCGCTTGCGTGTCATAGCGCGTGGGCGTGCAGGGGATACCTGGCGCTTAAGGGACTTACTCACAATGTGAGAAAGCCCCTTTTGCCTCACGGGACCGATGCCCGTTGCATAACGGGGTGCGTGGGCGCTCACAGCGCGTCAGCGGCCATTAACGGAGATGGAAGGTCAGCAGGTCTGGCAGGCGAAGGAGATCGTGAACCATCTGCAGAGGTCCAAGGATACAGCTGCAACGGTCGGTGCACGGCGAGGAGGATCCTCTGAGGGGGACTGCGAAGACGAAGAACCGAAGAGGCGCCTCCTAACTCCCTTGTGGGGAGAAGGAAGGCGAGCTTTCCATCTGATACGTCCTCTGGGGGCAGCAGGCAGACCATCGGCAGTCCTCCGAAGAGGGGTCTCTGTTAGTGAACTCCCCCGAAGAGGAGAATCACCTGCAGGAGAGACCGTTGGACTTAGCTCCTCCCTCGAAAGATGTTCGGAGGGGGGAACTAAGCTTTCAGCTGCATCAGGAACCATAGCAGGGGTTTGACCTAACTCGGAAGCCCCTGCCACAACAACGTCGACGATAGACAGAGGATCAACCTCTGCTACCGCCGGCAACTGTTTGACAGCAGCCCCCAACCTGATTATGTCAAACAGGGGTTCCTTGGAGGGCGAACCCTGAAGCCCCAAGGAAGCCCAAAGCTGCAACAAATCATTGTTAGAAACATTATCAGAAATATCCTCCCCCGGAGGGAGGAGGAGGAGCTGCCTCGCTATGGGAGGCAACTCCCTCTCCCGAACCCCGAGGTTGGTGAACGACACCAAAGTACGGCCTACGCTACCACTCGACGGCCCCTCGGGAGACACCGATCGAGTGGGAGCTTCGGAAGAGGTTCGGGCTACGGAAGAAGTGTCCTTGGGATTTTCTCTCTTCAAGGAAACCTCTGGAGGAGAAATATCCCGTTTGGATTTCTTCTTCCGGCGCCGGGAAAACCTCTCCCACTGGGAGGTAGACCACTCCCTACACTCAACACATACTTTATTTCTTTCACACCGTTGGCCCATGCAATAAGGACATATGGTGTGAGGGTCTGTGACCACCGCTAAAATAAACGTTCCGCAAGGGCAGTCAGGTAAGCCGGGACACTTCTGCATGATAGAAGCCAACTTCCAAACACTGAAAAGAAAAAGAAAAAAAACAAAGATCAAAGGTCGTCATATAAGCGAGGGTGGGAGCAGACACGTCTGATCGTCACCCGAGTCAAAAGCAAAGTGAGCTAATCACAGGTGTGTGAGGGGGGGGAGGGATAGCAAGCTAACCCTCCCTACCCCCTCGCTAACTAGCGAGGGGGTAGTAAACCCTCGTTAAAATTCTAATGGCTCGTCATTTCAGCTACGCCGAAAATAATACCCATATTAAAATGGAGTTTTTATGATATAACAAAGTTTTATGAATACTTACCTGGCAGTTATATATATATAGCTGAGTCTCCGACTGCTGCAGAATTTAATCGAAAATCGCGGCAACCGCCTTGTGGTGGTTGTGTGGTTAGATGGTTAACAACCCTTACAGGGTGGTACTTGGAATCATTCCCATTTTCTGTTCCTCAGATTATCTTTGCCCGACCTGTCTCCTGAGGGGAGGTGGGTGGGCTTTAAAATATATATATAACTGCCAGGTAAGTATTCATTAAACTTTGTTTTATCATAAAAACTCCATTTTTATGAATAGAACTTACCTGGCAGTTATATATATATAGCTGATTCACACATTTGGAGGAGGGAAACAGACAGAAAAACATAGTTGGGGAAACAACAAAAGAGTTGTAGGAGAACAAACACCTTGATTCCTTACCTGCTAAGGTAGCTGACTTCAAAGGTAACTGCCTCTAGAGTTGCTTTCCCTCAGGAGTGTTCAGCCAGGAGTAGACCTGCTACGCTGCAAACAACTCAATCGAGTCTGTCAAAGGGGTAGGACCAACAACTTGACTAGACTTCAGAAAACTACCTTCCCATATAAAAAACCTGCAACCTTACTAAAGCTAACCATCTAACCTTGCAGAAATAGATATAAACTATCTATCTGGACTGAGGGAACCGTACCACAGGACGAGGACCTCAGACAACCATAAAAAAACACAAACCCATATACAAGTACATAAACTAAGGTTGAGTGGGGGTAGTTACTCCTTTGCCTAATACAGAAGCCGCAGCTACGTATGGGCCCAAGGTATAACACTTGTCATAGTCCACTCTTACCTCTCTGAGGTAATGAGAAGCGAAGACAGAGTTGCTCCTCCAGAACGTTGCGTCCATGATCTGCTTAACTGACATATTTTTCCGGTATGCCAGCGAAGCAGCAATGGCCCTTACTTCGTGAGCCCGTACTTTTAACAGGGCGAAGTTTTCTTCCTCACAAAAGAGGTGGGCTTCCCTAATAGTTTCCCTCAGGAAAAAGGACAAAGCGTTCTTTGACAGGGGTTTTTGAGGATCCTTCACTGAACACCATAAGGAGTTGGAAGCACCCCTCAGGCTCTTAGTGTGGGCCAAATAAGCCTTGAGAGCCCTAACCGGGCAGAGGAGGCTTTCCTGTTCCTGACCTACTAGATTCGTGAGGTTAGGGACTTCATAAGTCCTAGGCCAGGGTTTCGAAGGGTTCTCATTCTTGGCGAGAAAGTCGAACCTCAAGGAACAAACCGCTCCATTTAGGGTGAAGCCTACACGCTTCTCGATTGCCTGGACCACGCTGATCCTCCTGGCAGTCGCTAGAGACAAAAGGAAGAGGGTTTTCTTAGTCACATCTCGCAGAGAAGCTTGCGAGATAGGCTCAAACTTCCTGGAGCACAAAAACTTAAGCACCACATCCAGGTTCCAAGAAGGGGGTCTTAAGTGCACCTGCTTCGTTGTCTTAAAAGACCTAATGAGGTCCTGCAAGTCCTTATTCTGAGATAACTCTAAGCCTCTATGGCCTAAAGATGGTTGAGAGCATGCTCTTGTATCCTTTAATGGTAAATACAGCCAGCTTAGCATCCTGCCTGAGGTACAAAAGAAAGTCTGCAATCTGACTTAGAGAGGTAGAGGACGAGGAAACCTTGCGCCTCCTGCACCAAGCTCTAAAGGTCTCCCACTTTGACTGGTAGACTCTTTGTGAAGAGATCCTCCTTGCCCTGGCAATAGCTTTCGCCGCTTGTGCCGAAAAGCCTCGAGATCTAACGAGCTTCTCGACAGTCTGAAGGCAGTCAGATTGAGAGCGAGGGGGTTTTGGTGAAATCTCTCGAAGTGGGGTTGTCTGAGAAGATCTGGACTTGCCGGGAGTCTTCTTGGAAAGTCCATCAGTAACCCTACCACTTCGGTGAACCATTCCCTCGCAGGCCAGAATGGAGCCACTAGGATCATTCGTCCCGAATCGAGGAGAGCGAACTTCCTGACAACCAGATTGATGATCTTGAACGGGGGAAAGGCATACATGTCCAGCCCCGTCCAATCCATCAAGAAGGCGTCCACTGCAATAGCTTCCTCGTCCGGGACTAGGGAGCAGTAGTTGGGGATCCTCTTGTTTAGACCTGAGGCAAAAAGGACTATTACTGGTCTGCCCCACAACTTCCAGAGGCTCCGACAGACATGCGGGTTGAGAGTCCACTCTGTAGGAAGGACCTGTCCCCTCCTGCTGAGCATGTCTGCCCTGATGTTTCTCTGCCCTTGAACAAACCTTGTCAACAGCTGGGTCTCGTTCTCGTTCGCCCAGAGGAGAAGCTCCCTCGCAGTTGAGAACAGAGAGAGGGAGTGAGTTCCCCCTTGCTTCCTTATGTACGCGAGAGCTGTGGTGTTGTCGGAATTGATCTCCACAGTCTTTCCCGACACCGAGGCTTTGAAGGCCTTGAGGCCTAACAAAATGGCCATCAATTCCTTCCTGTTGATATGCCAACTGACCTGACTCCCTTCCCAAATACCTGAGACCTCTTTGTTCCGTAGTGTTGCTCCCCAGCCTGACTCGGACGCTTCTGAGAATAACACTAGGTCAGGGTTCTTCTTGAACAAGGAGATCCCTTTTCCCAACAGAGCTGGGTCCAGCCACCACATTAAAAGATCCTTGATCTCTGTCGGAATGGGAAAAGAAAAAGTGTCCTCCTGGATCTTTCTGTTCCAAACCTTTGCGAGGAAGTGTTGCAGAGGCCTTAGGTGCAGTCTCCCCAAAGGGACAAACTGCTCCAGGGAGGATAGAGTTCCCAGCAGACTCATCCACTCCTTCGCTGAGCATTCCTGCTTCCTCAAAAAGTCTTTAACTTTGTCCAGGCACCTGGTCTGCCTCTCCTGGGAGGGAGAAGCCTGAAAAAGAACTGAATTCAGAACTATCCCCAAATAGAGAATAGTCTGATTCGGCTCGGTCTGAGACTTCCCCCAGTTGACGATGAGTCCCAGGTCCTCAGTGATCGTAAAAGTTTTCATTAGGTCCTCCAGACATTTCTCTTTCGACTGTGACCGGATCAGCCAGTCGTCTAGATAGAAGGAGACCCTTATCCCCTCCTGGTGTAACCAGCCTGCCACATTCGCCATTAGTCTGGTGAAAACTTGGGGAGCTGTGCTGAGACCGAAGCAAAGTGCCCTGAACTGGAAGCACTTGCCCTGGAACACAAACCTCAGATATCTCCTCGAAGACGGATGAATGGGGACGTGAAAATAAGCGTCCTGCAGGTCGAGAGAAACCATCCAGTCTCCTGAACGAACTGCAGCCAGCACTGACTGAGTCGTCTCCATGGAGAACTTTGCTTTCTCCACGAAGGCGTTCAGAGAGCTGACATCTAGGACTGGTCTCCATCCAACCGAGTTCTTGGGAACCAGAAACAGGCGATTGTAAAAGCCTGGGGAGGCAAGGTCTTGAACTGGCTCTATTGCTCCCTTGACCAACATCTGGTCGACTAGCTCCAGAAGAGCCTCTCGTTTCCCCGCGTCGGTGTACTGAGCCACTAAGGCTAGGGGAGTCTGAGAGAGGTGGTTTCTTTAAAAAGGGGATCTTGTAACCTTCCTTGACGACTGAGAGGGACCAGGTGTCCGCCCCTCTCCTTTTCCAAGACTGCCAAAAACGAGACAGTCTTGCCCCTACTGGTGTCTGGAGGACTTCCATCTCATTTTTTGGACCGGGGCCTAAACGCACCCCTGCTGGTCCTTGGCCCTGACTCTTGTCTTCTCCCCCTAAAATCCGCTCTCGAGGAGATCCTGCCCCGAAAGGGCTGTTGAAACTACTTCTCCTCCTTCTTCAGAGGAGCAGGAGCAACAGGTAAGGTCTTTCTAGCCGACCGAGACAATAGATCCTGAGTAGCCTTCTGAGCCAGAGAAAGGGAGATATCTCTGACCAGAGCTTCAGGAAAAAGAGGACGTGAAAAAGGGGCGTAAAGTAGCTCCGACTTCTGGGCAACAGTCACAGATCTAGAGGTGAAGGAGCACAAAAGGGCCCTCTTCTTTAAGACCCCTGCTGAGAAAAGGGAAGCCAATTCATTAGCTCCATCCCTTAGAGCTTTGTCCATGCAGGACATGATACTCGTCAGGTCCTTCGTGTCCTCCAGGAGTTCAGACTTCCTGGCCAGAGTCCCGAGAGACCAGTCCAGGAAGCTGAAAACCTCGAAAACCCTGAAAATTCCCTTGACGAGGTGATCAAGCTCCGACAGGGACCACATCACCTTGGCAGAGTTTAAAGCATGCCTTCTTGCCGAGTCCACAAGAGCCGAGAAGTCACCTAGAAGAGTTGGCAGGTTTTTCTTCCTCTTCCGAAATATCTTCGAGGTCCTGCTCAAGGATAACATCCCGAAGAGTTGGGCTGCCAGCAGTCTGGCAGCGAGAGCTGTTTGAATCCTGGCGCCGAGCGCCGCTAACATCCAGTCGGCGAGAAGCGGTATCGTCACGATGACGAGAAGCGGTATCGTCACGATGACGAGAGGCAGTATCGTCACGATGACGAGAAACGGAAGCGTCCTGAAGATGCAGGCTGCCGTCGCCTTGAAAATGCAGACTGCATTCATCCTGTTTCCTAAGAAACGAGGCAGTAACGTCCAGGTGTTTCGAAAGGGAAACGGAATCGTCACGGCGCCGAGAACGAGAGGCATTATCGTCCTGGCGCCGGGAGAGGGGGGAAGGAAATTCCTGGCAGCGTGCCGATGAAGAGGGTGTACGTTGTCGTACGGCCGACGAAGTGCGCAGAGGTTTCTTGGGAAAGATACTAAAATCTCTCTTAGAAGAAGATCTCTTAACAGGCAAAGAGACGTCCTTACGTCTGACGGACTGAGAAGGGTGGCTGAAAGCTTTAACTAACGATGAAAGTTGTTCCTGCATAACAACGATGAAAGTTGTTCCTGCATAACAACCATGAAAGCTTTAGCAACCTCCGCTGGCTCTCGCGGTGCCGAAGACGGCAGTTGTCGTACGGCTTGACTGGAAGCGCTGGCAGAGGAAGCAGGGAGTCTAGCAGGATTAACTGGGCTAAGGACTCTCTGTTTCGCCCTTTTAACAGGAACATCGAAATCGTCTTCCGAAGGATCAGGGTCTCTGCTACTCGAACCGGGAGAGGGAGAGCGAGACTGCACGTCCCGGTTCCACCCTCTCTTCATTGGTCTTGATTCGTAACGCCAATTACGTCTGGGAGAACGATCAGGCGAAGACACAAACGTATCCGACACGCCTTTCCTACGGCGGTCAAGAGCAGCCTGGGAGATCGCAACAGGACTGTCTGAGGCGACGACTGACCGAGGATAAGCACCTCTAACCCCCTTTCGGCTTTCGACGTACCTTCTCCCTTGGTCCTGGGAGCTTGGTAGAGGTCTAGACCTAGGGGTATGACAGATTCGATCAGTCGCCACCTCCACTGCACTTTCACAAGCACTAATTTCACCTACACCCTTACCTTTAAAGGCCTCCAACTGTGCTTTAATGGCCTCCAATTCAGCAGCTAATTTAGCATACCCAGGGTCATCCGTAGGCACAGGTCCTGTAGAAGGGGCAGGAGTCACTACATTTGGGGAAGGAATACCTTCCAAAGGGGTTACAAGCAAAGGGTCAATAGATAAATCTAAGCTAGGCTCACTAGCAGACTTTGACTTTGACTTTGATTTAGCTCTTCTAACTCTATCAATCTCAAGTTTGCGCAAATAGCGCTTCATAGCTAACCAATCATCATCACTTAAAACCTCGCATTCCTTGCACTTATTATCTAAAGCACATTCAAACCCCCTGCAACCCATACAGATAGTGTGAGGGTCAACCGAAACCTTTGGCAACCTCACCTTGCAAATATCATTCGCACAAACACGATAATGAATTTTCTCACTCATGATAATAAAGGAAAAGACAAAAAAACAAAAACAACACGATTGCCAAATCCCAACACAGTGTACTTCACCAAAAACGAAGTCCAAAAAGGCGATGAAGGGAAACCGATCCGAAAAACTCTGAAAGGCGGACCAACGATGTTGTCGATCCGGCCGGCAGAGATAATCTGAGGAACAGAAAATGGGAATGATTCCAAGTACCACCCTGTAAGGGTTGTTAACCATCTAACCACACAACCACCACAAGGCGGTTGCCGCGATTTTCGATTAAATTCTGCCGCAGTCGGAGACTCAGCTATATATATATAACTGCCAGGTAAGTTCTATTCATAAAATAGCGTGGTTTGTATTTCAGTTACGGAACAAAGATATTCTATACATTAACTATAAAAAGACCTATGTCAGCATGTTCAACATGAAAACATTTGCTGCAAGTTTAAACTTATTAAGTTCAACCGATTCAACTACCCGATTAGGAAGATCATTCCACAACTTGGTCACAGCTGGAATAAAACTTCTAGGATACTGTGTAGTATTGAGCCTGTAAAACTTTTGGCAAGTTGTTACTTCCTCCACTGGTTAGCAGGAAATAGACCCACTAGTCACTTTGCAATTGGAAGCAAGACTTCCTGGGGGTAAGTGACAGCGGGCCCTTATATGTAAAGAGCTTCAGGCTGGCATGTTTAGAAAAATAAATATTTCCAAATTTGACATTTGTTCCGGTACCAAATACAAAACTTTCAGCTCTTTATTATTGAGATTCATGCTTAGGTAAGTGGGAGTCCAAGACCAACTGGCTGGTCCCTGACCTGGGGTATGACTTATGCTTTGCATGAGCTGGGAAAGAGCACACTCTATGGTGTGACCACTAAGCAATGTGACTCATCAAGGTAAGACTTCACTTGAAGCTATGTTCTCCTTACCTAAACATTACCAGACTCCTCCTTCGCTGGAAGAGCGAGGAGGTAACAATACACATGCATGTTATTAGGATACACAAAGAATGATAATACCCACCTATAGTCAGAGAAGGCCAGTCCTTGGCTCAAACCCCAAGAGAGGGAAGAATGAAAGGTGAAAGGCCAGTCCTTTACCTTCATGCTAGACTTACTGCCAGGTAACATCTGCGCTCTACCAACTCTTACTTGTTCTACTAGGGAGTGGCAGCGTTATTGATCACGTTTTATGCATCCACCACAGGACCTATGGAAAATGTGTCAAGGCTCCTGTGGGTTACGTTTTACAGGTAATGGGCAGTGAGGTAGACTGACATTTTATCACACCAACTTGTAAGACCTGCATCACATTAAAGTTCTTTTTGAACACCAGGGATGTACTTATGTCCCTGATGTCATGAGTTCTGGGGCTATGGTCAAGAGGGGGCAGGTTCCTTTGGAGGGTTTTTTTTTTCAATAACTTTCCTGATCCAAGAAGATATTTTTTCAATGACTTTCCTAATCCCTCCTCTTGACTCTGCCTGTGCTGATAAAATGATATTTTCATAATAAAATAAATTTATGAAGTCCCTAGACGCCCGGCAGAAAATTCAAAATCTTGCGGCTATCGCAGATATGCCAGGTGTACACTAGCGCCCTTGCGGTAGACAGGTCGAACTATACCAAACCCTTCAGATCTTCCATGCCCCATGGTCTCTAGAGGGAAGGAGGGTGGGTTTTTAACTTATATAACCAGCAGGTAAGTATGTTCAAAAATTTATTTTATTATGAAAATATTTATTAACATAAAACTTACCCCCAGGTTATATAAGAATGGCTGATTGACACCCTTGGTGGCTGGTCAGAGACAGCAACATATTTGGAAATTCACCCAAGAGTTACATAAACAACTTAAGAGGTCCGTACCTGATAAGGAAGCTGACTGCAATGATTCTCTGCCTCATTCTGTCTGCTATCCTTAGGAGATCCAGCAGTCCCCTCAGGGGGCTGATGATCTCTAGGAGCTGTCAAACGGTGCCATAACCTATAACATGACAGGACCTCAACTCGAGCGCACTCAAAGAACAAATTGATCACCTGACCAAACAATAGATTGCGGAAGACTGACGACCAATCTCCACATACAACCATAACTTTACAAGTTCCAAGAGAAAGAAAAGGGTATTAGGAAAAAGGAACGTGGTGGTAGATCATTCACCTACTATCGCATTCGCTGCCACGAATGGTCCCAACGTGTAACAGTCCTCATAGAGAGTCTGGACATGTTTTAAATAATGGGATGCGAACACAGACTTACTTCTCCAGAAAGTTGTATCCATTAAGTTTCACAGAGAACGGTTTTGTTTAAAAGCCACTGAAGTCGCTACCGCTCTGACTTCATGTGTCTTCACCTTGAGGAGCCTATGGTCCACCTCATCACAACGGGCATGAGCCTCCCTAATCAAGAGCCTTATGAAAAAGGATAAGGCGTTTTGACATGGGCAGTGAAGGTTTTCTTACTGCACAACACAGAGCATCAGAGTTGTCTCTCAAGCTCTTTGTTCTGTTCAAATAGAACCTTAATGCTCTTACAGGGCCGAGCACTTCCTCCAACTCTTCCCCCACAACATCGTAGATATTAGGGATCTCAAAAGACTTGGGCCAAGGACGTGAAGGATGTTCATTCCTGGCCAAAAAACCAAGCTGCAAGGAACATACGGCCTTCCCATCTTGGAAACCAACGTTCCTGCTTAAGGTGTGAACTTCACTGACCCTCTTAGCAGTAGCTAAACTAACCAGAAACAGTTTTCATGGTTAGATTCTTAAAAGAGGCCGAGAGTAAAGGTTCAAATCTGTCACTCATGAGATAACTAAGAATAACGTCCAGGTTCCAGGCAGGCGATTATGGTTGTCTTTTCTTTGAGGTATCAAAAGACTTAAGAAGATCCTGCAAGTCCTTATTGTTGGGAAGGTCCAAATTTCTGTGTCTAAAGACCGTCGCCAACATACTTCTGTAACCTTCAATTGTTGAGGAAGAGAAGTTATGCTTATTTCTGAGGTCTAGGAAGAAATCCACCATCTGAGTTACAGAGGTACTGGTTGAAGACACTGAATTAGCTCTACACCATTCTCTGAATAACTCCCACTTGGACTGATACACCTTGATGGTAGACGACCTCCTTGCTCTAGCAATAGCCTTGGCTGCCTCCTTCGAAAAACCTCTAGATCTAGCGAGTTTTTCGACAGTCTGAAGGCAGTCAGACATAGAGCTCGGAGGTTTAGGTGGTTTCTTGGCAAGTGAAATTGTCTGAGAAGATCTGGTCTTAAAGGAAGGCTTCTCGGGACATCTACCATCCATTCCAGTACCTCTGGAAACCAGCTTCTTGACGGTCAGAACGAAGCTATTAGTCATCCTGGTTCCTTCGTGCGACAGAAACTTCTGCATTACCTTGTACAGAATCTTGTACGGTGGGAATGCATACAGCTCCATGTGTGACCAATCCATCAAGAAAGCGTCTATGTGCAAGGCCTCGAGATCCGTAACTGGTAAACAATAGCACTCCAATCTCTTTGTCTTTGCAGTTGCAAAAAGATCTACGAGGGGACGACCCCATAACTGCCACAGACTCTTGCAGACCTCCGGGTGTAACATCCATTCCGTGGCGAGAACCTGATCTCTCCTGCTGAATCTGTCCGCACTTACATTCTTGACCCCCCTGAATAAAAAAAGTCAATAATGTCACTTTAATCTCCTCTGCCCATACGAGAAGAGGCCTCGCTATCTCGTACAGAGACCACGAGTGGGTCCCGCCTTGCTTCGCTATATAGGCTAGAGCTGTGGTGCTGTCCACATTGATTTGTACCACTTTGCCCAGAATCTGCTCCTCGAAGCCTTTGAGGGCCAAATGTACTGCCAAAAGCTCCTTTTGATTTATGTGGAGAGTTTTTTGCTCTACCGTCCACAGACCTGAGAGCTCCCTCTTCCCTAATGTCGCTCCCCACCCCGAGTTTGAGGCGTCGGAAAACAACACGAGGTCTGGGCTCTTCTGATTCGACGACAAGCCTTCCTGTAGTCTGTGCTCGTTGTTCCACCACTGAAGGTGTGTTTATATGGGATCTGTGATGGGAATGCTTTCCCTGTCGAGACTGTCCCCTTTTTTCCAATGCCAATGGAGGTGAAACTGGGGAGATTGCACTCCCCAGAGACACGAACTTCTCCAATGATGAGTGTCTCCCCAGAAGGCTCATCCATTCCCTCACTGAACTGACGTCCTTTTTTATAAAAGCCCGAAGTTTTAGGAGCGCTGTTTTGATCCTTACAGGTGACGGAAAAGCCTGAAAACTCTGACTCTGAATCTCCATCCCCAAATAAAGAATCTTCTGGGATGGAGTCAGCTGTGATTTCTTCAAACTTACTAGGAGTCCCAATTCCTTGATCAATTCCAATGTCATTTTCAGGTCCTTCAAACAGCAATCGGCTGAGGTGGCTCTTATAAGCCAATCATCCAGGTACTGGGAGGCCCTGATTCCCCTTGAATGCAGCATGCTTGCTACATTCAGCATGATTTTCGTGAACAATAGAGGAGCTGTGCTGAGACCGAAATGTAAGGCTCTGAACTGGAAGACCTTGTTTCCGTACATAAACCTCAGATAACGCCTGCAGCTGGGTGTATTGGAATATGGAAGTAGGCGTATTGGAGATCTAATGAGACCATCCAATCGCCCTTCCTTACCGCTGCCAAAACCGTCTTCTGTGTTTCCATGGAAAACTTTGAGTTCTGGACGTATCCGTTGAGAACACTTACGTCCAGAACTGGTCTCCATTCTCCTGAACTCTTGGGTACTAAGAATAGCCGGTTGTAAAACCCTGGCGATGTTAAATCCTGTACCCTCTCTATCGCTCGCTTCTCCAGTAACACACACATTTGAAGCTGCATAGCCTGCCTCTTTGGCCCCTCCCTGTATCTGGGCGAAAGATCCACAGGATCTGCGACTAGTGGAAGATTTGATAAAAATGGAATCTTGTATCCCTCCTTCAACACTAGGACGGTCCAAGGGTCCGCCCCATTCTTCTCCCAGGCCTTCCAGAAGTAATTCAGCCTGGCCCCTACTGCTGTCTGAAGGATAGGGCAGTCAGACTCTACCTCGGCTGGCCTTAGCTCCTCTCTTCTTAGGTTTCCTCCCGTCGGACCTGAAGGTACCCCTTCCGGTAGGTTACCATGAAAGGGCTGGGAGGATCGTACCCCAGAAGTACCTTCTTTTGGTTTACGGGACGAAAACGAAGAAGGCAAAACTTTCCTGGCCGTATTAGCCACTAGATCATGAGTAGCCTTTTGGGTTAAAGCAGTAGCAGCTTCCCCTACCAACTCTTGTGGGAATAGAGTAGAGGACAGCGGAGAGAATAGCAACTCCGATCTCTGGTAAAGGGGAACTCCCGCAGAGAGAAAGGAACACATAGTGGCCCTCTTCTTTATCACTTCAGCTGTGAAAAGAGCAGCCAACTCGTTAGAGCCATCCTTGACTCCCTTGTCCATACAGGACATCAAATGAATGAGACTGCTAGTGTCGACGCCTTTCATTTCAGAGACCTTTCTTCCTAGGGTTCCCAAAGACCAATCTAAACAGTTAAAAACTTCAAAGACCCTGAACATGCCTTTTAGCAGATGATCAAATTCTGTCATAGACCACCACACTTTCGTTTTTCTCAAGGCCAGTCGACAAGAGTCCACAAGGCTCGAGAAATCTCCCTGGGCAGAGGCAGGAACTCCCAAGCCCAGAACTTCCCCTGTCTCATACCAAATACTGGATTTGGAAGCCAATCTTGTGGGTGGAAAGGCAAAGCCCGTTTTGCCAAGAGCCTTCGTCCAAGTTCCCATCAATTTCAAAGCTCTTTCAGAAGAGTGTGAGAGCACCATCTTCGTAAACAAAGGCACTTTTGTAGCCTTCCCCAAGGTAAATTCCGAAGGGGGAGAACGAGGCGCCACAGGAGTAAAGTGGTCTGGAAAGAGTCCCGTGAAAACCAACATTAATTTTTTTGAGGTCCACTGAATGTTGAGGTTGTTTCTCCTCTTCCCCTTCAGAAATATCTTCCACGGGTTTGTCCAGGTCAGATACCTCCTCTGGTTCTCCTTCTGACAATTCAGCCATTGCAGCAGCCTGAACCGAAAAGTCAGTACCGAAATGAGAACGTTTGCGATGTTCAACATCTCCTTCTATCAGGCGATCACTAGTCTTACGTTTAAAATCGCATTCAGTTTGGGAAACAGCATCTAACTGAAGTGGAGCGGTCGAGGTCGATTGATGTGTGACGCCACGAAGGGACTAACGCTCGGTGTCAAAGGTTAAATGACATGAGCCGTCGCGATGACGTGAAGCGTCTGGTTGCCGCTGACGCTCTGTAACGTCATGAGTCAACTGACGTGAGCCGACGCGAGGACGCCTAGCGTCCGTCTGCTGTTGACGCTGACGCTCCGTCGCATCATGAGTAGACTGCCGAGAGCCGTCACGGTGACGCATTGCGTCTACTTGCCGCCACTGCCGTTCCGCATCCCGTTCGTTACCATCCTGCCGCTCAGCGGCTCGTTCTATCGCTAGGTGAACGACAACGCTTTCGGAAGAAAGACGTTCGGAGGTTGTTTTTTGTCTAGCAACAGCTCCCTGACGTGACCCATCCAACTCATCCTGCCGTTGAACACTGCGATTGGGAGATTGCCTGTGCGATAACGCGTCAGCACCAGAGACAACAGGTCGCCTGGGCGACAACGGGTCCAAAGACTGACGCCCAACCGCACTGCTAACCGCAGGTTGATAAGATCGCATCAACGAGAGCTGCTGTTCCATACCCAATAACATCGACCATTTAGGATCGCTGCTATGCGATACATTAGAATCTTTTCCTAATGGGAAATCGCCTTCTATCTCGCTTTCACATCGCTTTCCACTTTCGGGCGACGGAAGCCAGTCTGACGGAAGCGGTGGTGCATGAACAGTCACATCAGAAAAAGGCATCAGCTCCGAATCAGACTTTATCACATCAATATCCACAACAGGACCACTGTCAAGAGCATTTTGCAGGCGTGCAACCCTCAGGGGACTGAAAACGCTCGGGCGTATCCCAGGTACTACAGCCAGGTTGACGATTCGTGTTGCTGAACAACCGCGTGCGATGACGTCCTTTTAAGTGGTCTAGAAGCGTGACGCCAGGTCTCACCAAACGAACCTTCATCTGAGGAAGGCGATAACGCAACAACCTCATCTTTCCTATGATGAGGGTGAGCGATCTGTGTTACGACAGCAGGAACGCTTGAGGGGACGTCTGCACGATTGATGAAGCCTCTCGTTCCCTTTTGCCATCCGACATTACTTCTCCCATGGGTTCGGGAGCTTGAAAGAGGTCGTGGGCTGGATGAACGACAGGATCGTGCAGACGCACCCTCCACAACACTAAACACATTTGAAACACTTTTCACATTCGGTTGGTTGCTCGTGCGACAACTTTTAAGCACATTAATCTCGGACAAGATATGGTTTTTGTCTGCAGCTAACGATTCGACTTTCACCAAGAGCCTGAATCGCTGTTAACATATCCTTCATGGAAAGTTCCTTCGGTTGTTGATCTACCACTACGGGGGAAGGAATAGGATCAATGACACTAGGTAAGGACAAATCAACAGAACGAGATGAACTGCGCCTAACCCTATCCCCCCTCTAATCTTTTAATGTAGCGTTCATAAGTTACCACTCGCTATCGGTTAACGAAATGCATTCATCACACCGATCCCCAAAAGAACAAGACTTTCCCCTACATTTAACACAAATACTATGAGGGTCCACAGAAGCCTTAGGAAGTCGAGTACAACAACCTTTAACACACTTCCGAAATACAGGGGAGGGGTCGGCCATATTAAATGGGCGAGAGACCAAAAACATAAACAAAGGTTAAATTACATAAATTAACCCCAAAACAAAAAAATTTCAAGAAAAAATGAAAATGAAATCAATTATGCAAAAGCCCAAACTCAAAAAACGGAGTACATCACCAAAACAGAGTAAGTTTCGAGATAATTTCCAATAGTTCCAGCCAGCAATGGCGGCAGAGAAGATCTGAAGGGTTTGGTATAGTTCGACCTGTCTACCGCGAGGGGGCCAGTGTACACCTGCATATCTGCGATAGCTGCGAGATTTTGAATTTTCTGCCGGGTGTCTAGGGACTTTAGCCATTCTTATATAACCAGCGGGTAAGTTTTATGTTTAAAAGAGCCTATTGATCTGTAATCGAGCTCGCATATTTAAGGTAGTTCATCAGCGCTCTTACAGGCCATAAAAAGTTGATCTAGATCATTTTTTAAAGTACGGAAACTGTCAATCTGGAAGGGCCCACATCTAGGATCTGCTACAACCAAATTTTGAGCATTTGCAATAAACTCCAGGAAAAAGTTGAGTGTCACTTGCTCCATCCTCTGGAATGGGTGACGTCGTAGCACAGACCATGCAGCTCACCGACTCTCTTTGCAGAGGCCAGGGCTGGGAGGAACATCATCTCTAGTGTCAGGTCACATTCCAAGGCCCAACCAAGAGGATCATAAGGAGCTCCCTTCAGGGATCATGGTACTTGTAGTGCACTACATTCCATAGGGGTGATCTGACTTCTAACTGAGGGCAACATCACTTGAAACTACGTGTGAGGAGGGACAATTCCGTAGAGGGGCAAATGTCTCCCGTCAGCTTAAATGCAAGGCTCAGCCTCAAGCAATAGCCTTTCACTGTCAGTTTTTCCTCCCTGAGGTATAACAAGAACTCCGTTATTGTTAGAATAATGGCACTGAAGGGAGGAATGTCTCTTCCATCATGACACCAACCACAGATGATATTCCACTTGGCTTGGTAGATTGCAGCAGTTGACTCTTGGAGGTATCAAGACATTCTCCTCGCAACTGGTTGCGAAAAGCCTCATGCAGTGAGGAGAACCCCCCAAAGTCAAGACTTTGTTGGTTATCTGTTGATTCAAAGACCACTCTGTGCCAACTATCTGAGTCTTCCTGCTCAGTTTGTCTGCCAAGATGTGTTTCATGCCCAGGATGAATCAAGCCAAGTTGGTCACCGAGTTGTCTTCCGTTCATTTGATCATTTCCACAGCCAGCTGGGAGATGGGCTGTGAAAAAGCACTATCTTACTTGTTTACGTAGACCACAACTATGGTGTTGTCGCTCATCAACATCACAGTGTCTCCTGCTGAAAATATTTGAGATATAGAAAGGCTGCTCTCATCTCTAGGAGCTTTATGTGGCAGTGTTTCTCAAATTCGGACCATCGTCTGGAGGTAGTGTGCTACAACAAATGGGACCCCTCTTTCTTTTGATGCATTCGTGGAGAGCATCAAATCTGGGGGGACAAAGAAGGCCTATTCCTGTCAGTAGGTTGGTATCTGATACCCACCATCACAGGTATCTTTTCTGCTCTGACTCTCTTGGAACAAAAAGGTCAGGAGGGTCCTTTTGCCGAGACAAAAAAAAGTCTTCAGATGCTACTGGAGAGAGTGACTATGGAGACAGTTGGGAACCAGGGACTCCAAGGAGGTGAGATATCCCAGTAGCTTCTACCAATGATGTGCTGACAGTTTGTTTCATTCTAGAAATGGTTTTGCCACTCGTTTCAGTCTCGCCCTTCTTGCTAAGGATGGGAAGACTGCCTAACTTCAAGTAGATGTTCATCCCCAAATACACCAGATTTTTAGTTGGCTGTAGTGACGACTTTTCAAGATTTGCCATGTTCAGATCTTGGCAAAACTAAAGAAGTCTGTCTGAAAGGAGGCGAAGAATTTCCTTCAATTCTGCTAGAATCAGCCAATAGTCTAAATAGCAGAGGCGAATGCCATTCTTGTGCGCCGACGCAGATACTGTACTAGGGTGAACACTCGGTGAACACCTGCAGTGCTGTGGACAAACCGAACTGGTATACTTTGTTGTTGTAAGAGAACCTTAGATACTTCCTTGAGGTAGGATGAATGGCAATCTAGAGGTCTTGTGTTAGCGCGATACCTTTTGGTCTAAAAGGCCTGTCTGACAGTCAGGGATACCTCTGTCTTGAACGAGGTTTGTTGAACAAACTCGTTCATAGCTGAGAGCGCTATGACCGGTCTCCAGCCTCTAGATGTCTTTTCTGTGAGGATAGCATGACTGAAGGAGGCTGGAAACCCATGTCGGACCTCCTGGAGCATTCTTCTCCAGCATGGTTTGGACTTCGGTCTGAAGGGTCACTTCCATCATGCATCCATTCGCGTGAAACTTGTGCACACAGGATAAAAGGTAAGAGGATGGAAAGGGTGCATGAACAGGACGTGCTATACTGCTTTGAGGGCGGAGTTCAACCAAGATACGGACCCCTGGGGCATCCACCTCTTGCTACGAGGTCAGGTCTGTGACAGTGAGCAAGACTTGTCCACAAGACCAAGAACTGTCTCTCGTCAAACAAGGGAATCCTGGTGAAAACACTCCAGCTCATCCTTTCTCCCGTATGAGATCGGGGAGCATCTTCCCCTCTCCTATACAAGCAGAATGTTTGCAAGCCCGGAAGAGAAGCAAGATGCGTTGTTGCTGTGTGCTGGTGCGTGGCCAGTACAGCAGGCTCTACCTCGAGTCAAGTTACGCTTCTATGAGCAGAAACAAAATGCTCAAAGCGTTCTTGATCGTTACATATCCCGTGGAATGTTGGAAAGATGTCACTATGCTCCCAGAGAAGAAGGTCTTCGCACATACCAAGTAACAAAAAGGCTGCGGACAACCAGTTGTACCAGGAACCTTTTCAGGAGAAAATAGTCTTGCCTTCCAAGTCATCGGAAACTGGAGTGGACTCTGGGATACCTGGTCAGCCAGCACTGCTCAGGTACTGTATCTGTTGACCAACCCATTGACTCAAAGAGAAAGGTCAATTCTTTTCAGTTATTCCTCGGGGACCGAGAGATTGCCTATCTTATTTCTCTTTCCTTTGTTACTTGGAAGATTTTATAGTTAAGAGTGTCCTTAAACTTCTCTTGTAGTTTATTTACTTCCCTTACAGGGCTTTTTTTCCCATGGAAGCCCTTGGGATTATAGCATCCAGCTTTTCCAACTAGGGTTGTAGCTTAGCAGGTAAACATCTCAAGTCGATTGATGATGAGACATGCACCCAGTTACCAAGCAACTGCTCTGAAGGGGAAAGAGAAATTATGTCCTCCAACTGCCTTCAATCCAATGGGAGTTGGCTGTGTAAATATGCTTACAGATCAAAAATCCCAGAATAATCAGTACTTCCCAGAGAAAGCTGGAATTAGGCTACAGCGAATCTCCTTAGTGATCACTGTCGGACAAGAGACCGATCGCATGCAACTACTTCCGAAAGTCCATCTACGAACCAGTGACACAGACTGGAGCGGCAGGACGAACACACGGGCACAGCCCAGATGATTCATTGCATCCGGAAATCGATTTTCGCAATCAAGACCACCTCCTTCCTATGACTTTAATCTCTAATAAACGACAAAAAAGTTGTTAGTTCTACGTTTCTGATCGGCAAAACAGGCATAAGTTCCGAATGTTCCCTCCCAGGAAACCGATTTGCCTTTTTGAAGTTTCGGAGCTAAGTATTTTAAGTACCAAGACAACCCATCCAAAACTTAGGAAGGGACTGCTTGTAATGACTGGTTACATGAAGGTAGGAGAGTGATGCCAAACCTGACTGCCCGTAAGGAATATAACCATCGAAACTAAATGCTACTGTATATTAAAACGGAGTTCTAATTGTATGACGGTATATATTCCTTGTCCGCAGAAAAGATCGCATGTCCACATGTGCAATGTAAATGTTAGAAAACAAGCCTGAGCTCACTTGTGGAAGTAATGTATGCACGACGAATTGCGACATTATTATCCAAAGAACTGGCTGTTGCCTTTTTTTACATTTTCATAAGCGTGTGGGCACCCTAAGAAAGGTACATGCAGCTAGCATAGCAATTAAACTTATGTTGGTATTAAACATTTGGCTGCCCGCCTTGTGTGCATGGCCAGCATTCCCATATGTGAATACTTGCTTGCTATCGTTCATAGACAAACGGAAGCTAACGCTATTCCCTAGGCATTATAGGCTTGTGAAAATTAACCTTACAAGGGTATGTCGCGCTAGCCCCTTGTGTAAGTGCTCCAAAGAACTCTCCATTCCATAGAGAAAACAAGCCTGATACAATAACCAAAAAGCAATATATTTCACAAAACTCAGCATTCAACAAGACTCGTTATGCCCCGGTAGAACAATGATCGCATGCAGTGGCTGCAAGTGGACAGCAGTAAGACGTATTTAAGGCAATAACCCTGAGGTTTTGTCTTGCTCAACCAAAAAATGACAAATTCGGGTATAATTTTTATTTTTCCTAACCATACAAACCTTAGTTATTTACATGGGGTATTACTTTCGGCGTACTAAATGAAGAGCCATTAGATTTTTAATGAGGGTTTACTACCCCCTCACTAGTTAGCGAGGGGGTAGGGGAGGGGTAGATAGCTACCCCTCCCCCCTCACACACCGGTGAACTGATTCACTTCGCTTAGAGGTAGGACTTCACGGGGGACAGGGCTGGCAGGCAAGTATGTGTAAATAGCTAAGGTTTGTATGGTTAGGAAAAATACAAATTATCTCCGAATTTGTCATTTGTTCCGTAACCGAAATACAAACCACGCTATTTACATGGGGTGACTCAACCATTAGGTAGGGTGGTAAGTCCCAGCCTTACTGGCTTTGGCTTTGCCCGGGGACTCAGGATCCGAGTGTGTAGCACTCAAGATAAGGAGTCCCTGCACCTCGCAAGTTCCTTGCTCCGCAAGGAACGTGCGGCCTACATAAGCTAGTGTGTGAAGGAAAGAAGTGTGACTCGTCCTAGGAAGTTGACCTGAAGTCCTTTAGATAGAAAACTAGGCAAGGACGTTCCCAATACCACTTCGTCAGAGTATGGGGGACGCGACAGTACTATATTAATACTCGGAACACAAGGAAGCATGGTTTACCTGCAGTGGTTTGAGGTAAGCTGTGCAGAGAACCCAGGATGTTGCTTTCCCCAAGAGAGGGGAGGATGAAGAAAAGAGTAAGGGCCAGACATACTTTTTCATTCATGCAGACTAAAACTGGGTAACAATGACCTCAACCTTCTGCTACTTGTCCATTAAGGAGTCTGAGGTTAGACCAGCTGTTGTGCAGCCACCACAGGGCCGATAGAGAACGTATCGAGCCTCCTGTGGGTCACGTCCTGCAGGTAGTGGGCTGTGAAGGTCGTCTGACGCTTCCAAACCCCAGCTTGTAGAACCTGCGTCACTAAGAAATTTCTCTTGAATGCCAGGGATGTAGCGATGCCTCTGACATCGTGTGCTCAAGGGCGACATGACGGAGGAGGGTCTGGATTCAGGGAATGGTGGCTAACCCTGCGAATCCAAGCTGAGATGGTGTTCTTAGTGACCCTCCTCTCCGTCCTTCCTGTGCTCACAAACAGGGCTTGCACTCGAGGACGAACTGCAGCTGTTCTCTTCAGATAGAGCCTCAGACTCATTACTGGGCACAGTAGGAGATGGTCTGGGTCATCTGTTACAGAACGCAGACTCGAAATCCTGAAGGCGTCGAACCGTGGGTCCGGAACTCCAGGATTCTGAGTCTTAGCAACAAACTCAGGGACGAACCCTAACGTTACCTCCCCCCATCCCCTTGAATAGGCGACGTCGTACGAGAGACCATGAAGTTCACCGACTCGCTTGGCCGAGGCCAAAGCAAGCAGGAACACAGTCTTCCAAGTCAGGTGACGATCAGAAGCCTGGCGTAATGGTTCGAACGGAGGTTTCTTGACCTGAGGACACGAACCACGTTCCATGGAGGGGGGTCTCACTTCTGACTGAGGGCAGGTAAGCTCGTAGCTTCGTATGAGTAGGGAAAGTTCCAGCGAGGAGTTAATGTCCATTCCTTTCAGCCTAAAGGGCAGGCTTAAGGCTGAGCGATAGCCTTTCACCGCCGAGACCGAAAGGCTCATTTCTTCCCGCAAATACACAAGAAACTCCGCTATTGCTGGAATAGTGGCATTGAGGGGAGAGATACCCCTTCCACAACACCAACCACAGAAGACTCTCCACTTCGCCTGGTAGACCCCTGCAGATGACTTTCACAGGTGTCGAGTCATCCTCTCCACAACTTGTTGCGAAAAGCCTCTCTCTGTGAGGAGATGCTGGATAGTCTCCAGGCGTGAAGCCAAAGCGATGCTACGGCTTTGTGGAAGATGTTGCAGTGTGGTTGCTTGAGTATCTCGTGTCGTGGAGGGAGCTCTCTCGGGAGTTCCGTCAGGAGCTGCAGAAGGTCCGGGAACCACTCTGCATGATGCCATAGCGGAGCTATTAGGGTCATCGACAGGTTGACCGATAGTCTGGTCTTGTTGAGCACCCTTCTCATCAAACAGAACGGTGGGAAGGCGTACACGTCTATGTTGTCCCACCGTTGTTGGAAGGCATCTTGCCAGAGTGCCTTGGGGTCCGGGACTGGGGAACAGTAAAGCGGAAGCTTGAAGTTCAAGGCTGTCACGAACAGGTCCACCGTCGGGGAACCCCACAAAGTCAGGACTTTGTTGGCTACTAGACGATCCAAAGACCACTCGGTACTCACTACCTGCTATGCTGTGCTCAGACTGTCGGCGAGCACATTTCTCTTGCCCGAAATGAAGCGAGGCGATAGTGGAATCGAGTGGACTTCGGTCCATCTCAGTACCTCTACTGCAAGATGGGATAGCTGTTGTGAAAAGGTACCTCCCTGCTTGTTGATGTAAGCCACCACCGTGGTGTTGTCGCTTATCACCACCATGGAGTGATCCACCAGTTACTGTTGGAACTGTTGAAGTGCCAGATATACGGCCTTCATTTCTAGCAGATTTATGTGGAGGCACTTTTCTGATTCTGACCATAGGCCTGAGATCCTGTGGTTCAGAACGTGGGCCCCCCACCCTTCTTTTGAAGCGTCCGAGAACAGCATCAAATCCGGGGGGAGGACGAGAAGATTCACTCCCTTTCGAAGGTTTTCGTCCGTCACCCACCACTGAAGATCCGTCCGTTCCGTAGGACCCATAGGGGCCAGGATGTCCGGGGAATCGTGGCCTTGATTCCACTGGGACTTGAGCCGCCATTGCAGGGATCTCATCCTGAGGCGGCCGTTTGGAACCAGACGGGTTAGGGAGGAAAGGTGACCTAGGAGACGTAACCAAGATTGGGCTGGAAGCTCTTCTCGTCTGAGGAAAGGATCTGTGACCCTCCTCAGCCTTGCTATCCTGTCGTCTGATGGAAAGGCTTTGTGGAGATTGGTGTTCAATATCATGCCTAGATATACCAGTCGTTGAGATGGAAGCAGAGAAGACTTCTCGAGATTTACCATGATCCCTAGATCTTGGCAAAGTCCCAGAAGCTTGTCTCGGTGTCGAAGAAGGGTCGACTCCGAGTCTGCCAGGATCAGCCAGTCGTCCAGATAACGGAGGAGACGGATGCCGATCCTGTGCGCCCACGAAGATATCAGGGTGAACACTCTGAAAACCTGCGGTGCTGTGGAGAGACCGAAACACAGCACCTTGAACTGGTAGATCTTGTTGTCTAGGCTGAATCTCAAGTACTTCCTGGAAGATGGATGGATTGGGATCTGGAAGTACGCATCCTTCAGATCCAGTGTACACATTAAGTCTTGCGGTCTCACTGCAAGTCTGACCGTGTCTGCTGTCTCCATGCTGAATGGAGTTTGTTTGACAAACTTGTTCAGGGCTGAGAGGTTGATGTCGGGTCTCCAGCCTCCAGACGCCTTCTTTACAGGAAAGAGTCGACTGAAGAAGCCTGGGGAGCCGTCGACGACCTCCTGGAGAGCATCCTTCTTGAGCATGGTCTCGACTTCTGCCCGAAGGGCTAGCCCCTTTACCGATCCCATGGCATAGGAGCTCAATGACACTGGATTCGCTGTCAGGGTAGGAAGAGATGTCGTGAACGGGACGCGATATCCCTGACTGATCACGGAGATCGTCCAGCAATCGGCCCCGAGTTGCTGCCACCTGAACGCGCAACTTTGTAGGCATCCGCCCACTGGTGGACATGCAGGAGGATTGACAATCCTAGTGTTTGCGGCCTCGGCCGCTCCCTCTAGGATTCTTGCCTCCCCTGGAGGACTTTCCGCCTTTCTTGTCTTTGACAGGAAAGGGCTGCTGTTTGGACACCTTCGTCTTTGCTGCCGGCGCCGGTTTCGTCAACTTGGACTGGCAAGGTTGTTGGGGTGCTGGAGGTTTGTAGGGCTTAGATGTAAGAGCCCTTTGGAGGAGAGAATCGTGGTTCGATTTCCTCCACCTCTCAGCTGCCTGTTCCACATACTTGGGCTCAAACAGACACTTTCCTAGGATGGAAGAGTGTCTGAGCTTGCAGACATCCACTGCTGGGACCTTCGCGTCGAACCTCTCGGTCACCGCATCACGTCGTTTCAAGATCGAGTTTGCCCACAAGTTCGAAACTTGGTGGGCCAGAAACTCGATGGTACGTGAGCCCGAGGGGAGGAAGGTCTCCGGGGCCTTCCTGGTGCTTTCCTTGGAAAGATCCTCGGAATGCAACAGGATACCCAGAGACCCTAGCCAGACATCCAGCCACGAAGTGGCCTGCATGGCACACTTTGCGACTTTCTCCTGACTCCGGATCTCCGTTGCCGAGAATGTCACCTGCCGGTTGGAGAGTCTCTCAAGAGAGACTCCCCTGGTAAGCTCTTCCACGGAGTGGTGAAGAGGAAGAGCTAAACAAGGCTCCTCTATGATCTCGAAGTACCCCCTCTGTTGGACACGAAGAGGTGGGAGGAGCTTGTTACCAGCAGAGGAACGGCTGGAGGAGACGAGTTCCTTAAGCTGGCCCTCAACCTTATCTCTGGCACTCTTCACCCCTTGGGACCAAGGCAGAGCCGCGCTGGCCATAGAGGGTTTTTGAGTGCGGTAGACTTGGTCCAGGACCGTATCCTTGCCTTCACGAGGGGCAGTCTCGGGGTCCTTGAACTTGTTGAGATGCCTCATCAAAGTCAGGACCTGCCAGAAGGCGTGCTCTGAATCATGCTGCTCTCCTCCCGGTGAATTGGCAGCAAAGTCTCCTGTCCCCAGCTGCTCTACTTGGGGGGACACGTGGACATTCTCCTGGGGTCTCGCTGGCTCTGGTCGAATCCTTGAAGACGACTTTGGGACGGTCTTCGAGTCCTTTGGTTCCCTTCTAGGAGGGATGCAGGACTCCAGCAAAGAAGCCTGAGGACTCTTCTCCAGCCCACTACGCGACGATTCTCCTACTCGAGGTGGGGTCTCTCCCATTGGTGCGGTAGGAGAAGGTATCACCACGGTAGATTCTCCTGAGGACGGCAAAGCCTCGTCCACAGGAGAAGGAGAGAATGTCTGAGGGGGGGAAGGAGCCCTCCTTACGGGCTTCTTGGGGGCCAGTTTGACCCTAGGAGAAGTCACCACAAACTCTACTCTTCTCTTCCTCTTCAGTAGGGATGCTGGTTTGAGGCCCAAATCAGCGAACGCGGGCTTAACAGCCTGGACGACAGCTCTGATAAGGGACCCAAACCAAGGCTGACGACTGACGGACGCAGTGTCAAAGACTCCCACTGGAGGGAAGGAGATTGGGCGGTCCTTTGGAATAGACACCACAGGGCCTGCCTGAAAGGAAGAAGAAGAAGAATGGTGCCTAGACCTCTCTGAAGACTTCCCCTCCTCCTGCGAGCGCGCTGTCCTGCGCTTGCGGGGGGGGGGGGGGGGGGGGGTCGTGAAGATGATGAGCTGGTTGTAGGCGCTCCTGGAGACACTCTCGGCTGCACGATTGCGAACGTTCGCGCGCGGAGATGAAGGCGCGGGAGCGCGCAGGCGACGGGGTGCATGGACGAAGGGGGGCGCGCGGCCGTAGGGGCGAGCGTTGGCGCGCAGGCGAGGGCACGCACCGCCGTAGGGGCGAGCGTTGGCAAGCGATGGAGTATAGGCGAGCGATGGCGCGTGGGGCGATCGTGCTCAGGAGAGAGCGCGCGTGGGCGTGTAGGAGACCTTGGGCGAGCAGGATCGTGTGCGCGCGGGCGTGCTGAAGGATGCTTGCGAGCAGGCGACAGATCGCGTGGGCGCGCAGGAGATCGCTGGCGCGTGGTCTGGAGCAGGCGGCTGGGGCGCAGGGCCAACAGGAGTAGAGGAGCGTACCGGGGGCTGCTCGTGGGCGTGTGCAGGAGACTTTCCGTGAGCGCGTGGGCGTGTAGCGTCTCGTCCAGCTCTGGAAGGGAGCAAAGGCGAGTGCGCATGATGACATGCAGGCGAGTGCGCACGATGGCGCGCAGGCGAGGGCTGACGCGTAGGCGAGCTCCGAGGGCGCGCAGGTGATCGCGGGCGAGAAGGAGAAGGAAGATTCTTTTTGCCTGTGCCCAGATCCGGGGATCGTGGGTGCGCGGGTGAACGAGGGCGCGCAGGAGAAGATCGCTGGCAAGCTGGAGATCGTGGGCGCGCCTGGCGCGTGACAGGAACATGCCGCGCAGATGTGCGCTGGCGAGTAGGCGAACGCTGGTGCACAGGAGAACGCCGGCATGTAGGCGAGCGCTTGCGAGCAGGAGAGCGCTGGCGAACAGGAGCACAGTGACGAGATGACTCTGCCTCTGCTGCAGGAGATCGCTGGCGCGAAGGTCCTCAGCAACAGCAGAAGAGCGCTTGCGCGAGGTGAAACCTGGAGCTGAAGAGACTTGCTCACATTGTGGGACAAGTCCTTCTGCCCCAAAGGGACCGGAGGCCGTTGGAAAACGGGCTGCGTGGGCGCCCACAGCGCGGCAGCTTCCAGGAACGGAGAAGGTAGGTCCAAAGGTCCGGCAGGCGTTGGAGATCGCAAACGATCTGTAGAGAGGTCCAGGGATGCAGCTGCAACGGTCAGCCCACGTCGAGGAGGAACCTCTGCGGGGGACGTCGAGGGCGAAGAACCGAAGAGGAGCCTCCTAACCCCCTTGTAGGGAGAAGGAAGGCCTCTACGGCGGAGAGGAGGGCGAGCCTTGCGGCGAAGAAGACCTCTAGGAGCAGGCACACCATCGTCGGTCCTCCGAAGAGGAGTCTCTGTCAGTGAACTCCCCCGAGGGGAAGAATCACCCGCAGGAGAGACCGTTGGACTCAGCTCCTCCCTCGAAGCATGTTCGGAGGGGGGACTGAGCCTTCAGCTACATCAGCAACCAAGGCAGGAGTCGGAGGGGGGACTGAGTCTTCAGCCACATCAGCAACCAAGGCAGGGGTTTGACCCGACCCGTCGGAAGCCTCTGCCACAACAACGTCGACGATAGACAGAGAATCTACCTCTGCTATCACCGGCAACTGTTTGACAGCTGCTCCCAACTGGATCAAGTCAAACAGGGCTTCCCTGGAGGGCGAACCCTTAAGCCCCAAGGAAGCCCAAAGCTGCAATAAATCATCATTAGTCACAGAGTTATCAATATCCTCCCCCGGAGGAGGAGGAGGAGCTGCCTCGCTATGGGAGGCAACTCCCTCTCCTGAACCCCGAGGTTGGTCAACAAAAGAATGGCCTACGCGACCACTCGCCGGCCTCTCACGAGAGACCGATCGAGTGGGAGCTTCGGAGGAGGTTCGGGCAGCGGAAGAAGAGTCCTTGGAACTTTCCTTCTTCAAGGCAACCCTTGAAGGAGAAAGATCCCGCTTAGACTTCTTCCGTCGCCGTGAAAACCTCTCCCACTGGGAGGTAGACCACTCCCTGCACTCACTACAAACATTTTCTCTATCACACCGTTGACCTCTGCTGTACGGACACAAGGTGTGAGGGTCCGTCTCGACCGCCGACATGAACGTCCCACAAGGGCGGTCGGGTAAGTCAGGGCATTTCCGCATGATAGAGGTAGAGGCCAAATTCCGAACACACACTGAAAGAAAAAGCAAAAAAGATTAAGGCTGTCAAAATGCGAGGGTGAGGTAGACACGTCTGACCGTCACCCGAGCCAAAAGTGAAGTGAATCAGTTCACCGGTGTGTGAGGGGGGGAGGGGTAGCTAGTAAACCCTCGTTAAAAATCTAATGGCTCATCATTTCAGCTACGCCGAAAGTAATACCCCATGTAAATAGCGTGGTTTGTATTTCGGTTACGGAACAAAGTTTGTTTCACACTTCTTGAGGAGATAGCAACCGGCTGCAGTTGTGTAAACCTCCCCAGAGTAGGGTTTTCCCATGAAGATTCGTCTTGCATGAAAGGTTTTTGCTGGCATAAACTGCAAAGTCCACAAACATTATACAAGTTTATCCAAGCTTGCCATAAAATGCCGGCAAGCGCCTGCTAATGCTGGCAACTATTAGCAAGCGTTGACGAATATCAGCGAACGTAGGCATTAGTAATCGCTACCGGGAGTTTTCACATACTGGCGAGCGTTAGTTATAATACAATATAATAAATTACTAAGTGAGGGAAAACTTACTCTCTTCTAGGAGGGAATGCTCTCACAGAAGAGGTCTCATAGCTGGTGAGGCAAGTATTGATGGTAAGCTAGTTAAAGTCTACCCGTGTGCGTTGGTCTACCTGCGTGCAGTGTGCGTTGATGAGATAGCGCTTGCCTTAGCATGCACACTTGTAAATGAAGAGACTCCCTGTGAGAAGCAGAGCGCGTAGCGCTAGCGCACAGTTGCTAACATATCTATGGGAGAAACTCTCCTACTCGCCTATGGTAGAAGAAAGGCAAATTGTTTTCCTTTCCCGTAAAGACCTACGTTAGGCAGAAGATCTCGCCCATGTGCACCACTGTGCATGACTTCTCTGTGAAACTAGGCTTTTTTCGAAATACTCATGCTGAGTACCCTTTTGTCATCCCCTTGTAAGATCAAAAAAGGCTGTCCTGGATTTGAAGACCAGCGGTTTCTCCCTCGTAAGAGATTGAAAGCATGAGGCACAGGTCCCTAAGGATTTGGTCAAACAATACTCCAGAGCTTTATTGTGCCCAAAAGCACGATGTCGGCAATAACCCCAAGGAGTTAAAGCCTACGACACTCATCGATGGGAGATTGATTGATTGATTGATTGAAAGTTTTCTGGCATCGTGACATCTAAGGTCATTGACGCCGATCATCGATGGGAGAAGCGGTGGCCGCAAGCACTTGGCTGGCATCACCATCTGGGGCAAAGACCCAGGGAAAATGCTCGCGACTCATTTTGTACCCCGAAGGTAGTGCGGTGATGAGCAACACTGCAAGGTCACCTAACTCCTACGACATCAAGTTCCAAAGACTTTTGCTCCGGAGCCTTGCAAGTGTCAGAAATTCTCCCAGTAAGCAGGAAGATTGTTGGGCAGTGGTAGGAGGGGAGGGGGGTAACTTTCCCTTGGAAGGGCAGTGGTAGGAGGGGAGGGGGTAACTTTCCCTTGGAAAGTAAAGTTCCCAGACTGGAAACCCCGAAGGGAGTCTCTGCTCTCATTCTTACGCTAAAGTGAGCAGAAAACCATCCTGTATGAATTGAAAGGAATATTTAAAATTTTTAGGCTAGTTTGTTGTTTAACATGGTTGTTAAACCGAATAAAGCAGAGGAGAACAGATAACGTCCGCTCTCCTCGAAGACGAAATGCAAAGTGGCTTGTGTTGGCTACTGCATATGAACAGGGTAGTGGGTCTTCCACCCGTTAATCCCCGCTAATCAGCGGAGGGGAGTAACACCTCGTTGAAAGTTTTACGGATAAATTCAGCAGCCATCGAAATGCATCTCCAGAGTAATGAGCTGAAAGGTTTATATTTGGTGCGGGAACAAACCCATTTTGCTCCATTATCCGTCATAGCGTATATCATAAGCATCCTTCCACCCCGTAGTTTACCCAGTAGTTAAGAAAACTCACCGATAGGTAGTGCTTTTCCCATAAGTTAATTGTTTGAACAGAATAAAGGGTTCAACATTTAATATTCTAGACCTTTGTTTTATTTTCAATATTGGAATATACAATATATTCATAGCTCTTATTTTATTGAACAAGGTTATAAATAGTTAGGGTAGAAAAGTATGATTGATATTTCAAGTCTCATCATTGGAAAAAGAGGTCAAGTCCATGTTTGAATAGATGCTGGAGCACGCACCTACAACTCGCCCCTTTTTTAAAGTGTCTCTCCACCTTTTTAAGTTTACATAATAGATAATCAATGCCGATATACTAGGCGACAGGGCTAATGTGCATAGCGAAACATGTTCAGCTTTCCAGAACATAGGAGCAATGAGATAGTTTAATTGCGAGCGAAGAGCACACGGCAGAGCAAAACCATTAAATCATTAGCTCAATTAAGTAAGGATTTGTAATAAGATGAACACTTACAAACAATTCCATTGAAAATGAGATGGAAAACCCCGTTTTCTATGCATCAGGAAGTCTGACAAACAAAAACTCAAGTGCATTGACAATGTTTCGTTAATGCTATTACGTTTTGATTAAGGTAACTTTTTTACTACGATGACTGGTTTTTTATGACGGGCAGAAACAAAATTTTAAAGTTACTTTAAATATCATCAAAATTAGACAAGCAGGTATTACTGTATTATAGTAACACACGGGGCAAACTTTATTAATAAAATAATTGGTACATATAGAAAGACTCCTGATTTTTTTAAAATGACCTTCAATTCCCTCACAAATAAATAGTTAATAAGATATACACTAATACCTTCAGTAATGGGGACACCCAGTGGGAACCAAGGGTTTGGTAAAATTCACTGGCGAATCGACAGATAATGGTAAAACTCACCCTTTCTTCCCTATACATTATTCTCTTAGGCGCAAAATAAACCCGCGAAAAATTGCATAAAATATGGGGACTCTTGGTAAAACTAAAGAAGCATGCCGCACTCAATATTAAAAATATGGGGACTCTTGGTAAAACTAAAGAAGCATGCCGCACTCAATATTAAAAATATGGGGACTCTTGGTAAAACTAAAGAAGCATGCCGCACTCAATATTAAAAATATGGGGACTCTTGGTAAAACTAAAGAAGCATGCCGCACTCAATATTAAAAATATGGGGACTCTTGGTAAAACTAAAGAAGCATGCCGCACTCAATATTAAAAATATGGGGACTCTTGGTAAAACTAAAGAAGCATGCCGCACTCAATATTAAAAATATGGGGACTCTTGGTAAAACTAAAGAAGCATGCCGCACTCAATATTAAAAATATGGGGACTCTTGGTAAAACTAAAGAAGCATGCCGCACTCAATATTAAAAATATGGGGACTCTTGGTAAAACTAAAGAAGCATGCCGCACTCAATATTAAAAATATGGGGACTCTTGGTAAAACTAAAGAAGCATGCCGCACTCAATATTAAAAATATGGGGACTCTTGGTAAAACTAAAGAAGCATGCCGCACTCAATATTAAAAATATGGGGACTCTTGGTAAAACTAAAGAAGCATGCCGCACTCAATATTAAAAATATGGGGACTCTTGGTAAAACTAAAGAAGCATGCCGCACTCAATATTAAAAATATGGGGACTCTTGGTAAAACTAAAGAAGCATGCCGCACTCAATATTAAAAATATGGGGACTCTTGGTAAAACTAAAGAAGCATGCCGCACTCAATATTAAAAATATGGGGACTCTTGGTAAAACTAAAGAAGCATGCCGCACTCAATATTAAAAATATGGGGACTCTTGGTAAAACTAAAGAAGCATGCCGCACTCAATATTAAAAATATGGGGACTCTTGGTAAAACTAAAGAAGCATGCCGCACTCAATATTAAAAATATGGGGACTCTTGGTAAAACTAAAGAAGCATGCCGCACTCAATATTAAAAATATGGGGACTCTTGGTAAAACTAAAGAAGCATGCCGCACTCAATATTAAAAATATGGGGACTCTTGGTAAAACTAAAGAAGCATGCCGCACTCAATATTAAAAATATGGGGACTCTTGGTAAAACTAAAGAAGCATGCCGCACTCAATATTAAAAATATGGGGACTCTTGGTAAAACTAAAGAAGCATGCCGCACTCAATATTAAAAATATGGGGACTCTTGGTAAAACTAAAGAAGCATGCCGCACTCAATATTAAAAATATGGGGACTCTTGGTAAAACTAAAGAAGCATGCCGCACTCAATATTAAAAATATGGGGACTCTTGGTAAAACTAAAGAAGCATGCCGCACTCAATATTAAAAATATGGGGACTCTTGGTAAAACTAAAGAAGCATGCCGCACTCAATATTAAAAATATGGGGACTCTTGGTAAAACTAAAGAAGCATGCCGCACTCAATATTAAAAATATGGGGACTCTTGGTAAAACTAAAGAAGCATGCCGCACTCAATATTAAAAATATGGGGACTCTTGGTAAAACTAAAGAAGCATGCCGCACTCAATATTAAAAATATGGGGACTCTTGGTAAAACTAAAGAAGCATGCCGCACTCAATATTAA
>NC_090739.1:26246887-26254387 GCF_036898095.1 Palaemon carinicauda
GTCCAAGTGAGACGGTGACGGATCGCCTGCTAGACTTTCAAAGGAACAGCATTACTGACGCAGTAAAAGGAATGGTCTCTATCAGTCCTGATGGATGGAAAAAGAGCCTTTTATATTTTATATTCGAGGTGAATAGGAGTAATTTTTTGTTGATCGTGCAGCATATTTGGATCTTTTTGTGAAGAAATTTGTGTACTAAGACATTTATACCCTCATGGAGAACATACACACACACACACACACACACACACACACTATATATATATATATATATATATATATATATATATATATGTATATATATATATTGTATATATATATATATATATATATATATATATATATATATGTATATATATATATATATATATATATATATATATATATATATATATATATATATATATATATATATATATATATGTATATATATTTGAGTCTGTCTGTCTATCAATGTATAAACTCGTACATTTATGTAAATAACACTTGAATTGAAATAAATTTCCACACACGACTCTTCTGAGAGAGAGAGAGAGAGAGAGAGAGAGAGAGAGAGAGAGAGAGAGAGAGAGAGAGAGAGAGAGAGAGAGAGGGGTTCGTGGCTTACCCTTGCTGTAATTGTAGTAAATGATACATCTTTGGGTAAAGATTGTATTTCCTAAGTAAATCTAACGTCCATAAAAATTATTGATATTATAATACAAAAAGACATAATAGATATACTCTATGGTAAAACCTCCACACCAACGCCAATAAGTAAAATAAAAACACAAATTATCCTACTTCTGAAAAACAAGTTCGGAGCCTCATTCTCCTCTTGATTATGAGAGAAGAAACGCAACGTCTTAAAACTGTTCTCAAAATATACCCTTTCCTTCTTGTATACTTTTCGTTTCTCTCTCTCTCTCTCTCTCTCTCTCTCTCTCTCTCTCTCTCTCTCTCTCTCTCTCTCTCTCTCTCTCTCTAGATGAGATACTCAGCAAAGACAATACACAATGTGCGGTGCATTGCTGATGGAAGATGCACAAAGCATTCCTTTCTTGCCCAAGTATGTCTGGTAAACCTTCTGACCTTACAGAGAGAGAGAGAGAGAGAGAGAGAGAGAGAGAGAGAGAGAGAGAGAGAGAGAGAGAGAGAGAGAAATTGGTACCACAGACATGCATGCAAATTTCATAATCCATCTTATAAAACGACCAGCGGACCAGCATGATGCCTGCAGCATCCGAACGTGCCTGAGATAAAGGAAGCTCTTCTATCAGCGGGTGAAGTACCATGGACCCAGAGTTGTAGAAAACCACTTAAGACTACTGAGGTTAATATGAGGGAAAACTGACTATTCAATGATGACAGTCCCCACATTGATAATTAACTTTACAATTCCTAATTTTCTTGAATTGATTTCTTCGTGCTTGTAACATTCAAATATTTCAAATCGATACTCTAGTCTTGAGGGTACACTCGGCCACACTATTCTATCGTATTTCTCTTCCTATTGATTTTTAGAATTCGTATGGTTTACATATAACATATTTATTTTAATATTATTACTTTTCTTAAAATGTTACTTGATTTTTACTGTTCATTAATTTCCTTATAGTTTATTTCCTTATCCCCTTTCCTCGTTAGGCTATTTTCCCTGTTGGAGCCCTTGGGCTTACAGCATTCTACTTTTCCTGCTAGGGTTGCAACTTAGATAATAATAATAATAATAATAATAATAATAATAATAATAATAATAATATGAGGTTGGAAAGGTATGTTATCCAGAGTATGGGACCTACCTACATATCAATAGTTTCAGCGAAAAGGTACCAGTAAATTCCATTTGAATAAAGTTATTTTTTTTGTGATACTTCACAATTCCATCTCTTGCTTTCTTCCTTCAGTAATAAATCTCAGAGATAGACCGATGCTTATTCAGTTCGCTAAAGCGTGCATTATTTCATAAGTCTTCCCTCTGAATACTCGTTGACAGGCTGCCGTAATCCATCGGCTTTAGCCACTTTGCTCGTAAATTACGACTCGTGAATTAGAGGACTAATTCAATGTTCTAGGACGTTTGAGGATCGGGAATTGAATGACTAATTAAGGGCTGTTTATTGAAGGTATTTGTTATTTCGTTTTACTTCAAGAGATTTTGGTTTAAGGGTAGTAGGATGGCCAGGGCACCAGCCACCCGTTGAGATACTACCTCTACAGAGTTAATGGGTCCTTTAACTGGTCAGACAGTACTACATTGCACCATTCTCTCTGGTTACGGTTCATTTTTTCTTTGTCTACACATACACCAAATAGCCTGACCTGTTTTTTCCACATTCTCTTCTGTACTAATACACCTAACAACACTGTGTTTTCAAAACAATTTTTGTTTACTAATGGGGTTAACTATTGCACTGTAATTGTTCAATGGCTACTTTCCTCTTGGTAAGGGTAGAAGAGACTTTAGCTATGGTAAGCAGCTCTTCTAGGAGAAGGACACAACAAAATCAAACCATTGTTCTCTAGTCTAGACCACAGCCTCTGTACCATGGTCTTTCACTGCCTTGGATTAGAGTTCTCTTGTCTGAGGGTACCCTTGGGCACGCTGTTTTATTTTATTCCTCTTCCTCTTGTTTTTTAAGTTTTTATAGTTTATACAGTATATCAAAGATCTATCTTAATGTGGTTACTGTTATTAAAATATTTTAATTTTTAATTACTTCTCTTGTAATTTACTAATTTTCTCATTTTCTTTCCTCACTGGGCTATTTTTTCCTGTTGGAGCCCTTGGGCTTATAGCATCCTGCCTTTCCAACTAGGGTTGTAGATTGACTTGTAATAATAATAATAATAATAATAATAATAATGTTTCACGACTTACACGATGTTGAGTTTATTTTGTTGTTGGGAATTGGAACACCATGATATAAAGCAAATTAAATAAAAGACAACGAAGGAGAATGTTAGACCTAACTGGCAGTGGATATGAGGCATTATGCTTAAATATATATATATATATATATATATATATATATATATATATATATATATATATATATATATATATATATATATATATATATATATACATATATAATATATATATATATATATATATATATATATATATATATATATATATGTATAATATACATATATATATGTATATATATATGTATATGTATATATATACATATATATATATATTATATATATACATGTATGTATATATATATATATATATATATATATATATACATATATATACATATATATCTACACGTGGTAACGTGTTCGCCTAGCATTCACATGTCTACAGATCGATCCCAGCCCGGGACCGTGAGCTTAAACTGTTTAGTGGGGAGGCCACTGCTGTGGTTGGGCACCACAGTGTGGGGTTGGGCTTTCCTGGCTGACGTTCTGATGAGTATCTATTATGATGGAACTGGAACTGAAACCTGACACCTTTAACCTTTAGATTATATATATATATATATATATATATATATATATATATATATATATATATATATATATATATATATATATATATACTTTATATATATATATATTTATATATATATATATATATATATATATATATATATATATATATATATATATATATAGAGATGGAGCTGGGGGGAGAGTGACTGCTCCCCGCACTCTAGTTTTGGGGTGTTTGAATGTGCGTGGATGTAGTACGATAGAGAGTAAAAGATGTGAGATTGGAAGTATGTTTAGAAGTAGAAGGATGGATGTATTGGCCTTGTGTGAGACAAAGATGAAAGGAAAGGGTGAAGTGATGTTTGGTGAAATGTCTGGTAGAGTGTCTGGGATTGAAAGGGGAAGAGCGAGAGAGGGTGTGGCTTTATTGTTGAGTGAATGGATGACAGGTAAAGTAGTGGAATGGAAGGAGATATCATCTAGGTTAATGTGGGTAAGGGTTAGGTTGGGTAGGGAATGTTGGGCGTTTGTCAGTGCGTATGGGCCAGGTAGTGAGAAAAGTGAAGAAGAGCGGAATGAGTTCTGGAATGAATTAACTAGGTGTGTAGAAGGACTGGGTAGAAGGAATTATGTAGTTGTTATGGGTGACTTAAATGCTAGAGTGGGTGCTGGAGAGGTAGAAGGTGTCATTGGGAAATATGGCGTACCAGGTGAAAATGAGAGTGGTGAGAGACTGGTAGATATGTGTGTTGAACAAGAGATGGTAATAAGTGCTAGCTTTTTTAAAAAGAAAGATAAAAATAAGTATACATGGGTAAGAGTGGCAAATGGAAGAGTAGTAGAAAGGGCATTAATGGATTATGTGTTGATAGCTAAGAGAATGTTTGGAAGATTGAAAGACGTGCACGTGTTTAGGGGTATGGCTAACGGTATGTCTGATCATTTTTTGGTGGAAGGAAAATTAGTTGTAGCAAAAGAGTGGGGGAATAGAGTAGGTGGATGTAAAAGGGAGCTAGTGAGGGTTGAAGAGCTAATAAAACCGGGGGTAAAAAGTAAATATCAGGAAAGGTTGAAAATGGCATATGACGTAGTGAGAGTAAGAGAAACTGGTAATTTAGAGGAGGAGTGGAAGTTAGCAAAAGAAAATTTTGTTGGGATTGCAAGTGATGTATGTGGCAAGAAGGTTGTTGGAGGCAGCATGAGGAAGGGCAGTGAATGGTGGAATGAAGGAGTGAAGGTAAAAGTGGAAGAGAAAAAGAGGGCTTTTGAAGAATGGCTGCAGAGTAATAGTACAGAGAAGTATGAAAAATATAGAGAGCAAAAGGTGGAAGTAAAGCGCAAGGTACGTGAGGCAAAGAGGGCAGCTGACCTGAGGTGGGGTCAGGGACTGGGTCAGTCATATGAAGAGAATAAGAAGAAGTTTTGGAAAGAAGTGAAGAGAGTAAGGAAGGCCGGCGCAAGAATTGAAGAGACAGTGAAAGATGGAAATGGAAGGTTGTTAAAAGGAGAGGAGGCAAGGAAAAGGTGGGCGGAATATTTTGAAAGTTTGCTGAATGTTGAGGATGATAGGGAGGCAGATATAATTGCGGTTCCAGGTGTTGAGGTGCCAGTGATGGGAGATGAGAATGAGAGAGAGATTACAATAGAGGAAGTGAGGAGAGCACTAGATGAAACGAGAGTAGGAAAAGCATCGGGTATGGATGGTGTGAAAGCTGAGATGTTGAAGGAAGGGGGTGTGACTGTACTTGAATGGTTGGTGAGATTGTTTAATGTGTGTTTTGTGTTGTCAATGGTACCAGTAGATTGGGTCTGTGCATGTATTGTACCGCTATATAAGGGTAAGGGAGATGTGCATGAGTGTTGTAATTCAAGAGGTATTAGTTTGTTGAGTGTAGTTGGAAAAGTGTATGGTAGAATACTGATTAATAGGATTAAGGATAAAACAGAGAATGCAATCTTGGAAGTACAGGGTGGTTTTAGAAGAGGTAGGGGTTGTATGAATCAGATTTTTACAGTTAGGCAGATATGCGAGAAATATTTAGCAAAAGGTAAGGAGGTGTATGTTGCGTTTATGGATCTGGAGAAAGCATATGATAGAGTTGATAGGGAAGCAATGTGGAATGTGATGAGGTTATATGGAGTTGGTGGAAGGTTGTTGCAAGCAGTGAAAAGTTTCTACACAGGTAGTAAAGCATGTGTTAGAATAGGAAATGAGGTGAGCGATTGGTTTCCGGTGAGAGTGGGGCTGAGACAGGGATGTGTGATGTCGCCGTGGTTGTTTAACTTGTATGTTGATGGGGTGGTGAGAGAGGTGAATGCTAGAGTGCTTGGACGAGGATTAAAACTGGTAGGCGAGAATGATCATGAATGGGAGGTAAATCAGTTGTTGTTTGCGGATGATACTGTACTGGTAGCAGACACAGAAGAGAAGCTTGACCGACTAGTGACAGAATTTGGAAGGGTGTGTGAGAGAAGGAAGTTGAGAGTTAATGTGGGTAAGAGTAAGGTTATGAGATGTACGAGAAGGGAAGGTGGTGCAAGGTTGAATGTCATGTTGAATGGAGAGTTACTTGAGGAGGTGGATCAGTTTAAGTACTTGGGGTCTGTTGTTGCAGCAAATGGTGGAGTGGAAGCAGATGTACGTCAGAGAGTGAATGAAGGTTGCAAAGTGTTGGGGGCAGTTAAGGGAGTAGTAAAAAATAGAGGATTGGGCATGAATGTAAAGAGAGTTCTATATGAGAAAGTGATTGTACCAACTGTGATGTATGGATCGGAGTTGTGGGGAATGAAAGTGATGGAGAGACAGAAATTGAATGTGTTTGAGATGAAGTGTCTGAGGAGTATGGCTGGTGTATCTCGAGTAGATAGGGTTAGGAACGAAGTGGTGAGGGTGAGAACGGGTGTAAGAAATGAGTTAGCGGCTAGAGTGGATATGAATGTGTTGAGGTGGTTTGGCCATGTTGAGAGAATGGAAAATGGCTGTCTGCTAAAGAAGGTGATGAATGCAAGAGTTGATGGGAGAAGTACAAGAGGAAGGCCAAGGTTTGGGTGGATGGATGGTGTGAAGAAAGCTCTGGGTGATAGGAGGATAGATGTGAGAGAGGCAAGAGAGCGTGCTAGAAATAGGAATGAATGGCGAGCGATTGTGACGCAGTTCCGGTAGGCCCTGCTGCTTCCTCCGGTGCCTTAGATGACCGCGGAGGTAGTAGCAGTAGGGGACTCAGCAGTATGAAGCTTCATCTGTGGTGGAAATGTGGGAGGTTGGGCTGTGGCACCCTAGCAGTACCAGCTGAACTCGGCTGAGTCCTTGGTTAGGCTGGAGGAACGTAGAGAGTAGAGGTCCCCTTTTTGTTTTGTTTCTTGTTGTTGTCGGCTACCCCCCAAAATTGGGGGAAGTGCCTTTGGTATATGGATGGATGGATATATATATAATATATATATATATATATATATATATATATATATATATATATATATATACTTATATATATATATATATATATATATATATATATATATATATATATATATATATATATATATATATATACTATATATATATATATATATATATATATATATATATATATATATATATATATATATATATACTATATATATATATATATATATATATATATATATATACTATATATATATATATATATATATATATATATATATATATATATATATATATATATATATATATATATATATATATATATATATATATATATATATACTTATATATATATATATATATATATATATATATATATATATATATATATATATATATATATACAGTATGAATACATATAAATATATATATTATATATATATATTATTATTATTATTATTATTATTATTATTATTATTATTATTATTATTATTATTATTACTAGCCAAGCTAGCCTAAACCCTAGTTGGAAAAGCAAGATGCTATAAGCCCAAGGGCTCCACTAGGGAAAAATAGCACAGTGAGGAAAGGAAATAAGGAAGTAATTAAATGAGGAGAATAAATTAACAATAAATTCTAAAAACAGTGACAACGTCAAAACATATGTCCTA
>NC_090739.1:26264387-26269387 GCF_036898095.1 Palaemon carinicauda
ATATATATATATATATACTGTATATATGTATATTTATACTGTATATATATATATATATATATATATATATATATATATATATATATATATATATTATATATATATTGTATATATATTATATATTATATATATATATATATATATATCGTATATATATATATATATATATATATATATATATATACATATATATATATATATATATATATATATATATATATATATATATACATATATATATATATACATATATATATATATATATATATATATATATATATATATATATATATATATATATATATAAACACTTTCTTGGAGTTTGTATGAAAGCTTAGAATGAATTTATGCGTGCAATGCTGCCAGGCATTTATCGTTTTAAAAACGGACGTATTGACGTAAAGGAATGATATTATGGTCACCAACCCGTAAAAGATAATAATAAAGTAGGGTAAAGATATGGTCGCTTATATTTTACTGAAATACAGCTGAGAACAATATATTTTTACGGAGAATTTCGGATTGAAATTACGGTTTTCTTTTAACAGAGTGTGCGTGTGTCGATATATGGCGAGTGGTAGGAAATAATGTTAACATAAATTGCATTTAAGGAACAAAACTTGGAGGAAATGTCAGAAATAAAAAAGCAAATTAAGCGACCACTAATGGAAAAGGAACATTCTTTGAGAATTCCACAAATTTCTTTGAAAGTCTCAAAAATGATTTCGCAGAGAGAGAGGCGAGGAGGAATTAAATTGGTTATTAAAACTTCTTTCATTGAGTGTCATTAAGAAAGGTCTTCTGTGTAACTGCAGCAAAGGGGTGTAACTGCAGCAAAGGGGTGTAATGCTATGCTCTCTCTCTCTCTCTCTCTCTCTCTCTCTCTCTCTCTCTCTCTCTCTCTCTCTCTCTCTCTCTCTCTCTCTCTCTCTCTCTCTCTCTCTCTCACTGAATTTATATATTAGAATTTGTATACTTTTATTGTTATATACATATATACAGTATGTATATACATTCAGATATATATATAATATATATATATATATATATATATATATATATATATATATATATATATATATATATATATATACATACATAGATACATATACATATATGTATATGGAAAGAAGCCATATATTTCTATACATTAATGTATGGATTCTCTCATCAACCTTGAGATCGTAGTCCAAGGCGGAACCACTCAAAGACAATAGCTTCTGACCGACAGGGAATCGAACCATGGTCCAGGAAACTTGTATCGCAGTGACATAGCACTTAGCCACTTTCATAGTGACTAAGTGCTATGACACTGTGATACAAATTTCCTGGACCATTGTTCGATTCCCGGTCGGTCAGAAACTATTGTCTTTGAGTGGTTCCGCCATGGACTCTGATCCAGAGGTCGATAAGAGAATCCAGACATAAATGTAAAAGGAAATATGTATCTTATTCTTATATAAAAAACACGTCTGAATGCAAATTTTATCATGTATGTATATATACAGTATATGCATTATATATCAATATATGGCTATATATTTATATATATATATACATATATATATATATATATATATATATATATATATATATATATATATTATATATATATATATATATATATATACATATATATATACATACATATATATACACATATATACACACACACACACACACACACACACACACATATATATATATATATATATATATATATATATATATATATATATATATGTGTGTGTGTGTGTGTGTGTGTGTGTGTGTGTATCTATGCATGTATCAAGTTAACACAATTTTATTTCATAGCTAAAGGACAGGAGTATTTACGTTACAATGTACCTCAATTAATATATTTCATTCTCTGCTATTTAAAGGAAACGACCATTGAAACATAAGGAAAATCTAAAGATAAAAGGGAATAGTTTATTTCCTAAAAGAATTCCATTACAAATAAAATTAGAAATACCTTCATTCTTTTCAGAGAAGTTAGTAGAAATGACACGAGTCAGAAAAGAAAAGAAAAGAAGTTTTCTCCTAAATCCGGTTGCGAAGAAGTTAATGACGCTCTCCGATTGGACATTATTGTTTAATCGTCCCAACCAATTGGAGGACGTGAGGCCATCCTTAGTGATTCCAAGTTGAAATTAACTGATTGTAGACCTATATTGCAATTTCTGCACGTGCAGAGATGTCTATGAAACAATATGAATTGCTGTTCCATGCTAAAGGTCTTTCTTGTCATCATCGGGCAAAAATGGTAGATTTTTCAACAATTTAAACTGTATAAGAATAGGATATAATGAATGGGAGAGGTTTAGTGGCAGAAATTATAACAGTATTACTTTTAAGTAGAACGAAACGTGTATTACTAAAAAAAAAAAAAAAAAAGTAGTGGTAATAACTAGAATTATAATTGTAGTAAAGTCGATTATAGCGGATAAAGAAATATTACATATGGAACATCAAATTCTGTTTGATAGAAAATATGTGACGACGAAACACAAAAAATTGTAAGATTTCATTACAATGATTTGAGATGAAATGACACAAGATTGACATAAAGAGTAAATATAAAAGAAAAACATTAATTTTCTCTTTCTGTGACATTTTGGCTCAGACTCTTGGAATTCTCTTTGGATAAAAAATACAGAAAATATTGGTGATTGGAAAATTCCTCCTTTCTCTAATACTTTTATTTTTGTTTTACGTCTTTTCTTCATATTTTTTCAATTCCCCGAAAGCGGCCAGTAATTGTCGACATTTCATCCAACTGATAATGATAATACTTATTTCTTCCGATATGATTACTTTGTATTCTATGTTGTATTTCTCGATGTCCTATAAACTAGTTTAATGTATGAGAAAATGTATGTATTCTAAATATATTTCTCTTTTGTAGTATATAATGAATGACATCTTTTAATGTAATTCACCTGACAAGAGGTTCACAATTTTTGAAAAATAAGTAGATTCTATAAGTACCATTATATCGACGTAAGAGATACTCCGAAAAAGGAGATAGATATTCATACATACACACATACTCTTACATAAATACACATACACACACTGTAGATTTCTGATGTATTTGAAATATGTATCCGAAATATGAAACAGTGAAATATTAAACAAGACATGGGGGCTCTTATACTGTATACCATTATTCCTTAAGGAAATCTATGATTTTTTTTTTCTTTTCTAGTCAGGTCCGGCTACTTTTCTTCATCTGTAGGACAAATAATGAATTAAAAATTAGGAATTTTAATATGTGAATGAAATCATTATGAAAAGAGAACAAAATGATAAAATCTCAATTCATGCTACATTTACATATTCAGTTAAATTAGATTTCTGTTAACGTGTACACAACCATTTCACGAGGCGTGAAATTTAACAGGTGCAAAATGAAACTATGAACGTTTTTGCAGGCCAGAAGTAAACGTCCCTGACGTGAGAGTGGAATGTAGTCCAGTGATGATATAAAAGTTGATATGGGCTGGATTAAATTAGGGTAATGGTCCCACTACACGCACATCATTGCACTTGCTTCAGTAATGAGATTTATCAATTTTCCTTTTCTGTTGTTGTCATGAAGGGGTTTTGTTTAATCATCTCTAGAGGGAAATTTAAAGTATAATCTAATATAAATAACCTAATCTAATCTAATCCAATATATATATATATATATATATATATATATATATATATATATATATATATACAGATATATATATATATATATATATATATATATATATATATATATATATAAATAAATATGCGTACATATATTCTACTCAATGTAAAGGTTATTCAAGGTCAGGCCCAAACAGCTGACAAAGAACTTTCATTAAAAGGTTTCCAAGATACGTAAACAAAACTCTTTGTCTGGTGAAAAATAATTTGTAAATATCAAAATACCTTTGGATGAGATTCTTAGAAATATTTTTCTTTGTTATAGAACGATAAAATAACTTATATATCAACCTCAGCTAAATCTATTGTTGCGTTAATTTCTAAAGTAAATCTGAGTGACCTTATTTTCTTTCTAGTCAGGTCATCAAATATCTTACATCCGGATTACAACAATAAATTAAGAAATATGACATTTACTATAAGATTGAATTCATAAAAAAAGAAACGGAACAAAGACGAAAATCCCATTTAATGCTACATTTACATATTAAGTTAAATTGAATAATATCTGTTAACGTGTACACAACAATTTTACGAGGCGTGCATTTTAACAGGTGCAATAAAGTATTTTATGATCACTGTTTAGCTAGAAATTAGAACACGAATAATTCTATCTTTATAATCAACTGACGAATGACATTGAAATAGTCATCTATGATTGCAAGACTGAAAAAAATGTTTTCTTTTAAAGAAAAAATATTCAAATTCATTTGTATCTCTACTGGAATTTATTTTCTTATTCATAGACATTCTTAATTTTTGCAGCACTGGCTGGCTGCAGGTTCCTAAATTTTTTACCTAAAACCCCAAAACTTATCGATTCAGTTCAATTCTAATCATAAGCATGGAATCCACCTATCCTTCTACATTCATGATCATCTGTCTGTCTTGCTCATAATAGTTTTTTCTTTATATCTTTAACGTTGAGTAGACTTTTGATTAAAGACAACTCTAAGGTAAATATGCATTCTTTTCCTGTCCCCACTCTTCCCCTCTCTCTTATCAAGTTGTTATCAAGAAAGCATTGAAAAGAGACCTGCATTGTTGATGAAATTTCAAAATTATATGATATATATTCGTATTTTTGTTGGGATTGTTCCATCTCTGAACAGAATGACATATAAGGTTAATCTTCTTTAGCTATGAACAGTTAATGACGTCTTCAGCAATAACCAGAGTTATTTTCTAGTTATTGCAAAAAAAACCTTATTACACATTTTGTAATATGAACGTCCTACACATAATCTTTATCATTCGATTATGATAGCCAATTCCTTTAGTGAATACTCTCAACA
>NC_090739.1:26276887-26281887 GCF_036898095.1 Palaemon carinicauda
AGTAATTCATTCAAATTACCCCTAATGAGTCAATATGGGTAAATATCAACACAACATCGTGTTCAAATAGAAACAAATTTCTACCCCATACTTGGGATCGAACGCTAGCCCCTTCTAATGAAAGGCCAGGTCGAAACCAACCATGTCACGAGAGCCCATAAAAAGAATTGGAACCTGACGCTAACAGCTGTCCGAGGATTTACCTGGCGAGACATCAGTCTCTTACCAGCGAGTTTTACCCAATTCCCCGGGCCACCACATGACACAATTGGTAGTAATTCATTCAAATTACCCCTAATGAGTCAATATGGGTAAATATCAACACAACATCGTGTTCAAATAGAAACAAATTTCTACCCCATACTTGGGATCGAACGCTAGCCCCTTCTAATGAAAGGCCAGGTCGAAACCAACCATGTCACGAGAGCCCATAAAAAGAATTGGAACCTGTCGCTAACAGCTGTCCGAGGATTTACCTGGCGAGACATCAGTCTCTTACCAGCGAGTTTTACCCAATTCCCCTGGCCACCACATGACACAATTGGTAGTAATTCATTCAAATTACCCCTAATGAGTCAATATGGATAAATATCAACACAACATCGTGTTCAAATAGAAACAAATTTCTACCCCATACTTGGGATCAAACGCTAGCCCCTTCTAATGAAAGGCCAGGTCGAAACCAACCATGTCACGAGAGCCCATAAAAAGAATTGGAACCTGACGCTAACAGCTGTCCGAGGATTTACCTGGCGAGACATCAGTCTCTTACCAGCGAGTTTTACCCAATTCCCCGGGCCACCACATGACACAATTGGTAGTAATTCATTCAAATTACCCCTAATGAGTCAATATGGATAAATATCAACACAACATTGTGTTCAAATAGAAACAAATTTCTACCCCATACTTGGGATCGAACGCTAGCCCCTTCTAATGAAAGGCCATGTCGAAACCAACCATGTCACGAGAGCCCATAAAAAGAATTGGAACCTGACGCTAACAGCTGTCCGAGGATTTTCCTGGCGAGACATCAGTCTCTTACCAGCGAGTTTTACCCAATTCCCCGGGCCACCACATGACACAATTGGTAGTAATTCATTCAAATTACCCCTAATGAGTCAATATGGATAAATATCAACACAACATCGTGTTCAAATAGAAACAAATTTCTACCCCATACTTGGGATCGAACGCTAGCCCCTTCTAATGAAAGGCCAGGTCGAAACCAACCATGTCACGAGAGCCCATAAAAAGAATTGGAACCTGACGCTAACAGCTGTCCGAGTATTTACCTGGCGAGACATCAGTCTCTTACCAGCAAGTTTTACATATATATATATATATATATATATATATATATATATATATATATATATATATATATATATATATATATATATATATATATAAATATACATATATATACATATATATATATATATATATATATATATATATATATATATACATATTTATATATATGTATATATATGTATATATATATAAATATATAAATATATATATATATATATATATATATATATATATATATATATATATATATATATATATATATAAATATATAAATATATATATATATATATATATATATATATATATATATATATATATATATATATATATATGGATAAATATCAACACAATATTGTGTTCAAATAGAAATAAATTTCTACCTCATACTTGGGATCGAACGCTAGCCCCTTCTAATGAAAGGCCAGGTCGAAACCAACCATGCCACGAGAGCCCATAAAAGGAAATCTGAACCTGACACTAATTTAGCTGTCCGAGGATTTACCTGGTGAGACATCAGTCTCTTTACCAGCGAGTTTTACCAGATTTCCCCGGGCCACCACGTGACACAATTGGTAGTAATTCATTCAAATTACCCCTAATGAGTCAATATGGATAAATATCAACACAATATCGTGTTCAAATAGAAATAAATTTCTACCTCATACTTGGGATCGAACGCTAGCCCCTTCTAATGAAAGGCCAGGTCGAAACCAACCATGCCACGAGAGCCTATAAAAGGAAATCTGAACCTGACACTAATCTAGCTGTCCGAGGATTTACCTGGTGAGACATCAGTCTCTTTACCAGCGAGTTTTACCAGATTTCCCCGGGCCACCACGTGACACAATTGGTAGTAATTCATTCAAATTACCCCTAATGAGTCAATATGGATAAATATCAACACAATATCGTGTTCAAATAGAAATAAATTTCTACCTCATACTTGGGATCGAACGCTAGCCCCTTCTAATGAAAGGCCAGGTCGAAACCAACCATGCCACGAGAGCCCATAAAAGGAAATCTGAACCTGACACTAATCTAGCTGTCCGAGGATTTACCTGGTGAGACATCAGTCTCTTTACCAGCGAGTTTTACCAGATTTCCCCGGGCCACCACGTGACACAATTGGTAGTAATTCATTCAAATTACCCCTAATGAGTCAATATGGATAAATATCAACACAATATCGTGTTCAAATAGAAATAAATTTCTACCTCATACTTGGGATCGAACGCTAGCCCCTTCTAATGAAAGGCCAGGTCGAAACCAACCATGCCACGAGAGCCCATAAAAGGAAATCTGAACCTGACACTAAATCCTCGGAGAGCTAGATTTTTTTCATTTCGTCGTTTCCCTTCCAGAACAAGTCTCGGGGGAGATCATAAATCCAGTTTTCGACGCCAAAATATATAATCCATTTCTTTGACAGGAGTTGCCAGAGAGGGAATTTCCTCCCACCTTTTATTTTTTCTCGACTGGAATGTTTTTTTTTTCTTTACACTTTTACACTGTTTCTAGATGTTAAAAAGAATCACTAAAGGAACTGGATATCATAATCGAATGATGAAGATTACGTATAGGTCGTCGTTCATATTACAAACTGTGTAATAAGGTTTTATTTTCGCAATAACTAGCAAATAACTATTGTTATTGCTGAAGACGTCATTAACTGTTCATAGCTAAAAAAGATTAACCTTATATGTCATTCTATTCAGAGATGGAACGTTCCCAACAAAAATACGAATATATATTTATCATGTAATTTTGAAATTTCATAAACAATGCCGGTCTCTTTTCAATGCTTTTTAGATAAGAGCTTGATAAGAGAGAGTTAAAGAGAGGGGTGAAGGGTCGGGACAGGAAAACGATGAATTTATATACATTAGAGTTGTTTTTAATTAAAAGTCTACAACATTAACGATATAAAGGAAAAACCATAATGAGCAGGACAGACAGATGCTCATGAATGTAGAAGGATAGGTGGATTCCATGCTTATGATTAGAAGTGAATTGAATCGATAAGTTTTGGGGTTTTAGGTAAAATATTTAGGAAGCTGCAGCCAGTCAGTGCTGCAAAAAATAAGAATGTCTGTGAATAAGAAAATGAATTCCAGTAGAGATTCAAATGAATTTAAATATTTTTTCTTTAAAAGAAAGCTTTTTTGTTTGTTAGTCTTGCAATCATAGAGGACTATTTCAATGTCATTCGTCAGTTGATTAGAAAGATAAAATCATACATGTTCTAATTTCTAGCTAAAATACTTTTTTCAGGTGAAAGATGTATCATTAACGGAACAATAGATTTAGCTGAGGTGATATATAAGTTATTTTATCGTTCTATAACAAAGAAAAATATTTCTAAGAATCTCATCCAAAGGTATTTTGATATTTACAAAGTATTTTTCACCAGACAAAGAGTTTTGTTTACGTAGCTTGGAAACCTTTTAATGAAAGTTCTTTGTCAGCTGTTTGGGCCTGACCTTGAAGAATAATCTTTACATTGAGTAGACTTATACACAGACCAATATATGTACGCATATATTTATATATGTGTGTGTGTGTATATATACATACATATATATATATATATATATATATATATATATATATATATATATATATGTATATATATATGTATATATATATATATATATATATATATATATATATATATATATATGTATATATATATATATATATATATATATATATATATATGTAAATACATATATACAATATATATATACACACATATATATATATATATATATATATATATATATATATATATATATATATATATATATATATATATATAGTATGTATGTATGTATGTATATACATATATATATATATATATATATATATATATATATATATATATATATATATATATATATATATATAGATAGATAGATAGATAGATAGATAGATAGATAGATTAGATTATTTATATTAGATATATTAGATTATACTTCAAATTACCCTCTATAGATGATTAAACAAGGCAACTTCATGATAACAACAAAGGGGAAAATGATAAATCTCATTACTGAAGCAAGTGCAATGATGTGCGTGTGGTGGAACCATTACCCTAATTTAATCCAGCCCATATCAACTTTTATATCATCACTGGACTACATTCCACTCTCACCTGAGGGATGTTTACTTTTGGCCTGCAAAAACGTTCATAGTTTCATTTTGCATCTATTAAAATGTACGCCTCGTGAACCGATTGTGTACGCCTTAACATATACTGTATTATTCAATTTAACTAAATATGTAAATGTAGCATTAAGTGGGATTTTCTTCTTTGTTCTATTTCTTTTTTTATGAATTCAATCTTATATTAAATGTCATATTTCTTAATTTATTGTTATAATCCGTATGTAAGATAATTGTATGACCTGACTAGAAAGAAAATAAGGTTACTCAGATTTATTTTAGAAATTATTCTGTATAAGAACTTCATAGTCTACATTGTTCAGTATTTCAAAGTTTCATATCTTTTGAATATTTCAAGAGCATAAAATAAACAAAAATATCAAATCATTATCATCATCATCTCCTCCTACGCCTACTGATTCAAAGGGCCTACGTTAGATTTCACCAGTAAAATAAAACTATACGTGGTGAATTGGTTTCTGTACCACCATGATCAGCAAAGCTGTACTAGTCAGGTT
>NC_090739.1:26284387-26291887 GCF_036898095.1 Palaemon carinicauda
TAAGTCTATTCAATGTAAAGATTAAATTATTTAAGGTCAGGCCCAAACAGCTGACAAAGAACTTTCATTAAAAGGTTTCCAAGATACGTAAACAGAACTCTTTGTCTGGTGAAAAATACTTTGTAAATATCAAAATACCTTTGGATGAGATTCTTAGAAATATTTTTCTTTGTTATAGAACGATAAAATAACTTATATATCAACCTCAGCTAAATCTATTGTTGCGTTAATTTCTAAAGTAAATCTGAGTGACCTTATTTTCTTTCTAGTCAGGTCATACAAATATCTTACATCCGGATTACAACAATAAATTAAGATATATGACATTTAATATAAGATTGAATTCATAAAAAAAGAAACGGAACAAAGAAGAAAATCCCACTTCATGCTACATTTACATATTCAGTTAAATTGAATAATATTTGTTAACGTCTACACAACAATTTTACGAGGCGTGAAATTTAACAGGTGCAATAAAGTATTTTATGACCACTGTTTAGCTAGAAATTAGAACATGAATAATTCTATTTTTATAATCAACTGACGAATGACATTGAAATAGTCATCTATGATTGCAAGACTGACAAAAAAATTTTTCTTTTAAAGAAAAAATATTTAAATTCATTTGTGTCCCTACTGGAATTCATTTTCTTATTTGTAGACATTCTTAATTTTTGCAGCACAGACTGGCTGTAGGTTCCTAAATATTTTCTACCTAAAACCCCAAAACTTATCGATTCAATTCAATTCTAATCATAAGCATGGAATCCACCTATCCTTCTACATTCATGACCATCTGTCTGTCTTGCTCATTATAGTTTTTTCTATATATCGTTAACGTTGAGTAGACTTTTAATTCAGGAAAACTCTAATGTATATAAATTCATCGTTTTCCTGTCCCGACCCTTCACCTTTCTCTTCAACTCTCTCTTATCAAGCTCTTATCTAAAAAGCATTGAAAAGAGACCTGCATTGTTGATGAAATTTCAAAATTACAAGATAAACATATATTCGTATTTTTGTCGGGAGCGTTCCATCTCTGAATAGAATGACATATAAGGTTAATCTTCATTAGCTATGAACAGTTAATGACGTCTTCAGCAATAACCAGAGTTATTTTCCAGTTATTGCGAAAAAACCTTATTACACAGTTTGTAGTATGAACGTCCTACACATAATCTTTATCATTCGATTATGATAGCCAGTTCCTTTAGTGAATACTCTCAACACCTAGAAACAGCGTAAAACTGCGATGAAAAAATATTTCAGCCGTGAAAAGATAAAAGGTTGGATAAAATTCCCCATTGGCAACTCCTGTCAAAGAAATGGATTATATATTTTGGCGTCGAAAACTGGATTTATGATCTCCCCCGAGACTTGTTCTGGAAGGGAAACGACGAAATAGAAAAAACAAGAAACTATTAACTCTGAAGATTTTCTTTTTTGCGGGAATGTTAGAAAGAAATCATATTAAAGAAATTTAGGAATTATAGGAAGCTGGATAAGTTCTTTTCTTACCCGAATTATTTTTTTCTTTCTTTATTGAATAACAGTTTATATGTCGTAAGAAACTTCGGCTTATGAAACAGCATCGACCAAAAAAGAAAAAAAAATGGTAAAAATATTAGGAAAGTTTTCCTGTCCTTACACGAAGGAAAATTAAGTGTAGAAAGTCTGAGTTATCTTAAATTTGTATTTGTTTCTTTTTTGGGATGTGGTGGGGGTGGGGGGGGGGGGGCAGCTGTCTCTCAGAGCAAATTCAGATTTATTGATCACCAACTTTGTGGAATAGTCATTGAAATTTATCTATCCTTGTGATGACTTCAGGCAAAAGTAAACAAGTCGTATATATGTACACGGCCTCTTGTCATTTTTATCTAGTTATAAACTCTGATGCCCTTAGGCAGAGGCCACGCTTCCCAAATAAGTTGGAGTCTTCTGGAATTCCCAAAATCTCATAAAAAAAGGCGACCAAGGTTAGGTTCCTGGAGATCGAGATTAAACTGCAGCCTGAAAATAGCGTCTCTCTCTCTCTCTCTCTCTCTCTCTCTCTCTCTCTCTCTCTCTCTCTCTCTCTCTCTCTCTCCTACAAGTAATCCAGTGTATTTGTCATAAGTGTTCAGTGCGTTTTAGTGTCTCCTCTCTTAAGTGACTCTGTGCCCCAAAGCAAATCGTGTGTCAAAAAATACACAAGACTAAAAGGTGATTTTGAAGTCATTTGTATTAGGGTGAGTGTTGGCATTGTATAACGTTTTTTGTAAACGGCTCTGTAGGCAGGATAGGTTATGTAAAGTGATGTGGTTAACTAATTTTCATTAAGAGTCAAACTTGAACCTTGTATCCAGAATTATTTCAAGCATTGGTATTATTTTCATTGCATTATTTCTTTTCTTGGATTAAGGTTTATTCAGATATAATAGCTCAAGTCAAGTTATTACATAATTTCAGACTTATATTTTCGGCTTATTCTAAGTTTTATTCAGAATTAATTTTTCCAGTGACTTATTTTATGTAAATTCTTTTCAAAGTGTTGTAGTTTATAATGAATATATTTATTTTTGTAAAGAGTGTATTATCCCAATCATCATTATTTAAGACCAGATTCGCTCGATTCCTGTTTAGAACCACAGTGAGTAAAATAAGTTTTAATAATATTTAAGAGTAATTATCGAGTTTGGTTTTCAGTGTGCTAACTTTGGATATTCAGTGTTTTATATAATGTTGTCTAGGAGTTATTTAACGATCTCAGAATTCGGGCATTAATGTTTTAAAGTGTAACAGTTTTAATGTAAATGCGAACAAGGAAGTTTAGAATTTGAGAGATTGACTAACTTGCCAGTCGTAGTATATATAATATCATATGTTTGGTTCCCAGTCACGAGTCATAGTATAATATATTTGGTTAGTGCACAGACCAGAGAGCCATATCATATAATATATATATATATATATATATATATATATATATATACATATATATATATATATATATATTATATATATATATATGGTCATCAGGGTCTGTCGTAGCGAACCCTTCAAAGTCCCTCTCATCGACGGAAGCTGGCTATATAATTTCTTCCACGCTGAATTAACAGTTCGTCTTGTGACACCGTGCCATGCATCGTCTATAATTTTCAAACAATGGACGATGTTGAAATGTTCTTACCAAAATTCCCGAAGGTCGAGATTGGTGTTGTCTGTGATATTGAAGCATTTCTTGAACAAGTGCTTCGTGTACAGTTTTTTAAAGTTGGAAATAACTTGTTGGTCCATGGGCTGGAGGAGTGGCGTGGTGTTGGGCGGGAGATAAAGGACCTTGATGAACCTGAATTCATCAAGAATGTCCTCTTCGAGACAAGGAGGGTGACCAGGGACATTGTTGAGGACCAAGAGACATTTCAATGGCAGGTTTTTCTCAGCCAAATATTTTTTGACTGCCGAACCAAAGCACAGATTAACCCATTTTGTGAAGAAATGCCGGGTAACCCAAGCCTTAGCATTAGCGTGCCACATCACTTGCATTTTCTCTTTCAAGATCCTTTGGCTCTTGAAAGCACGCGAGTTTTCAGAGTGGTACACCAGCAGCAGCTTGACCTTACAGTCACCGCTGGCATTGGCACACAAGGCTAAAGTTAACCGGTCCTTCATGGGTTTAAGGCCCGGTAGTCTCTTTTCCTCTGCCGTGATGAAAGTCATCCTGGGCATCTTCTTCCAGAAAGGGCCAGTTTCATCGCAGTTGAAGACTTGTTGGGGGATGAAGCCATGTTGGGCGATAACCGAGGCAAAGGTTGTGATGAAGTGTGCCGGTACTTTCACGTCGGAACTTGCTGCTTTTCCATGTCTCACAACCAAGTGTATCCCAGTCCTTTTCTTGAAATTATCCAGCCAGCCACGACTGACTTTGAAGGTTTCCGCTGGCATCGAAGTCTTCCCTTTCTCGGCTGTTTGCTTCCCTTTCATGTCCTCATAGATTCAATTGGCCTTCTCGCATATGATCGTCTTGGTCACGCTATCTCCTGCCAACTGTTTCTCCTTTATCCAGATCAAAAGTAGTCTCTCCATCTCAACGTGAATATCACTACACAGCTTGGAAAGGATGGTTACTCCTTTGGAAGGCTTGGTGTTCTTCATATGCTTTTTCTTCTCACTACCTTTGTTTGCACTCCCTCTCTTTGGACCCATTGTTTATTCAGTTAATTCTGCACTGATTCACGCAAAAAAATACGTAAAAAAAAGCAAACAATACGGCCGATGCTCAGAGATAACTTTACGTGGCGGAGAAACGACGGGAAAGACCGAGTGATGCTGTCCTCGTGAGCAGCCTCTCGTACACGCGGCCACCTGGCAGCCGCATAGGGAACTACTGTACCTCGTATCTCAAATTTTTTCCTCGTATCTCAGAATAAAAATTTGCTTGGAACTCTCCTCGTATCTCACTTTTTCTTGTATGTTGGGTCGCTCGTATCTCAAGGTATTACTGTATATACATATATATATATATATATATATATATATATATATATATATATATATATATATATATATATATATATACACACACAGTAATACTTTGAGATACGAGCAACCCAACACACACACACACACACACATATATATATATATATATATATATATATATATATATATATATATATATATATATATATATATAAACACATATACACACACACACCAATCCTTAACCATTTCCCCTCAGTACAGGTATATCATAAGACATTACTTAAAAAACTAAGTATTTTTACAAGTGCTTTAGACTCATCTGAACTAAATACCAATATCTTCTGGAGTAACACGTCCTTAGGGGAAGAGTATGAGAGAGAGAGTGAGAGAGAGAGAGAGAGAGAGAGAGAGAGAGAGAGAGAGAGAGAGAGAGAGAGAGACTTTATTTCTTTGAACTAATAAGATCAAATAGCTTTTCATTCAGACGTAAACGTTTCTGGTTCCGGTCGCTAATTGTTCATTATTACCTAATTACTTGATACAATTAGAGAACAAAAACTTCAAAGGTCCGAAAATCATTTGAAGTAATTTCTTTTCTTTTAAATATTCTTTTTTTAGGTAATAAGAAGGACAATGTTTATTTTTACATTTATTTCCTTCAAAACCTTTAGCAATTCAACTTAGTATCCACTGCATTACTATTATTGTTTCTTGCAAATGATAAGTTATAAATCAATCTTGAATTATCTATGTAAAGATATAGATTTAAACAACAAATTTGGAGAATTTTAGGAAGACAAAGACTATTGTATCTATAAGAAGCTCACTTTGTTTATGTTTACATAAAAACTTGCAATGAATGATATTCACTCACTTACAAATGTACGAGTTTGTGTGTATGTAATGAGGAAATGGAAATAATCCTTTCGGGGAGGCTTAATTAATTCAGATAAAATTTGCATTGTACAGTAATGTCTTAATGTTTTCGTAAAAGCCTTTGAATAATAAAACTTAGAAAAAATGCCAAAAATAAAAAGCAAATGAAGCGACCACTAATGGAAAAGGAACATTCTTTGAGAATTCCACAAAATTCTTTGAAAGTCTCAAAAATGATCTCGCAGAGTGAGGAGGAATTAAATTGGTTATTAAAACTTCTTTCATTGAGTGTCATTATGAAAGGTCTTCTGTGTAACTGCAGCAAAGGGGTGCAATGCTATGTTTTCTCTCTCTCTCTCTCTCTCTCTCTCTCTCTCTCTCTCTCTCTCTCTCTCTCTCTCTCTATATATATATATATATATATATATATATATGTGTGCGTATATATACATATATATGTATATATATACATACCTATATATATATATATATATATATATATATATATATATATATATATATATATATATAATATATATATATTTATTCCATATACATATGTGCATGTATAAAGTTTACAGAATTTTATTCTATAGCTAAGGAACATGAGTATCTATGTTAATATGTACCTCAATTATCTTGTTCTCAGAGATAATTGAAAAAAAAAAAAACTTAAATATCTAAATTAAAATTTACTTTCCCCCAAAATATATTTACAATTAAAGCATAGAAATATCTTTATAATTTTCACAGGAATTCGTAGAAATGACAACAGTCTGAAAAGAAAAGAAAAGAAAAGAAGTTTTCTCCCAAATCCGGTTGCGAAGAAGTTAAGGGCGCTCTCCGATTGGACATTATTGTTTAATCGTCCCAACCAATTGGAGGACGTGAGGCCATCCTTAATTGATTCTAAGCTGGAATTAACTAATTGTAGACCAATAGTGCAGCTTCTGTTCATGCAGAAAGGCCTATTTAAAAATTAATGTAATTATATTTCATGGCAGAGGTCTTACTTGATGTTAACAAAGATAAATGATTTAAGTTTCTGATAATTTATACAGAAGAAGAATAAGATATGACTTCTGGGAGAGATTTGGTGCCAGCAATTATAAGTGTGTTACTTCTTAAGTAGAACGAAGCGTATAATGCTCAAATGAACAGCTGTAATGACTAGATGCAGAAATATAGTACTGGGAAGTACAGCAGTACAAAAGAATTAAAAGATATCAAATACCGATCTTCAAATTCATTTTGATAGAAATATGTGATGATTAAATATTACAAATGGTGAGATTTCATCAAGATGATTGAAACTGGCTCAACGCCGGATTGATATAAAGGATAAATATAAAAGAAAAACATTATTTTTCTCTTTCTGTGACATTTTGGCTCAGAGTCCTGGAATTCTTTCCGGGTGAAATAATACGGAAAATACTGCTGATTGGAAAAAATCCTCCTTTCTCTAATAGACTTTCCATTGTTTTTCGTTTTACCTCTTTTCTTCACATTTTTTCCTTAGAATCCCCAAAATCGGTCATTTATTGTCAGCATTTCATCCAATTGAAAATTGACGATAGTACTTATTTCTTTCGAGATAATTGCACTGTATTTCCGTGTTGTATTTTACGATACAATACCAAATACTCGCTTTCTTGAGAAAATGGATTTTCTTTGAATTATTGTTCAGTTTTGTAGCTTATAATGGAATAAAAATTTGTTAAGGTAATTAATATGACAGGAACACTTCCACAATTACTGAAAAATATGTAGATTCTTAAAGTACCCTCATATCTGTATAGATGAAACTTCAAAAAAGGGAATTTGTACTCACACATACATATATTCCTGTATATATATATATATATATATATATATATATATATATATATATATATATATATATATATATATATATATATATATATTTATATTTATATATATATATATATAATATATATATATATAAGTACTGTATACATATGCATATATATGTATGTATATATATATATATATATATATATATATATATATATATATATATATATATATATATATATATATATATATATATATATATATATATATATATATATATATACACACACACATAGACACACAGTAGTCTTGTAATAACTTATATCTCTCTTGATGGCATAATTG
>NC_090739.1:26309387-26324387 GCF_036898095.1 Palaemon carinicauda
TTTGTGTAAATATTAATAGCTTATACAATTTTCATTCCTTTTAAGACATGTTTCATTCCTATGATCTCTAAAACGATGTCTAACAATAACATGTTTTCTCATCTTCCCTATCCTCAATTTTTGCTTGGAGAAGGAGAGAGGGACCATTAGCCCCTGTCCGCAATATGGAACATGCACGACGGGCATACAAGGATACAAAGACTCCCAATGAGAATGAGGATTGATGAAGTCTAAAGCAGGAAAACCAGTTAAGATCTGGCAGCAGTGCGTTACCAGATTGATTGCGCCCACAATTTACTCTATCACCTGGCAAAGAGAACAGTACACCATTATCATATAGTAATTTCCAAATGATAATCATCATAGGCTCAAATCAAAGAATATTCATTTAGGTCGCGTGCCACCTTACAGACATTAAGCTACCATATATAAATACCCTTGGTACCAGTTAAAAAAAATTCTGCCAACCTTATTTCTATACACTTAATAAAATAAAAATACTCTAAATACTTTGTTTTTTCTTAGTTTATATCCTAATATGAGGTGACCTTCATTTATATTTAATTGTTAATTTGCAAAAATCAATAAAGTTTAGTAACAAATAAAACCATTAGCGGCGAACACACAAACCTCTACCAATACCGAGGACGTTAACGAATCTTTCAAATATACTCTTAGTCGGTAATATGCGAATTGCTTAACAATCCAGGATTATGGGTAGAGAGAGAGAGAGAGAGAGAGAGAGAGAGAGAGAGAGAGAGAGAGAGAGAGAGAGAGAGAGAGCACAAAATCATGCTATCATGCCTAGAATTTAATTGCTCCTTTTTGAGTAGCAATCATGCAAATTGTTTTTTATATAATTCTTTAACTTCCCTTGAACTATCAATCTCATGAACTAGCATAACCTAAGCTCTCTCTTAATATTATCATCATCATCAGTGATGAAAAGGGTCACCCAAGCACCATAATTCGGCCGTAAACAAGTCTGTCCGAAACAGTAACTTGCTCGAGTTAACTAGAAGACAGTTCCTCATGCTTCATTAAAGATCACAGGCATCTGCCTGTTCATGTATGCCCGTCGTTCGCTCGTGCCACAAGCACTCTTCCTCCCAGCTGAGTGTTTGCGTTAGCGGGATCTGGACTAGCTAAGTCTCTTCCTGTCCAGACGAGGGGCAAATAGAGGGCGGGCCCTCTTTATTTTCCCTGAATTCTCTTTGAAACATTTCCAATCAAACAGTCCAAGGCATGCAGCAGACACATGTAGGCTAATGCATGACTTAGCCAGGTGCCGGGAAGAGTTTAAGGAGCAGTGCAGTCTAGAATTAACAGACCTGGTTCCTTGTCTCAAACAAGGGCATAAGCGATTCGATGGTTTGGCCATGGTTTCCTCATCTATGGCGTTATTCACAATCGTGATCGCCAACCATACAACAAAATTGTTACAATGTTTGTCCACCGTGCATGCACTGCTTCAGCCCGTTGAGTATGCCCGATAGGTGAGATTAGGCTTTAGGCGGGTGTAGAGAGGAAGAAAAAGGGAGAGGACTGGTTGTCTGAGGGTGGGGGGAGCATTGACAAATGTAGTCAGTTATGCCGTTTATACACAAATATTACAGTTTCTCTATCATTTAGACGCCATCAAATTCAGTTTTCCTGCTTTCTCTAAGTTATGATCATTACTATAATAATGCTCCTATGGCTTTTTCAAACTATTTGTGCCTGTTGGCAAAAATTACCGATTTACCTTACTTTTTTTTTTTTTACTGTCATAATAACTATGGTTTTCTTGATCAGTAAACTCATCAATTAAACTTTCCTTTATAAGGATGTTGAAAATTTATGATCCAGGTTATCTCCCATTTCTCCGATTTTCGGTTCAAGGAATGTAAGATTTTTGTCTTGAAGTTTTAAAAAGTTACCCTTGGCTCTTGATGGGCCATTTAATTAGGTCCGATATGATTGAAATTAGAATGAAAGATATCAAATATTAATATATTTAAAACCCTATGCCAATAAATCCAAAAAAACAAAAAGAAAAAAACTAAACAAATGACAGCAATGTGAAAATTAGATGGTTAGCAACAAGTTTTGTCAGTCCCCATCGACCAATGAATTGAACTTCAGGCGTAGAGGACTACTGTCCTGATAGTATTAGGCAAGAGGGATTCTGTAATATATTAACACAGCATCAGAACCCCATAACACCAAAGGTCTAAGTATAAAAACATTAAATGCAATAAAGTGTCAGGCTGATTTGGTAGTTATTTAAGTTTTTACAATATCACTACACAAGTCTGTTCAGATGTTATAGAATAATTACTAACCAAGGATACAAAAATGCAAGTTAAATTCAAGACCAAGACAACTCCCATCTGTTGAAAAGTTGTTATAGATATTATTAGACTACTTTGACATATACTCCATGTCAAGAATGAACAAATTTCATATTCAAACTAACTCCAGCTATTGACAAGTTTAAAATAATGAAATTTGACAATACTTTGACAATACTCCATGTCAAGAATGAACAAACTATCAAGAATGAACTAACTTTATATTCAAACTCCAGCTATAGACAAGTTTGTTCAAGATAATGAAATTATACTACTTTAACAATGCTCCATGCCCAGAATGAACAAAGTGTATGCAAACTATAAACAATCTTATCAGACCAAATATTTTGACCATTATACAATAAAAGCTGTAAACTATGTAAGACCATTCACCTGTCATTCTAATCTTTCAGGTTTTTCAAATAAGTGAGTAGTAGGTGTGCTTTAAAAATCTCCTTTGCAAAAATGCATTCCTTTTATCTTCGCGATCCCTTGCTACCATTCCTTTTCTAGGGAAAGGAGTTAAATTTTGTTTCAGATGTCTTGCTACCATAAGACTGGTTTTGAGGTACCATCAGTTTCGCGGAACACAGTAACAGCCATTTCACCATTTGAAGCATCAGACCTTAAAAAGAAAGTTTTGTTACACTATTTGAAGCATCAGACCTTTAAAAAAGAAAGATTTGTTACACCATTCGAAGCATCAGACTTTTAAAAAAGAAAGTTTTGTTACACCATTTGAAGCATCAGACCTTTAAAAGTTTTGTTAAATTCCCATGATATTAAGATAGTGGGGGGGGGGGGGAATCAGCACTAAATCGTTTAAACTCCTTGAACACTTATTTTCATTTGATTATTGTATATTCTTGCTTCCCATCATAAGTAGATCTGTCATAGAAAAAACATTAATATCCTACAGTTTCCGAAATTCTTTTAGCTTCCCAGTTTTTCATCATAGCTGAATAACTTTAAAATAACTTAAAACTTTGTATTGTTACCCCCCAAAATAAAGTCAAAATTACACTCTTATTCTAAAGGTGTACTACTCTAAACTACTTGAAATAGCCAAGCTTAGAAAAAAATTCAAAAGAATGTCCAACTCATAATTAACACTCCACCAGCCTGGGTACTAAGATAAAACAACCAACTACTACTATATAAACAATGAAATAAAACATTAAATCTCATTGATCATGTTCACAATCTGACAAATACCGGCTAATTATGTAGCGAACTAAAAAATTTCAATATCCTTTAAGCAAGTTTTAGCAAGTATCTTAAGACTTAGCTCGTGCCTGAATAATTAGTTCAAATAACCACTATCTAACTCAGCCAAGAAATATGTTCTTACAGAAAACCTCTACTAACCACGATTACACCCACATCGACACCGAAATCGCTTTGGATATTGAAATTTCATCCTGGTACTTTAGGTTAAATAATAACTTGCCGTATGTAATATTAAAGGTCTCGTCACTAGTACCTTTCACACTTTACCTTTAAAGGACTTAGTTCACATGACATCGTGTAAGGATAGTTTTTTTTTTTTTTTCAGACCGTACATTTAAAGATTTTAAGTACTACTTTAACGACATCCTACTCACTGCGCAACTTGTCAATATTTTAGTCTTATGAGATTTTCAAAGTTAACCTTAGTCTTTTTATAGGCCATTTAATTATGTTCAATCTGATTTCTTCATTAAGATATTTCAGTTACTAATATATTTCAGCAATGTACAACCATATACAAATATAATTATACAAAGCCAGCCTTGTACAAAATTATAAATAAGAATTAAGACTTTACGACAAGTTTGCAATTAAATAAAAGTCACGTGAAGAAGACTTGCCTAGTAATGAGGAAAGTAAATAGATTTACACATACCTAAATTGATTACCTACAATAAACAGTTAAGCTGCTTTGGTAGTCATCTGTAAGGATTTTACTATAGCTTACCTCCAATGCTATAGACTAACTATCCAAGGATACAAAGTTGAACTTCCCCACCACACAAACTCCATATATTGACTAAGTGTTGTTAAAGATGATGAAAGATAATGCTATCAAGAACTAACTCTCAATACGAACTAAATACAAACATATTAGCCATTTTTTTTAAACCTATTAGGCTGTATACTGTACAGTAAATGAAAAGGAAACAACCCTGGCTAGTACAGTGGTAACGTGTTTGCCTAGCATTCGCATGGCAGCAGATCGATCCTCGCCCAGGACAGTTTAAGCTGTTTACTGGGGAGGTCACTGCTGTGGTAGGGCACCACAGTGGGGGGTTAGGCTTGCCGGGCTGTCGTTCTGGTGAGCATCTATTCTGATTGAACTGGAACTGAAACCAGACACCTTTAACGTTTTTCACTAGCAATTCCCGTTTTGTTTTTCAAATAAGCAGCATATTGTCTATTGGAAGAACAAAATCCTCAATAAAATTTAATTCTTCCCAATAATCCTAGATTGATTTATTGATTTTAAGTTTTCCGGCATCCTGACCTCGAAGACAATCCTTTAAATCTTTGCATATCCAAACAATGGGAATACATTCTTTTTATACGGAGTTTAGTTTATGCTTCATAATTTCCTGCTACCATAATTATTCTCAAGATCCATAATTTTCAGTAACATATCGGCACCAGTTTCACCATTTGCAGAACCCATAAAAATTCCTTAACAGCAGGTAATATTAAGATAGAGGTAATCAGATAGACCTCTTAAACTCTGCACAATTTATTTATTCGATACGTTGTGAAAAACTCTAGCGCCTCACTCTATGATAATATACTGCAGGTCATAATAGCCGCCCAGAAAAATTGTATAAGCTTATGGTAAATTCTAATTTCTATTTTTTTTTCGCTTCCACAGCTCAAACTTAGGCTGAATAAATAAATGTAGAATTTTTTTTTAAATACTTACCCTAAAATAAAGTAAACACTAAATTAGCCAAATAGCCGATTGTTATAAAATTACTCACAGCTACATAATAAACTAGGCTTAATTAAAGAAAACTAATATCCTGGTCAATAAAACATTTATTCTCTAGTCCTATGAAACTAATATACTGGAACTCACGGAATATATCAACCATCTGACTAAATACCAGAACATTAACATAGGACTTTAAATTAGGAGTTCCTGGATCAGACCAAAGAAACATGTACCGTAACAGTTTATTCCTGCCTGAAATACAGAGATACCCTTAGATAATCGATTACCGGAAACCTATTACAGAAAACTTCCGAAACACGACGATTACACCAAGATTGCTCACAACGAAAACACTAATCTATAACAATTTTAAACCCGAAAATTTAAATGATTTAACTAGTTCACCCATCTTTAGTATTATTCCCGGCCTTTACACTATAGCAGCCATCATACCTTATATCAGGATTTAATTCGTATGATACCGTAGACGGTATTGTTTTATCAGACTGTACAATAAAATTGATAGCACTAAATAAGAGAATCTTAAGAGAATTATCAAGATCCAAACCTCAAGATCTTATTAATTGCTCTTTGCGTTTAATGGGTTATTCAATTAGTATCAATCTGATGTCAATTGCAACATTATATCACTTACAAGTGTTTCAGCAAAATTGCCCCATACCAATACAAAAAAAACTAAAGATAACATTTGTTGAGATTTATAAGGTTAGCAACACATTACCTTAGAAATCCATCAAGAAATAATATACAAGGCTGAATTAAGAAACTATTATACAGACATTAATTTGTTAAAGAAGAATTCAGAGAGTATTCTACCACTACAGCATTACCGTATAATTATGAATAAATAACAATAAAAAATACAGTGGAACTTACATGTCGGTCAGGAAAAACCAGTCAATGCAGTAATCTGTTTGACTTTACAATATTTCTCTATAGAAAACGAAATATCCAAGGATACAAACTGGAAGTTAAACTTCTACCTCAAGAAACCCCAGCTATTGAGAAATAAGTTCAAATGCTAAAGAAAACGAACCATCCATTGAGAAATATGTTCAAATGCTAAAGAAAACGAGACATCCAAGGATACAAACTGGAAGTCAAACTTCCACCTCAAGAAACCCTATCTATTGAGAAATATGTTCAAATGCTAAAGAAAACGAGTCATCCGAAATATGTTCAAATGGTAAAGAAAACGAGACATCCAAGGATACAAACTGGAAGTCAAACTTCCACCTCAAGAAACCCCATCTATTAACAAATATGTTCAAATGCTAAAGAAAACGAGACCTCCAAGGATACAAACTGGAAGTCAAACTTCCACCTCAAGAAACCCCATCTATTGAGAAATATGTTCAAATGCTAAAGAAAACGAACCATCCAAGGATACAAACTGGAAGTTAAACTTCCACCTCAAGAAACCCCATCTATTGAGAAATATGTTCAAATGCTAAAGAAAACGAACCATCCAAGGATACAAACTGGAAGTCAAACTTCCACCTCAAGAAACCCCATCTATTGAGAAATATGTTCAAATGCTAAAGAAAACGAACCATCCAAGGATACAAACTGGAAGTCAAACTTCCACCTCAAGAAACCCCATCTATTGAGAAATATGTTCAAATGCTAAAGAAAACGAACCATCCAAGGATACAAACTGGAAGTCAAACTTCCACCTCAAGAAACCCCATCTATTGAGAAATATGTTCAAATGCTAAAGAAAACGAACCATCCAAGGATACAAACTGGAAGTTAAACTTCTACCTCAAGAAACCCCATCTATTGAGAAATATGTTCAAATGCTAAAGAAAACGAACCATCCAAGGATACAAACTGGAAGTCAAACTTCCACCTCAAGAAACCCCATCTATTGAGAAATATGTTCAAATGCTAAAGAAAACGAACCATCCAAGGATACTATAATTATAACTGGAAGTTAAGCTTCCACCTCAAGAAACCCCATCTATTGACAAATATGTTCAAATGCTAAAGAAAACGAACTATCTAAGGATACAAAAGTGGAAGCTAAACTTCCCCTTCGAGAAACCCCATCTATTGACAAGTTTGTTCAGATGCTATAAAAAAAAAAACTACCCAAGGATACTAATCTGGATGTTAAACTTCTACCTCAAGACGACTCCATCTAGTGACAAGTCTGTTCAAGACTATGGAATTAGATAATATTTAACTACGAATATTTATGCCTCGGTAATGAATACAAGAATTAACTGTAAAATAAGAAAACTCTGTAATTTCTTTTTCATAAAATATTCTAATGGATCATATATTCTTATTCATGTTAATTTATATAAGTCATAATGCATTTTAAATGTGCACACATTAACAGCCTTAATTTTTAAAATGGAGATTATAGGATTGTTTTTTTTAAGAATTACATATTGACTCATTCATAAGAAAATCAAGGTTTCCTATAACTAAATCCTACTTGGAGAGAGGGAGATTTTCTTAGTTTTAATTAATTTATTGTGCCCATTGGCGTCAGACATTCGATCATATAGTAACAATAATAATATTTACATCTCCATGATAATTAAATTATACCAAAATAATTCATATGGAATACAAAATAGAATTTAAAGTTTGATTTCGTAGGTGGATTGTACCTATCTTTAGTTAATATCACAACACAGCCAATTTAAAGAGAGGTAATGCTTTTTCAGTATCCTCCAAATTTAGGATTTGGTTTTATTTGTTTGAATCAATTTATTGCGCCCATTGGCCTCAAACATTTGGGTACATAGTAATAATAATATTATTCAGATCTACTTTATATAGTAATTATGTTGTGCCATAAGAATTCATACAGAATATAAAATCAAATCTAGATAGACATTCTAGTACATAGTAACAATAAAATGGTGTAGATCTATATACTAAAAGGTTATACAAAATGAATTCATATGGAGAAAATATAAAGCTTAGATTTCGTAGGTTGGTTGAATTTACTTATAGATAATATCACAACACAGTCAATTTTATAAAAGGTAATGTTTGGTCAGTATCCACCAAAGTGAGGATGGCACATGAGAAATTCATCAGGCAAATTATTATCTGTCATCAATTGTTTACATACATCAGCTACTGTGAGTGTGGTAATAAGTCAGTTTGCTGGCGTTGGGTGCGTCATATAGTCTACTACTACTACTACTACTACTACTATCATCATCATCATCATCATCATCATTATTATTATTATTATTATTATTATTATTATTATTATTAATGATATCATTCTCTGTTTTTGTAATTTTTCAGGATATTTATAAAAAAAAAAAATATAAAAATTTTTGTATTAGGATTTTCCTGCATGTTAGACTAACTGGTGAAGTAGAAATTTTGTCTGGAAAACTATATAGTTTCTTGCAATCAAGCTTTGAACGATGTTTATCTCCAACACCTTCAGGTTTATTTATTTTAACATGAAACGTACCAAATAAAATGCTTATATGGAAATTATTTACAGAAAAAGATACCTCATTCTGATATTTTGCATAAAGATATTTGGAGTTGTTTTCCGATGGTAATGATGTGTACCTCGGCCAAAGATAATCTGTGGTATCTACATCTTACTTCTAATCAGTCCTCTTATATAATATCAAAATATTACCTCTTTATGAAATATTAAAATAGTTCGAATTACACTTCTTTTATTTTCTTAGTCTAACAAAACACTAGTTAAGAAAAACGTCTTTGTGCTTCCGCCCTCAAAGAGTTAATTTCAATATTTTCCTATTTTATTTTTTTTTCAAAATCTACCCTGGCCATCCTTGGAAATATTCATAAGGTAAATAAGTTTTCTTTCAACTATTCCCATTTAAACTTTTCCTTTATGATTATTTTTTTTTTCTGTACAACTTCCTTGAAAAAGAGGATCTTTTCTTTTCCAAGATTGTCTTGTAAAAACGAAAATAATTAACTAAAGTTTAACTTTATGTTACTTGTCATAATTATAGACAAACATTTATATTTTCCACTTTCCTTTTTTAGATATGGAAATTTCGTCCTGCATCTTATGAATAATAATGTTTCTTGGAATAAGGATGTTTCTTTGTTGATCTCATTTATTCATAGAAATCTTTACAGAGTATATGTTTTGTCGAGTATCAAATTTCCTTATTGAAAACATTAATTAAATGAAAGTTTTTCATAAGAATTTATGCCCGTGGACGAGCAAACCTAGGGCCATATTGTAGCCCAGGCATGATGAAAGAAAGAGAAAATGGTAAAGGGAAAGGGTGGCAAAGAGTATATTGCTTCCTTTCAAACACTCAAAGAGACGAAGGTTTTCATAAAAGTCATATTAAAAACCTAACAAAAACATTTGTTACCATATGCAGATAAGACCGACACGTGCAGACTTCATTCTATAACATATGATAATTACATTATCTGATTATTATTTTTTACGTTTTTTTCAAGTTCTTAAAAGACTATTACTTCTCAAAGGGTTTTTATTTGTTGATTCGTTCATCTGACGTAACACCATAAAGGGTCCTAGATGTTACTGGGAATAGTCCAAAGAAATTAATTAATTAAATCTAAATATCATGAGATATTTCTAATACCTTTGGGTCTGTTTTCATTTACAAACTGATGCACTGCTCTGTGTTTCTTTTCATAAAATGTTTTTTTTTCTTTTTTTTTATGATAGCAGTTGCGATAGTAACCACAATTTTGTTTATTATTACTATTAATTATTTCCTATTATTTCTATCGTAACCTTAATTTAAGTAAACTTTTCATTCACAGCCTGTTGAATTGACCTTCAATCTGAAAACTTTTTTTTTTTACTATTATACTAAAGACTTGCAAGAATGCCTGGAGTGTTTGGAGAACATGGTTGTGAAAAGAAAGTATGAAAAGCATAATCAGGTGGAAAGTGAAAAGGATTCTGTTCTCTTTTCTCCATATCTATTAAATTTTTGTTGCTTTGTACCAATATGTGAAAACGTTTTTTTTAAAGACAAGTATATTTGTTTGTTCTTTATCTTGTTTCTCGGTCTTTTTAAGTTTCAACATTTCAACTTTCCTCATATCTATAACTGAATTTCAGGTGAAAAGAGACAAGAGTTTGTTCTCTTTATTTCTTTTGTTATTGTATCTCTGTTCCTTCTTGGTGTCAATGTCCATCTTCAATTCATATCTTACGAGGATTTAATCAAGAGTTGAAAGGATTGCATTTGATAAAAGGGATAGACAGAGTTAGTGACCCGTATGTCAGTATTCGTTCCCTTCTATCTTCCACTCAAATCTATTTATTTTTTTATGTTTTATACTGAAAAAAAGACCAATCTTGCGAAATTATATTCTTGTTTTACTAGGAGTTTTATTTTTTATTCATTAATCTCTGAACTTCCTGTTTTATTATACATTACGGAAATTAAGACATTTATAATATCAGAGTGCAATACTGTATTTCTTACTGTTAAGGTTATTAAATATATATATATATATATATATATATATATATATATATATATATATATATATATATATTAATCATTGTAAATACGCACAATCTCACAATAACATTGTCTCTCGTGTGAATATATAAACAGAAAATTATTTAAAGATTTTAAGTTTGTACATTATTTTACATATACATAACGGCGTGCTTAGAAAACATTAATCTTCTATCGTCGTAGTCTTTAAATTAATCACCAACAGAGCAGTCAGAATTACAGGAATTTAATGTTCCTCCCATCCCGTTTCCAGGTGATTTAGTTTAATTATAGTAATAACCTTTTTTTTTTATGCGGCTTTCTCGAGTTTCCATTAGCCTAATTACCTTCTAAATTCGTGTGACCTTGCTTTAGGATATTTATAATTCAATGCGTACATATTATAAGATTATACAATTGTAATATATTGTTATTTGGTTATCAGTAATTCCTAAGACGTGCGGGTTTATTTTTAGTATGTGTATGCTAGTTAGGACAATAGTCTCTTTCGTGGTGACCGATTTATTTTCAATTTTATATATATCACCCGATTTATCCTGGTGATTTAGCAGGTGTATGATCTTAATGTATCCACCAGTATACATTTTGCAGATATATAAGTCTTAGGCTTTTATCTTGGAGAATTTATTCGCGTAATATTATCCCCTTTACATGACATTATACGACTAAGGATTATGTTCGTTTTACAGCCAAAGGTGACATGAATAACAAGATGAACTTTGATAAGTATTTTTTATTTACCCTTTAGAATAATGAATTGTTACTATCTTCATATTATTATGTCAACTTTTTTTTTTGGGGGGGGGGGGCAAATCTTACCACAATCGTCCTCTTATTTTCTATTGCGTTCCCATGTATCTGGACATCAGCAAATATAATATTAACATATTTTTAAGCTTTTCGAATAAACCGTGTCTAGGAATTTTGCAAAAAAAATGTATGCATCCAACAGATTTGGTAGATTGGGGAACAAAACCCATAGTATGATATTGGGAGTTGAGTGGCAGGACAGGATTAGAAATGAAACTATAAGAGATTACTCGAGTGCCATATGTGGATGAGATCATGGTGAGGGTTAGATGGAGATGGTTTGGGCATGCTCTTCGCACTCCCCAAGAGTGATTAGTTCACCAAACTTTACACTGGGCTCCACAATGCACTAGAAGAGTTAGAAGACACAGGCCTACATTGCTGAGGACTATGAAGCGTGAAGTAAGAAATGATGAATGGAGAAGTATTGATTTAAAAGCTCAAGATAGAGACGACTGGCGAAATATAACGGAGGCCTTTTGGGCGAATGGGCGCAGGAGGAGATGATGATGATGATGATATAAATCATTATATCAGATATTTTATTAACCGTGGCATTTACTTTTCTTTGTGATTTACTTTGTTTATCAATTTATTTATTTCCCTGTATCAAATTGATTTATGTACTATATTTTAACTGTTGCACGCGAAGTAATATATCATCTTTAGTGTTTTAATCAAACTAATAGCGAAGACCCAATCATTTTTTGTTATCAATTAATGAAAGGTAAGTTATGTGGAATGAGATGCAAACTGCAGCATTGCTGATAAAAAACATGCTCTTTCAATTTGAGATATTCTGATAAGATATTGATACAGCAATTTTTTCTTCATTACTGATGTAAAAGCAATAACGTTCTAGTAAATGTTTGATATTTCTGAAAATAATAGATAACGGGGTTTTCGAAGGAAGAAAAAAGCAAATATCTCTAAATTGGATTTTCATTTTCTTTTTCTTTTTTCTTTTGTGTCAACCATCACATGTCATGGTTCACGTTTCTGTACGCCATATTAAGTTGCATTCACATTTCTGTCAGCCATCATACTGTAGAATACACCTCACTTTCAGACAGCTACCATACGTCACACAGTTTCCCTTTCTAACAGCTTTCATAATCTGTAGTTCACTTTTTTTGCAAGCCTTTAATAGGTTAGAGTTCCCTGTACGGTCAGATGTCATACGCAACAGCTAGTGTTTCTGTCAGTTCCCATAGGTCAAAGCTCAGTGATTTGGCAACTACCCTAAGTCGCAGTTTAGTTTTCTGTCAGCCAGCAAATGTTACAGTTCAATTATTGGTAGCTGTTATCAATCACAGTTTAATTTTGTCAGTCGTCTTATGTCACAGTTCGCGTTTCTGTTAGCTATCACAGGTTGCAGTTTACTTTCTTATCAGACGTCAGATGTCACAGTTCACTTTTCTGTCAGTTACCATAAATCACACTTCACTCTTCTCTTAGATATCATAGGTCACATTTCACTTTCCTTTCAACCATCATAGGTCACAGTTCCATTTTTTTGTCAATCATTATAAGACAAAACTTGCTTTTCTGTCATTTATCATAGGGCAAAGTTCACTTTTCTGTCAGTCACCACAGTTCGCTTCAATGCTTATAATATACCTTAGTAATGGCTACTCCCTATTAATTTTGTATGAAAACACATTCAAAGTCGTGTTTTTTTAGTATATTTTTCGTGGCTTCGCTATTCACTTTTATGTCTTTCAAATATCTTTCCTTAGAATAATATTTGAGAGTATTATGTTTTACCATTATACACAAAAATATGTATATATTTTTTTTTATATAAAAAATGGAAGCAACTGACTACTAAGCATATTTTTTCCCAGAATATTTCTGGGAATATATATTATTATTCATTATTATAATTTTTATTGATATTATCATATTCATTATTATCATTCATATTGATATTATCATATCCATTATTATTTTCATTGTTATTAATATCATAACCATTATCATTAACAATGTTATTAATATCATAACCATTATAATTATCATTGTAGTTAATATCATCATCATTGTTATTAATATCAAAACCATTATATCTTCATTATTATTATCATAACCATTATCAACAACATTGTTATTAATATCATCATCATTGTAATTAATATCATAACCATTATCATCATTGTTATTAATATCGTAACGATTATCATGACCATTGTCATCATTATCATTATTATTATTATTATTATTATTATTATTATTATTATTATTATTATTATTATTATTATAAACAACATGGACTGGAAAACATCCACTGCATGCTAAATAAAGAGGGTTATTAAAAATACGAGAAACTAAGCTTTTGTGTTTCTGCTCGTATTTTTGTGTTTAGCTCCGACATTCAAACCTCATGAAGCCGGACTATTCACAGGGACGCCCAACCCTCCACTAATGACAACATTAGGTTTTGTGAGCTGAATTCGGCTATAAAGGCCCAGGGGCTAATGAGGTCAGGTCCTGCAGTAATAATGCTTGCCAACCGACACAGACTCTCTCTCTCTCTCTCTCTCTCTCTCTCTCTCTCTCTCTCTCTCTCTCTCTCATACATACATTATAAGACATATATATATATATATATATATATATATATATATATATATATATATATATATATATATATAAGATGAAACATGCATGTGAATATATACGTATATACAGTACACACACACACACACACACACACACACATATATATATATATATATATATATATATATATATATATATATATATATATATATATATATGTATGTGTGTGTTTCTGTGTGCCATGTATGTATATATACAGTACACGCATAGATAATATACATGCACATATATACATACATACTTTCATACATACATACATACATACATACATAATGTATATACACACACATTATATATATATATATATATATATATATATATATACATGTATATATACACTTATATATATCTATATATATGCATATATATATATATATATATATATATATATGTATATATATACACACACACACACATATATATATATATATATATATATATATATATATATATATATATATATATATATATATATATACACACAATCAAGCAAGTGGTCAACGAGAAAGAACCCCACAGAGATTAATCAAGTAAAGTTTATGAATAAAGTATGAGAGAGAGAGAGAGAGAGAGAGAGAGAGAGAGAGAGAGAGAGAGAGAGAGAGAGAGATTCTAGTTCAAACATTCCATAAACATCGACGTAGCAGAATTCATCACCACAAAAGGGGGCTGTCACCCCCATAATAAGACTCCCTTTATTATATAGAAAGCCGAAATCAATTTCTTGGAGTGGTGGTCAAGCGAAGGAAGACGAAATTACTGAAGAATTCCATTTTTTTTTTTTTAAGAATATATA
>NC_090739.1:26349387-26356681 GCF_036898095.1 Palaemon carinicauda
TTTCCCTGTTGGAGCCCTTGGGCGTATAGCATCCTTGTTTTCCAACTAGGATTGCAGCTTAGCAAATAATAATAATAATAATAATAATAATAATAATAATAATAATAATAATAATAATAATAATAATAATAATAATAAGCTAAGGAGACTTCTGAAAACTGTACACTATTATTATTATTATCATTAATATTATTATTATTACTAGCTAAGCTACAACCCTAGTTGGAAAAGCAAGATGCTATAAGCCCAAAGGCTACAACAGGGAAAAATAGCCCAGCGAGGAAAGGAAATAAGGAAATAAATAAACGATATAAGAAGTAATGAAAATTAAAATAAAATATTTTAAAAACATTAGCAACATTAAAATAGATATTTGATTTACAAACTATAAAAGGACTTATATAAGCCTGTTCAACAAAAACATTTGCTGCGAGTTTAAACTTTTGAAGTTCCACTGATTCAATTAACCGATTAGGAAGATCGATCCACAACTTGGTCACAGCTGGAATAAAACCTCTAGAGTACTGGGTAGTATTGAGATTCATGATGGAGAAGACCTGACTTTTAGAATTAACTGCATACCTAGTATTACGAACAGGATGGAACTGTCCGAGAAGATCAGAATGTAAAGGATGGTGAGAATTATAAAAATCTTATGCAACAGACATAATGTACTAATTGAACGACAGAGCTAGAGATTAATATCTAAATCAGGAATAAGAAATTTGATAGACCGTAAGTTCCTGTCCAACAAATTAAGATGAGAATCAATAGCTGAAGACCAAACAGGAGAACAATACTCAAAAAAAGGTAAAAGGAAAAAATTAAAACACTTCTTCAGAATAGATTGATCACAGAAAATCTTGAAAGACTTTCTAAATAAGCCAATTGTTTTGTGCAATAGAAAAAGACACAGACCTAATGTGTTTCTCAAAAGTAAATTTACTGTCAAGAATCACACCTAAAATTTTAAGAATGTCATACAAAGTTAAAGAAACATTATCAATGCTGATATCAGGATGTTCAGGAGCCACGGTCATGGATTTACGTACAATCATACTTTGAATTTTGTTAGGATTTAACATCATACCCCATAATTTGCACCAAGCACTAATTTTAGCTAGATCTCTATTAAGGGATTCAGCAACCCCAGATCTACATTCAGGATATGGAATTGATGCAAAGAGAGTAGCATCATCTGCACATGCAAAAAGCTTGTTTTCTACACCAACCACATGTCATGTGTATATAGTATGAAAAGTAGTGGGCCAAGAACACTACTCCGAGGAACACCAGATATCACATTCCTATACTCACTATGGTGCCCATCAACAACAACTCTGAGATCTATTACTTAAAAATTCAATAATGATGCTAAGAAACGATCCACCCACTCCCAACTGAGTTTGAAAACAAGGGCCTCAGGATTAACACGGTCAAAGGCAGTCCAATCATACGAACTTCCTGACCATAATCAAGGGATTTCTGTACAGCATTGGAGATTGTAAGAAGGGCATCACATATTCAGAGGCCTTTATGAAAACCAAACTGCAAACTAGGGAACAGATGATTACCTTCAGCATACCTATTAAGACGTTTTGCCAAAAGAAGTTCAAAAACTTTAAATAATATGGGAGTTATGGAAATTGGGAGGTAATCAGTTGGACTCTAGCTATCACAAACACATTTACATAATGGAGTAACATTACCAATTCTCCAACAATGCTGAAAGCTCCTCTTCTTGCTAACTTGCGCAAAATAACAGATAACTTTGGAATTAGGAAATCTGCAGGCTTTATAAAAAACAAAGGAAAAATACCATTTGGATCTATATCTCCATAAGTATCAAGGTCCATCAACAGAGCTTAGATTTCACGAGATCGAAAAGCCAAACTAGTTAGTTTAGCCTCAGGAAAACAGAAATGAGGAAGTTTGAGTTTCTCATCACTTTGCTTGCTGTCAAACACATCTGCCAAGAGGGTTGCCCTTTTCTTTGGACAGTGAGTGATAGAGCCATCTAGTTTAAGTAAAGGAGGAACTGTTGCATCTACACCAGTGTGCAGATTTAAGGGTAGTCCACCACTTATGCTCCTGGGTTGTACAAAAAGGGTTTCTTTTATGGTTAAATTGTATTCTTTTACAGTTGAAGCATAAACTCTCCAAGTAAATGCTCTAAGCTGAGTGTATGTTACCCTTCCAAAGATGATAGGCCTCATGCTTCTCCAAATAAGCCGGTCTACAATCCTTATTCTTATTCTTATTTTTATTCTTATCAGTAGTAGTAGTAGTAGTAGTAGTAGTAGTAGTAGTGTATCATTTACTACTTTTACTATAAACATTATCATGATTATCATCTTAATAAATCTTATTATAGTTTAACTTATCAGCACAAACTAAAATGCACCGCTATTTATAATAGGAAAAAGCTGCAAGATCTGGAATCTCTATCTAGAAATCAAGTTAATTGTGAGAGAAAAAAATTAACCAATAAAAACTATAAAATATATATAACAAAAGTAAACCAAATTAAGTTAGATAAAAAAATATATAAAGACAAACAACAGAAAAACTACGAAACAATTATTTCTGGAAACGACTTATTATTGAGTGAAAGAAATCATCACTAATATCTCTATTCGTGCGTATATGTTTACGCAACATAAAGCACAGAGTTCGACATTTCAGTACTGTATTGGATTTTGTAACGCATTGAATTCCGATATATTAATTCTACGCAAGCTGTAGTATTCCGATATCCTGAAGCCACAACTCCACTCATTCATGAACTCTCTCTCTCTCTCTCTCTCTCTCTCTCTCTCTCTCTCTCTCTCTCTCTCTCTCTCTCTCTCTCTCTCTCTCTCTCTCTCTCGTTAAAATTAAGTTTTAATAACATATCAATGTCAATACTTCATATCTTTGGTGACCTATATTAATCGAAAAATTTTATCAGAAGCCTAAGTAATATTTTCCCTTATCGTTTATTGAACAGGTAAAGATAAACAAAGTTCTTACAACTTGAAATTTTCAAGATTTTTAGTATTCTCTTTTTCAAAATGAAAAACGTACTTTATATAGACATACACACATATACAGTATATAATTTGGAGACTTTTTTTAATAAAACACAAGATGTTTTAATATAGAATTCGACTTATTAATTTAAGAATGAAATTGTTTGCTTGCAACGTATAATACAAAAAAGTGAAGTTAAGACTTGTGATTATAAATAGCGCATACTCTAGCTCCATTTTCAAATAAATACAAAATCAATTTGACATGTTCTACTGCTTGCTTATAACTAAAGAGAAATATGGAACAAAAGAAAATTTTAAAAGTAGCGAGATTCGGGTAATTTTTTTCAAATAAATACAAAAGCTATGCGAAGGCGCATTTGAGAAAAATACGGACATTTTATCGAAAAAGCCTCGCGTTTGCTCTTTGACCACCGAACTCCGGCAATATTGGAAACTCTTAACAAAACGCCTAGATCCAATAACTCAATCTCGGGGCTGTAGTGGCGCCATCTGGAAAAATAATATTTTTTTTCATCAGTTTTAAGTCGGGGAGAGAGAGAGAGAGAGAGAGAGAGAGAGAGAGAGAGAGAGAGAGAGAGAGAGAGAAAGAGAGAGAGAGAGAGAGAGAGAGAGAGAGAGAGATTTATAGAATAACAGACAGATAAACAGCTCCCAGTGATAAAAATGTAGACAGGTAAAATGAAGTGGACTGACAAACATAAACAGACAAGAAAGAAACACAAAAAATACAGAGACGCATTCTAGAAAGTGAATAAAAAGAGAAGGAAAATGAAGTGGACTGACAAACAGGAAGCCAGACAACAAGATAGAGACAGGAACTCAAAAAATACCGAGACGCATTCTAGAAAGAGAATAAAAAGAGAAAGAGTGACAGTGATACAAATATAATTTTTGTGCGCTGGTTAAATGGATAAAATAAAAAAGAAAATTGGTTACTGATTTCTCAGAAAGAAATACTCAATATATTTTTCTCTTTTCACTAGCTCAGCTTTGTCAGTCAAGAACTTTTTAATCTAGAGAAAAGAAAGTTTAGTTCTATTTACGGAGTTTAAATCGACCACGAACTTCTCACATTTTGTTGTTAAATCGTTGACACATGTTAGCTGTTGCTTCACTATTTATTATCATATGATTATTACCTATGATTAATAACATCTTGAAATCTGAAATCTTGTTATATATATATATATATATATATATATATATATATATATATATATGGGTAAATATCAACACAACATCGTGTTCAAATAGAAATAAATTTCTACCTTATACTTGGGATCGAACGCTAGCCCCTTCTAATGAAAGGCCAGGTCGAAACTAACCATGCCACGAGAGGCCATAAAAGATATTGGAACCTGACGCTACCTGGCCTTTCATTAGAAGGGGCTAGCGTTCGATCCCAAGTATGAGGTAGAAATTTATTTCTATTTGAACACGATGTTGTGTTGATATTTATCCATATTGACTCATTAGGGGTAATTTGAATGAATTACTACCAATTGTGTCACGTGGTGGGCCGGGGTATCGGGTAAAACTCGCTGGTAAGAGACTTATGTCTCGCCAGGTAAATCCTCGGACAGCTGGGTAGCGTCAGGTTCCGATATCTTTTATGGCCTCTCGTGGCATGGTTGGTTTCGATCTGGCCATTCATTAGAAGGGGCTAGCGTTCGATCCCAAGTATGAGGTAGAAATTTATTTCTATTTGAACACGATGTTGTGTTGATATTTATCCATATTGACTCATTAGGGGTAATTTGAATGAATTACTACCAATTGTGTCACGTGGTGGGCCGGGATATCGGGTAAAACTCGCTGGTAAGAGACTGATGTCTCGCCAGGTAAATCCTCGGACAGCTGGGTAGCGTCAGGTTCCGATATCTTTTATGGCCTCTCGTGGCATGGTTGGTTTCAACCTGGCCTTTCATTAGAAGGGGCTAGCGTTCGATCCCAAGTATGAGGTAGGAATATATATATATATGTATATATATGTATTTATATATACTGTATATATACACACAATATATACAACATATGTATATATATATATTATATATATATATATATATATATATATATATATATATATATATATATATACTGTATATATTGTGTATATATATACATACATATATATATATATAAATACACACACACACACATATATATATATATATATATATATATATATATATATATATATATATATATATATATTATATATATAGTTACAGTTCTACATGAGCTAATTCATAAGCAATAGAATAAATAAAACAAATGAACGGTTTGAGAACATTAGAGATGAAAATCTATTGACCTGACCAATGAACTACGTAGGTTAAAGACCTAAAGTTCTAGTTGAGAACCGAATTGGATAAGCAACACCTTGAAGCTGCAAACCCATCCAAGTAGAAAATCAGTATGGGTGATATATATATATATATATATATATATATATATATATATATATATATATATATATATATATGTGTGTGTGTGTGTGTGTGTATGATATATTTTGTGTGTGTACATATATATTTTCCATCATATAAGATTTCATCATAGAAGATGTTATCCTTCAAGTTTTCAGAAAATATCTATGGTAATGGGGTGAAGTTGCTACACGGCCTCCTGTCCCATGATAGATCCTAAGTCTTACTATCCAATACTAGCGTCTTTTCTTGGCATTTACTCAACCACGAACTAACCGAATAAAAATTTAATCGTGACGCCTCAAGAAGAACGAACAAGTAAGAAAGGGAAAAGATAAATGAGGATGAAAGTGAGTCAGAAGGACAAGGACTAAAATGAGGAGGAGGAGGAGGAGGGGGGGAGGGGGTTGAGAGTAGGAGGAGTGGGAGGAGGAAAATGAGGTAATTCAAGGCTGGCAAGAAATCAACTGCGAGATTCCATTCGGTCTCACCTAATCCAACGACATCTGTTAGGTGACGTGTATGCTTAGGAACCTGAGTGGGAACGCTGGCCGGATTATTTCGGAATGTTTGTTTATATAGCTCGATCATTTAAATGCCAGCTGGGTGAAACGTCTGGGGAAAAGAGAGAGAGAGAGAGAGAGAGAGAGAGAGAGAGAGAGAGAGAGAATTTGGAAATAGTGTCAGTATATGCATTGACTTCCAGGTAAAGCCTCTATTTGATAGTTATTTCAAATACGTTCTTGATAAAATATTTTATTATTTTTGTTAGTCTCTCGTTGCTCCTTTTATCGGTATCGCTATTTGCGGAGTATTCTTATCACTCATATTTTCTAGACATTATATCTACACCACCTATTATGATACCACTTCTCATAGTAAAATCAAATTATCCGTTAGCATTATCTATACTTAGATAAAGCATATATTAGCTACAGCCCACAAAATAGTCTTCTCTCTCTCTCTCTCTCTTTCTCTCTCTCTCTCTCTCTCTCTCTCTTTCTCTCTCTCTCTCTCTCTCTCTCTCTCTCTCTCTCTCTCTCTCTCTCTCTCTCTCTCATTTAAGGCTTGTAATTGCACATGAGAAAGTCTTGCCTTTGCAGCATCTGAACGGAATAGTTACAGAATTAGAAAGAATAAAAAGCAAATATATAAAAACTAGTGTAAGCAACCCGTAAAAAAATTACTGCTAAATATTCAGATAAATATGCACAACGAAAATTATGGAGTCAATAAAAAACGAAAACTTTAATAGGCAAAATATACCAAATTGAAAATTTGGTAACTCATTTATTCAACAGTCAAAATAGTTTCCTTGGAAAAGATGGTAATATACAGTGGATTAATGAATGTGTGACGGTGCCGAGAGAGGGTTGTGAACTCAAAGGCAGGAAGCAATCAACTAAGTTGTTTATTACGGAACACTCTCCTTTATATACAAAACCTCAAGGCAACAGGACATAACATGTTCGAAAGACAGACAATGTTACAGAGCAAAACCGGAGACATGATCATTCAGGTTCTTTTTAGTGCGAGGGAAGAGCGCAGATACAAGCATAATATATACAAAATAATTATGTACAATTGTGTGACACACGGTTGGTACAAATGAATGATCATAAGGAAATGATTACGTAATGAAGCTAGCTCCCCCCCCCCGCCCCTAAGATAACTCACGAATATTCCTTATCCCTTACGAAAACAGAATCTCCTAAACACATCATATAGTGTTACGTGATTAAGAATTGTCCATTGTTTGCTCACTGCGTCACACATCGAGCAAAGTAAAGGCTTTATATTGTTGTTACTATGATCTTCAAAGCCCTG
>NC_090739.1:26372181-26384681 GCF_036898095.1 Palaemon carinicauda
CCATCCGTACTACAAAAGCATTTACTTTGACTTAAAATGGTTTAACAGGTGAAATTACTATAATACCCGCATTTCTTTTTTACATTTTCTCATGATGCAAACTTTAAAATAAATTTAATCAGAAAAAGATAAGTAGATAAATTACGTGATCAGATATTCATTTTAAAAAATCTATTTTACAATACTTAATTGTATACATAACACATCGATCTTATTTTATGCCTTTAAGGAAATGTTAGAATAGTACTGAACGAAGTACATGTATATAGCTTGATATGAATAGTACTGGTACTGGCATCGCAACAAGTAGCCTTTATGTGAAAGAGATATTATTCATCCTGGTAAATTACTACAATTTCATATGATGGTATGACTCTCTCTCTCTCTCTCTCTCTCTCTCTCTCTCTCTCTCTCTCTCTCTCTCTCTCTCTCTCTCAGAGAGAAGGGAAAATTGAGAGGAATGGTAAATTCGTGAAAGGGTTAGACAAAGAATGTAATTAGGCAGCAAGATGCAGCGACCCCCAAAGATCGCTGCTTTTTGCTGCTTTTTTTAGGGCAAGGGGCTTCAGCAAGATTTCTACTACTACTACTACTACTACTTCTACTATTACTACTACTACTACTACTACTACTTTTGAATTCCTATTGCCCGTTTACTGATTTTATGTCCCTTTAAGGATACGTTCCCATTCCTTTAATTATTATTTCCGTTTTGCTTTTTCATATGTTGGGATTTTTCTCTTTCGCTCACCGTGCATAATAGACGTCTTACGTGGCACACTGTAGATTGTAATGAAGGTTCATTACAGCATTCCCTCTGTGCCCAACTTCTTAAGATATGTTTGAACAAGTCATGAAGTAGAATACAAATAGGACTTATTTCATAGATTCACCATTAACAACAGAAACACAAATGATAATAATAATAATAATAATAATAATAATAATAATAATAATAATGATAATAATAATAATAATAATAATAATAATAATAATGATAATAATAATAATAATAATAATAAACTACAACAGCACAAATAATAATAATAATAATAATAATAATAATAATAATAATAATTTGAATGATAATGATAAATAATAATAATAACATTAATAATATTTCCAAAAATATAATAATAATAATAATTTGAATGATAATGATAAATAATATTAATAATAATAACAATAATAATGATAACAATAATAATAATTACAAAATATAATAATAATAATAATAATAATAATAATAATAATAATAATAAACTACAACAACAGCACAAATAATAATAATAATAATAATAATAATAATTTGAATGATAATGATAAATAATAATAACAATAATAACAATAATAATAACAATAATAATAATAACAATAATAATTCCAAAAATATAATAATAATAATAATAATGATAATAATAATAATAATAAACTACAACAACAGCACAAATAATAATAATAATAATAATAATAATAATAATAATAATAATAATAATTTGAATGATAATGATAAATAATAATAACAATAATAACAATAATAATAACAATAATAATAATAACATTAATAATAATTCCAAAAATATAATAATAATAATAATGATAATAATAATAATAATAATTTGAATGATAATGATAAATAATAATAATAACAATAATAGCAACAACAACAACAATAATAATAATAATAATAATAATAATAATAATAATAATAATAATAATAATTTCCTCCGAATGGTTCTCATGACCTATAGGTACTACCACTCCTACCTCTCGTAACTGTCACCTAAGGCTTGCATTTTTAATCAAGGAGGGGTTCCCTGTTAGTGCTTAGGTGTAGTACATTTCTGAAATCGTGTTTCGCCCCATTTGCATGTATAAAAGGTGAGATTTTACCTTAACAAGGCAGTTCTAGCTTTCCTAATTAGTAGCGTGCTATGGTTGGAAATGTAGTTCATCTTTGTAAACTCTTGATGTCACCTAGGTCTGGAAAATTAGCTATTTTGGGATTGTATGCTAAAATTACGTGTTCTATCTGGTCCGTATCTATTCTAATTCAGTGAAATATTTGGAGTTATTTCCTGGGTTTATAGAAAAAAAATAATCCTGGTCACTAAACTGTTCCATCGTATTTTTTTTTTCTAGTTAGGTTTTCACAATACTAAAATTACGAGACTAGTAATGATATTTAAATAACATCTGATGTGCCGAACTGAAAAGAATTTAATATTACTAATATTCAAATTAATCCAGTAACTAATAAGAAATATGTTAATCAAATATATCATTCTTTAATCCTTAGGAAAAAATCAAGAGACAAAATATAAATTCATAACAAACTGAATACTTGTCTCCTTCATCTTACTCATTGTAGGGCGACTGAAAAAAAATAAATGTTTTGCGCAGTTATTAAAAAAACTCGGTTGGCAAGACGAATACTACTTTCATATCAATGTATATGAGTTAATTACGAAGGATTACGTGTTCTATAAAGTCCCGTATAAAAGTTAGAAAAATATTGTAAATGCTTCTGATAGGTGAAATCTTAAAAACAAAATAGATGGCTCATAATCGTGATTGTTTCGAATTTTCCGAATATAATTACGTTTTTCTACTATGTTAAGTAACCATTCGAACTGCATAAGCATTTCGTTTGACCTAAAATTGTTTGAGAAGTACATAATTGTGAAATTACTTTAGTCACCGTATTTTTTACATAGTAATAATAATGATAATAATAATAAATTCTTTCGAGTGGTTATCAACACACTACCATTCCTACCCCTCGTAACTGTCACCCAAGGCTTGCATTTTTAATCAAGGGGGGGTTCCCTATTCGTGCTTAGGGGCAGTACATTTCTGAAATCATGTTTCCCCCCATTTGCATGTATTAAAAGGTGAGATTTTACGTTAACAAGGCAGTTCTAACTTTCCTAATTAGTAGCGTGCTATGGGTGGAAACGTTGTTCATCTCTGTAAATTATTGATGTCACCTAGGTTGGGAAAATTAGATATTTTGGGCTTATATGATAAATTTATGTGGTCTATCTGGGGCCGTATTTATCCAAAATCGCTGAAATATTTGGAGATATTTCCTAGGTTTATATATATATATATATATATATATATATATATATATATATATATATATATAATATATATATATATATATATATATATATATATATATATATATATATATATATATATATATATAAAATCTTAGTCACTAAACAGTTCCATCGTACATTTTTTTTTAGATTAGGTTTTCATAATACTAAAATTACTAGACTAGAAGTGATATTTAAATACCATCTGAAGTACCGAATTGAAAAGAAAATTATTGAGAATATTAAAATTAATCCAGTAACTAATAAGCAATGTGTTAATTTATCAAATGTATCATTCTTTAATCCTTTGGTAAAAATCAAGACAAAAAAAAAGACAAAAAAAAAAAAAATCCTGTCAAAAATCCTTCATCTTACTTATTGTAGAGCCGCTGGAAAAAAAATTTTATACGCAGTTACTGAAGAAATAAGTAAAACAAAAAACTCAGTTGGCATGACGAATACTACTCTTATAACATTGTATATGAGTTATTTACGAAAGATTACGTGTTCTATAAAGTTCTGTAAAAATATCAAAATAATGTTGTAAATGAACCTGACGGGTGATTTATTAAAAAATAGATTAGATGCCTCATAATCCATTTTTAAATTTTCGTATAATTTTTTATTTATTTATATATTTATTATTTTTTTTTTACAATGTTAAGTAACCATCCGTACTACAAAAGCATTTACTTTGAATTAAAGTTGTTTAAGAAGTGAAATTATTATAATACCCGCATTTTTTTTTTTTACATTTTCTCATGATGCAAACTTTAAAATAAATTTAATCAGAAAAAGGTCGGTAGATAAATTACGTGATCAGATATTCATTTTATAAAATCTATTTTACAATACTTGATTGTATACATAACACATCGATCTTATTTTATGCCTTTAAGGAAATGTTAGATTAGTACTGAACTAAGTACATGTACATAGCTTGATATGAATTTTACTGGTACTGGCACCGCAGCAAGTAGACTTTATGTGAAATAGATAATACTCATACTGGTAAATTACTACAATTTCGTATGATGGTATGACTCTCTCTCTCTCTCTCTCTCTCTCTCTCAGGCAGCAAGATGCAGCGACCCCCAAAGATTGCTGCTTTTTGCTGCTTTTTTAGGGCAAGGCGCTTCAGCAAGATTTCTACTACTACTACTATTACTACTACTACTACTACTACTACTTTTGAATTGCTATTGCCTCTTTACTGATTTTATGTCCCTTTAAGGATACATTCCCATTCCCTTAATTATAATTTCCGTTTTGCTTTTTCATATGTTAGAATTTTTCTCTTTCGCTCACCGTGCGTAATAGACGTTTTACGTGGCACACTGTAGATTGTAATGAAGGTTCATGACAGCATTCCCTCTGTGCCCAACTTCTTAAGATATGTTTGAACAAGTCATGAAGTAGAATACAAATAAGACTTATTTCATGGATTCACCATTAACAACAGAAACACAAATGATAATAATAATAATAATAATAATAATAATAATAATGATAATAATAATAATAATAATAATAATGATAATAATAATAATAATAATAATACTAATAATAATAATAATAATACTAATAATAATAATAATAACAATAATAATAATAATAATAATAACAATAATAATAATAATAAACTACAACAACAGCACAAATAATAATAATAATAATAATAATAATAATAATAATAATAATAAAAATGATAATAATAATGATAATTTGAATGATAATGATAAATAATAATAATAATAATAATAATAATAATAATAATAACAGTAATAATAACAAAAATAATAATAATAACATTATCAATAATTCCAAAAATATAATAATGATAATAATAATAATAATAATAATAATAATAAAAATGATAATAATAATAATAATAATAATGATAATTTAAATGATAATGATAAATAATAATGATAATAATAATAATAATAATAACAGTAATAATAACAACAATAATAATAATAACATTATCAATAATTCCAAAAATATAATAATAATAATAATAATAATAATAATAATAATAATAATAATAATAATAATAATAATAATTGGAATGATAATTATAAATAATAATAATAATAATAATTGGAATGATAATTATAAATAATAATAATAACAATAATAATAACAACAACAATAATAATAACAATAATAATAATTACAAAATATAATAATAATAATAATAATAATAATAATAATAATAATAATAATTTCCTCCGAATGGTTCTCATGACCTATAGATACTACCACTCCTACCTCTCGTAACTGTCACCTAAGGCTTGCATTTTTAATCGAAGAGGGGTTCCCTATTCGTGCCTAGGTGTAGTACATTTCTGAAATCGTGTTTCGCCCCATTTGCATGTATAAAAGGTGAGATTTTACCTTAACAAGGCAGTTCTAACTTTCCTAATTAGTAGCGTGCTATGGTTGGAAACGTAGTTCATCTTTATAAATTCTTGATGTCACCTAGGTCTGTGAAATTGGCTATTTTGGGATTATATGCTAAAATTACGTGTTCTATCTGGTCCGTATCTATTCTAAATCACTGAAATATTTGAAGTTATTTCCTGGGTTTATAGAAGAAAAAATAATCTTGGACACTAAACTGTTCCATCGTACTTTTTTTTTCTAGTTAGGTTTTCACAATACTAAAATTACGAGACTAGAAATGATATTTAAATAACATCTGATGTGCCGAACTGAAAATAATTTAATATTACTAATATTCAAATGAATCCAGTAGCCTATAAGCAATATGTTAATCAAATGTATCATTCTTTAATCCTTAGGAAAAAATCAAGACAGACAAAATATAAATTCATAACAAACCGAATACTTGCCTCCTTCATCTTACTCATTGTAGGGCGACTGAAAAAAATAAATGTTTTGCGCAGTTATTAAAAAAACTCGGCTAGCAAGACGAATAATACTTTCATATCAATCTTAAAAACAAAATAGATGGCTCATAATCGTGATTGTTTCGAATTTTCCGAATATAATTACGTTTTTCTACTATGTTAAGTAACCATTCGAACTACATACAGTAAGCATTTCGTTTGACCTAAAATTGTTTGAGAAGTACATAATTGTGAAATTACTTTAGTCACCGCATTTTTTACATAGTAATAATAATGATAATAATAATAAATTCTTTCGAGTGGTTCTCAAGACTAACAGACACTACCACTCCTACCCCTCGTAACTGTCACCCAAGGCTTGCATTTTTAATCAAGGAGGGGTTCCCTATTCGTGCTTAGGGGCAGTACATTTCTGAAATCATGTTACCCCCCATTTTCATGTATTAAGGTGAGATTTTACCTTAACAAGGCAGTTCCAACTTTCCTAATTAGTTGCGTGCTATGGGTGGAAACGTTGTTCATCTCTGTAAATTATTGATGTCACCTAGGTTGGGAAAATTAGATATTTTGGGCTTATATGATAAATTTATGTGGTCTATCTGGAGCCGTATTTATCCTTTTTTTCAAATTAGGTTTTCATAATACTAAAATTACTAAACTAAAAATGATATTTAAATACCATCTGAAGTACCGAATTGAAAAGAAAAATATTGAGAATATTCAAATTAATCAAGTAACTAATAAGCAATGTGTTAATTTATCAAATGTATCATTCTTTAATCCTTTGGAAAAAATCAAGACAGAAAAAAAAAATAAATCCTGTCAAACCGAATACTTGTCTCCTTCATCTTACTTATTGTAGAGCCGCTGGAAAAAAAATGTTTTACGCAGTTATTAAAGAAATAAGTAAAACAAAAAAACTCAGTCGGCATGACGAATACTACTCTTATAACATTGTATATGAGTTAGTTACGAAGGATTAAGTGTTCTATAAAGTTCTGTAGAAAAATAAATATAATATTGCAAATGATTCTGACGGGTGATATATTAAAAACTAGATTAGATGCCTCATAATCCTGTTTTAAAATTTTTGAATAATTTTTTTTTTATTTATTTATTTATTTTATTTTTTTTTTTTACAATGTTAAGTAACCATCCGTACTACAAAAGCATTTACTTTGACTTAAAATTGTTTAAGAAGTGAATTTACTACTCTTCCCGTAAGCTAACTTTCGTTTTGACGTCTCGATTGCGTATCAATCTTTCAGGGGTCCTGATGAAGGGCAACGAACTCTTTCCTCAGAGTATTCGTTTGACCAATTCCTCTCCTCCTGCCGTTGCGCTTCTTAGTCGAATTTCTTTTGACGAACATCTTGAAGGCGTTTCACGACGACGGACCCCAAATTGAACCATTGATCCCTTTGCAGTTAAAATATCCTTTTTGTATCTTTTAAAAGCTGTTACTTGTGTTGGATGACACGAACACTGACGACAGACAGATGATGATGAGGCTCACACAAAATGACGATCGAAGCTGGAGCCCGAAGTTCAAATCCGGGGCGCCGTAAACCAAAAATCACAGATCCCAAACCCGTTTCTTCGTCGGTCGTAGATAATTATTTTTCTTATAAGAGCGTGCTATCACGAAGACGTCCAATTGGAGTGTCTCTCCTTAGAAGTTCTTCCTTTTAGAGGGGAAAAAAATTACTTCAGATTGAAGAATTTTTGCTTTCTATAATCCTTCAGGATTCTCTACTTCTGTGCAGTTTCCGCCTTATTCTGCACAATCTTTATCTACGGATCCTCAACATTATAGACTTTACTTTCTCATTTCAAATCCGCACAATCGTAAAGTGATCAAAAAATAATGACTAGTTCTCCTATTCGGATTCTTTACTTCTTCTCTCCCGTTCTCCTTCCTGTCTTTCCTCTTCTTCCTGTATTTTCTGTCCGAATCCTTTCAAATAAATCCATTATTAGTCTTGAAGATTCTTGTTTAGCTTTTCATAACTACCTTCCTGATTCCTTTTTGTATTTTGGTTTTCTTCCAAAGTCGCAGACTCAATAATTCTCTTAACTTTCACCAAAGCATTTTCTGCATCAACCAAATCATTTTCATTTTTAATGGCCTCAGAAGCAAGTCTGTGATAAAATCTTGCAAATTTAGGTTGATCAATAAAACGATTAAAACAATCTTATTACCTTTTCTAACATTCCTGCTCAAGACGAATGACAATTTGAAGCGGATTTTAGAATACACCGGTATTCCATATTCCTCCTAACAGAGAGACTAAGAATCTTTTGGAGCTATGACAGGAAAGCATTCAACTTTCCTATTGATGAAGGAAGACAAATTGAAGTCGAACAACGAGTTGGGAGAATTTTGAAGACTATTTTGGATTTAGAGCCTGTTAGGAATTTCCAAAAGGAAAACGTCCAATTGGAGTGCCTCTCCTTAGAAGTCCTTCCTTTTTCAGAGAGAAGAAAAATTATTTCAGATTGAAGAATTTTAGATCTTTCTCTGGTCCTTCAATATTTTCTACTTCTGTGCAGTCTCCGCCTTATTCAGCACAATCTTTATTTTTGGATATTCAACATTAGGGACTTTACTTTCTCCTTTCAAATCCAACCTACCGTAAAATGATCAACAAATAATAACTAGTTCTCCTTTTCGGATTTTTTTATTTCTTCTCTCCCGTTCTCCTTCCTGTCTTCCTCTTCTTCCTGTATTTTCTGTCCGAACCCTTTCAAATAAATCCATTATTAGTCTTGAAGATTCTTGTTAAGCTTTTCGTAACTGCCTTCCTGATTCCACTTGTCATTGATTCCTATTTGAGGATGTATTTTATTTTTCTTCCAAAGTCGCAGACTCAATAATTCTCTTAACTTTCACCAAAGCATTTTCTGCATCGCCCAAATCTTGTTTCCTTTTTCATGGCCTCAGAGGCAAGTCAGTGATAAAATCTTGCAAATTTGGGTTGATCAATAAAACGATTAAAACAATCTTTTTACCTTTTCTAACACTCCTGCTCAAGACGAATGACAATTTGAATCCGATTTGGAAATGCACCGGTATTCCATATTTCTCCTAACAGAGAGAGACTAAGAATCTTTTAGAGTTCTGATGGGAAAGCATTCAACTTTCCTATTGATGAAGAAAAACAAATTGGAGTCGAACAATAAGTTGGGAGAATGTTGAAGACTATTTCGGAATTGGTCCTTCAATATTCTCTACTTCTGTGCAGTTTCCGCCTTATTCTGCACAATCTTTATTTTTGGATCTTCAACATTATGGGCTATACTTTCTCATTTCAAATCCGCACAATCGTAAACTGATTAACAAATAATAACTAGTTCTTCTTTTCGGATACTTTATTTTTCCTGTCTCCCTCTTCTTTCTGTATTTTCTGTCCGAATCCTTTCAAATAAATCAGTTACTAGTCTTCAAGATTCTTCTTTTGCTTTTCGTGACTGCCTTCTTGTTTCCACTTGTCGCTGATCAATTTCTTCTTAGAAGAAAGAAATCTTCAAAACAAGAATCTTGAAGACTTCTTCTTTCTCTCCATAAGGAAAAAGAAGTCTTCGAAACAAGAATCTTGAAGAATTCTTCTTCCTCATGGAGAGAAAGAAGTCTTCAAGGTTCTTGTTTTGCTTTTCATGACTACCTTCCTGATTCCACTTGTCGTTGCTCCGTTTCTTCTTAGAAGAAAGAAGTCTTCAAAACAAGAATCTTGAAGACTTCTTCTTTCTCTCCATGAGAAAGAAGAAGTCTTCATAACAAGAATCTTGAAGACTTCTTCTTTCTCGCCATGAGGAAGAAGAAGTCTTCAAAACAAGAATCTTGGAGACTACTTCTTTCTCTCCAGGAGGAATATGAAGTCTTCAAAATAGGAATCTTGAAGACTTCTTCCTCATGGAGAGAGAGAAAAAGTCTTCAATATTCTTGTTTTGCTTTTCATGACTGCCTTTCTGATTCCACCCTTCATGTTTTTTTAAAAATAAGCTAGATACAGGAACTATCTATTGTTGGGTGGGCAGGGCTCCCCCCTTCCAGCTGGCAGGGTGGGGCTCCCCCCTTCCCGCTGGCAGGGCGAGGCTCCCCCCTTCCCGCTGGCAGGGCGGGGCTCCCCCCTTCCCGCTGGCAGGGTGGGGTTCCCCCCTTCTCGCTGGCAGGGCGGGGTTCCCCCCTTCCCGCTGGCAGGGCGGGGCTCCCCCCCCTTCCCGCTGGCAGGGCGGGGCTCCCCCCCCTTCCCGCTGGCAGGGCGGGGCTCCCCCCTTCCCTCTGGCAGGGTGGGGCTCCCCCCTCCCGCTGGGAGGGCGGGGCTCCCCCCCTTCCACTGACAGGGCGGGGCCTCCCCCTCTTCCCGCTGGCAGGGTGGGGCTCCCCCCTTCCCGCTGGCAGGGCGGGGTTCCTCCTCTTCCCGCTGGCAGGGCGGGGCTTCCCCCTTCCCGCTGGCAGGGCGGGGCTCCCCCCTTCCCGCTGGAAGGGCGAGGTCCCCCTTACCCGCTGGCAGGGTGGGGTTCCCCCTTCCAGCTGGCAGGGCGGGGTTCCTCCTTCCCACTGGCATGGCAGGGCTCCTCCCTTCCCGCTGGCAGGGCGGTGCTTCCCCCTTTCTGCTGGCAGGGTGGGGCTACCCCCTTTCTGCTGGCAGGGTGGGGCTACCCCCTTTCCGCTGGCAGGGCGGGGCTACCCCCTTTCCGCTGGCAGGGCGGGGCTACCCTTTCCCGCTGGAAGGGCAGGGCTCCTCGTTAAAAAATCTAAGAAAATTATTTATATATACATACATATATATATATATATATATATATATATATATATATATATATATATATATATATATATATATGAATATATATGAATATATATATATATATATATATATAAATAAATAAATAAATAAATAATATATATATATATATATATATATATATATATATATATATATATATATATATATATATATATATATACACACACACTGATATATATATGCATATACATATATCTACATACATAGTTGACGTAAAGTTTGGAGTATTGGCAGTAGCCTACTAGACACAGATCCCGATATAGCAGGGGTAAATTGACACTCAAAGGGCATATGACAAGCAATAATCTATAAAAAATCAGAATCTTGATGCTGAAATTTTCAGCACAGTTTGAGGGCTCTATGAGGGTTGGTTCTTCATGTTGTTTTCTCCGGTAGTATGGTTGAAACTGGACTTTTGAATTCTCTCTTCTCAAGAATGGGTTCTGTCATACGAGGGACTAATTTCAGGCCATCATCTTTACAGAATCCAAATTTTTCAAAGTAGATTCCAACTGTGCTTTGAACTGATCCAGTTCCATAAACATCAGACACCAGCTGATGAAAGTTGCCTCGGTTGCCATGAAACACTTTTCCTTCAGGTTGATCCTTAACCACACCACTATTACTGATTACTGAAACAGTTTCAATCATGTATATGCCAGGACTGTTTCCAATTCAAAAGAAAAAGCATAGGACTCATACTTACCTAGTTTGTTTAGGAAAGTAGTTGATTGTTTAAATTTGAAGAGATGGCAGAGTGTCATACATAGTAGGATATGCGTTTTCATCTTCCACTGTCCACCTGTTGCTGCTTTACACATATCTTGACTAACTGTTAGTACTAATATTCATTCTCGATCTGATGGGTCCCTCTTACCACACATTAGTGTAAATACAGATTGTAGAACATAAGCAGGAATTTCTTGCTTGAGGGTACACTCGAGAACACTATTCTATCTTATTTCTCTTCCTCTTGTTTTGTTAAAGTTTTCATAGTTTATATAGGAGATATTTATTTTAATGTTATTACTCTTCTTAAAATATTCTATTTTCCTTTTCTCACTGGGCTATTTTCCTTGTTGGAGCCTCTGGGATTATGGCATCCTGCTTTTCCAACTAGGGTTGCAGCTTAGCTAGTAATAATAATAATAATAATGATAATAATAATAATAATAATAATAATACAGAACGTCACTAGATTTGGTGGGCCATAGAAGTGTCTTGGTTTATTTGAAGGCATTGAGTAATCTAGTGTAAAGCTCAAGACTAACTTCTTTGATCCAGTCATCATCTCACAAATCACAAGCAGAAAGAACAATTGTTTTCAGTGATTCCAAAGATTTACGAAATATCAGTGTGTTTTTATATGGGGATGATCAAAAGCCGTTGCTGTCTTTCAGGTTAGAACAGTGTTCAATCTTCAACCTGAGATAGACTAGTTATTTCAAAAGCTTGTTCATAATTGCTATTGTTGCATAGATTCTCATTATACACATTTCTAAATGACAAAGTTTTAGAGCCCGAACTTTGGGAATAACTTTTTTTTTTTCTTTTTATAAAATCGTAGATGCGAAAATGCTTTCTCTATACATCTTTTCTTGTCTACATCTTTTCTTGTCCGATGTTTGCCCAGTTTCTGTGATGGTGTAACACTGCTGAGGTATTCGTCTCACTAAAAACTGCTTGGGTCGGCACCAATGGAATTA
>NC_090739.1:26399681-26402181 GCF_036898095.1 Palaemon carinicauda
TCCCAGAGAATTGACCATAGGTCTCCAGAATTCTAACTCCTGGCGCGAATATCCTTAAAATTTCTCTTAAGGATATCGCATAATATCAGAGGATGTATATCTTGATACGACACATGGCAATCTTCACCCCGAATAGCGTTTTCGCTTCGAGGGGGAAGAGTGGCGAAACTGAAGGGGAGCCGTTATCAAGGTTACCCTTCCTCCCATACTATTCAAAGGCTCCAAGATGGCGCTCATTCCTTTTTTGGTGGCGATTTCGCACGGTGGTTGTCCGTTATGTAACGTTCGAAAAGTAAATGCAATTTTCCTGTATTCTGAAAATTATCTACAGGACAGTTTGTCTGTAGAGATGGTGTTTTCGATATTTGGGCGTCACGAAAATATTGTCTATTCATTACAAAAGTAAAGTAATATGTTCAAGTACCATATATATATATATATATATATATATATATATATATATATATATATATAATATACATACATTTTATATGTATAAATGTGTGCATAATAGGTGTTTATGTATACTGTATATGTGTATACATGTGTACATATATGTATATGTACTTATATATACACACATATATAAATATACGCATATACATGTATATGCATATATATATATATACATATATATATATATATATATATATATATATATATATATATATATATATGCCCACATTTATACATGTAGTGTGTGTATGTATATATATACATACATACATATATATATATATATATAATATATATATATATATATATATATATATATATATATATATATATATATATATATACATAAGATATTGCTATATCATCCGCCAAATTTGTTTAAAGCCAGTAGACACATTAGTAGAAACATTATTTCCAATAACATTACACAGAACGAGGAGCATAACGGGAAAATATTGCGTTAGTACCCCACGGTTTTCTCTATTTGTCATGTAATGACAGGTAATCATTTAACGTCAACTGGTTTCTCTGGTCAAATAAGTATTCACACATTTATTGGTGTCAGCGGAAGGAATTTCTTCTGTAGACCCTTTTCATGTCTGAATGCTCGTCTTTATTTGTCAGCTGTAGGGGAGGTGTTATTTTTCAAGTGTGTTCTATAAAAGAGAATCGAATTAGAATTATATTGTATGTTATCTACTTTTTTATAAATGGAACGGTTCAATCAATAGAATACTTTAGGTGAAAGTGGTAATTATATTGTATCTACGGAAAACTATGTTGTATCAATACTGATATAAATTGCTATTTTACTTTCTTAAAGTAGCCACTTACGAATAAAAAGTCTTAACAAGCGTGTATCTCTGTGTATCTTTATGTACAGTATGTGTGTGGATGTATATTACTAGCTGTGTATACTACTTGTCCATCTTCAAATCATTGAAATATGTGCTACAGGTTAGACTAATTTTCTTATTTCACATTTTTGTTCGAAAGACATTTACTCTTTTTTTTTTTTATCAAATATCAATAACAGATATTCGCTGGAAAACTATTTTTGTCATTGCGTTCATTAAACGTCTTGAAAAAAAACAATATTTGCGATAATTATCTATAACAGCTTTAATTGAGAAAATACAATAATATTTTCTCAATAGCTTTGTATATCACTCTAGATATAATATATATATATATATATATATATATATATATATATATATATATATATATGTATAATATATATATGAAATATATAATATATATATGAAATATATAATATATATGATATATATATATACATATATATATATAATATATAACATATATAATATATATGATATATATATATATATATATATATATATATATATATATTATATAACATACATATATATATATAATATATATATATATATATATATAATATAACATATATATATATAAACGTATATATATATATATATATATATATATATATATATATATATATATATATATATATCCATATAGGATCAAGTAAAGATAAGCACCCCTGCATGGCCCAGGGAGTGCTTATCTTTACTTGCTCAAATATGGGAGTGCTTTCCTTTACTTGCACAATTTCGGGAGTGCTTTTCTTTACTTGCTCAAAATTATTTAATTTGTTCTGACAGGTTGTTTTCTCTTTTGAATAGTTCAAATAGTTGCGTTAACGAGTTGTTTTCTCTTCTTATTGAGGATATCATTTTGGCTGTTCTGATAGATTATTTATGTTCTGACAGGTTGTTTTCTCTTCTGAATAGTTTAAATAGTTACATTAACGAGTTGTTTTCTCTTCTTATTTGAGTATATAATTTTTGCTGTTCGGATAGATTTTACTTTTTAGCATGATATACCTCAGAAAGTCGTATAAAGTCTTGAGAGAAACCCTTAACATGGACCGTTCTCTGTATGAAGAAATTCTTAAGCCACTGTTGGTTGAGGACCCGACTCCTGCAATTAACTGGATGAAGCAGCAGAAACTTTTGAGAGCTGAACTAAAATGCCCTCATTGTAGCATTTTAAT
>NC_090739.1:26407181-26409681 GCF_036898095.1 Palaemon carinicauda
TAAAAATAAAGTTTCTCCCCATGAATTACCTTAAGACGGAAAAAGTTTTTTTTTTTTCATAATCCCCTGCGATGGAAAACTTTCTTCACGTGAATTATCTTCGATGGAAAAAGTTTATCCTAAAAGTTACCCCTGATAAAAGAAAGACTCTAGCATCCCACGGTCGGAAGGAGATGAAGTAGCGGATCTTAATTAAATTCGACTGCAGCATCCGGCCCTTTGTGCGTAACTCAATTTAGCGCAATGTTGCATTGTATTCGTGTCATGTTGCCCATGATGCATTCAAGCGAAAGTTGGGATGAGGGGGGGGGGGGGCTTTGGAATGAAACGCTTCAGTCCATCTTAATATATTTATATTTGCCTTAACGTTGTGGGTTCTGAATGGCTTACTTTCATTTAAAGGTTTAAAAGTCGTTCATGAATGGCAGAGGCAAGGGACAGTGACATTCCCTATCGAGTAAAACAATGCCTTTGAGACTGATCATATATACACATGATCAGCGCCCCAGCTAGGACCAAGTAGGGCCAGGCAATGGCTGCTGATGACTCAGCAGATAGACCAATAGGCTCCTCAAACACCCCATCCTTAGCTCACAAGGATTGTGAGGTTTGCAGCTACCAAAGAAACTAACGCGTTTGAGTGGGTGACTAATCCCCAGTCTGGCGTTCACCAGTCAGGAACGTTACCACATCGATCTATACATTTATCAATTTGTTACAGGTAAATCTAGTAAAATATTAAGGTGAATTTACTTTAATTTCGTATTAGTTTTTTTATCATTCTTTCTTCCATTGCTGTAATTTTTAGCCATACCGAAATATGTTAAAATTATAGTATTTGCTGTTTAATAGCACCAAAGTCTAATGTGTCTATTCTACTTAATACAAAAATACCCACACACACAAAAAAAAAGAACAACTCCAGGCAGCACCTTTGAATATACAGTGGGATCTTAATTTTACCCTCCTTTAAGCAGAGTGGTACTGGTCCCAAATATGCGTCTAGTATGTGCGCGCATATCCATGTATACAGTGTACATATATATATATATATATATATATATATATATATATATATATATACATGTATATAATATGTCTAGTATGTGCGCGCATATCCATGTATACAGTGTATATATATTATATAATATATATATATATATATATATATATATATATATATATATATAGATATTATATATATATATATATTATACATTTATAATCGACCATTATCCTATTCATATCCAAGGTTCCCTAAATTTTGAACATATTCACCTTTACATTTTCAATTTCTAGAATTTTGTAATTTTTTTGGAATATACTCTAAATATAATTGTTAATAATAATTTTAGTAGCCTATGTATGAAATGAATTATTAGCTTGTGGACGGGCAAAGATAGAAAGCCATAAACAGACAAGAGTGGAAGGGCATGTCTGAGGCCTTTGTTCTGCATTGGACTAGTAACGGCTGATGATTATATTGAGTTATATACATAGACATAACTAGATATACAGATATATAATTTTGTGCGTGTTTAACAGGCTGATGTGTATCATTGCCAAGAATAAAAAATAAAAAAATAAAAGCCAACAATGCACATACGTCCACATAAACAAGACAATGACACTAGTTTAACACCTGAAGGAAGTTGAATGTAGTCATTAAGACGAGAAAATACAGAGCAAAACAAGTTTGGCAAAAAAAGAGAACACTACGAGGGAACTGAGCATTGAGTTTGTGTGTGTTTGTTTCTTCGTTTGTTTGTTGGGGAGGGGGATGTTTAGAGGTTAGAAAAGGGAGCATTGTCAACGTGCTTTGCTCACATTCTTGTAGGAAAAAAAGAAAGAAACATTGCCACGACCCTTCATGTATTCTGTAACAGACGCATGCATACTCACATATATTAGATGAGTAGAGAGAGAGATGAGAGAGAGAGAGAGAGAGAGAGGAGAGAGAGAGGAGAGAGAGAGAGAGAGAGAGGCACTTAATTGCAAAATGCATGTAAACGCACATAGTACGAGAGAGAGAGAGAGAGAGAGAGAGAGAGAGAGAGAGTGGAGAGGAGAGAGAGAGAGAGAGAGAGAGAGAGAGGAGAGAGAGGCACTTAATTGCAAAATGCATGTAAACGCACATAGTACGAGAGAGAGAGAGAGAGAGAGAGAGAGAGAGAGAGAGAGAGAGAGAGAGAGAGAGAGAGAGAGAGAGAGAAACTCAAATGCAAAATGCATGTAAACGCACATAGTACGAGAGAGGAGAGAGAGAGAGAGAGAGAGAGAGAGAGAGAGAGAGAGAGAGAGAGAGAGAGAGTCCACAATTAGGAAATTCCTTGGCATGATTCAAGCGAGTAACTACAACACAGAAGATATTGCCACCAACAAATGACAGAAGCGATTGGAAAACTTTCCCTTCATGGAGATGAGACTGAGCCACTGATGAATCCCAGAACATAGGAAGACGTCTTCTGAGGAGTCCGATGATATCCACAGCTGATGAGTA
>NC_090739.1:26414681-26417181 GCF_036898095.1 Palaemon carinicauda
GTAACGTCCCTGACTGCTGAACGCCAGACTAGGGTTAGGGTCCCGCTCAAACTCGTTAGTTCCTTTGATCGCTGCAATCTCACCATCCTTGTGAGCTAAGGATGGGACGTTTGGGGGAGCCTATAGGTCTATCTGCTAAGTTATCAGCAGCCATTGCCTGGTCCTCCTTGGTCCTAACTTGGGTGGAGAGGAGGCCTAGGCACTGATCATATGTATATATGGTCAGATTGTAGGGCATTGTCCTGTTTGATAGGGCAATGTCACTGTCCCTTGCCTTTGCCATTCATGAGCGGCTTTTAAACATGCAATCACCACTGAACCTTTACATGCCTTTAGTAACCACAAATGATCCTTTAAGGACACATACAATCACCACTGAACCTTTAGATACCTTTTGAAACCACAAATAATCCTTCAAGATCCCACACAATCACCATTGAACAAAGGCTTTTTGAAACAACTGATCATTTAAGGTCTCATGCAATCACAAACTTTTAATCAAGCTCTACAAGAGTCAGTATGATGAAAATAGCATTGTTCCCCTCTCATACAAACACCCCCTAAAAGGATAGAATAGATCATTAGATTATTAGTTTTATCCTATACACTTTGCTGTATCCTACAGCCGATTTTTTTTTTTCAATATAACTTTTACGGAAGTTATCAAAAAGTCCTAATAAGTTTAACTTAACTCTACAACTAGTCCACAAATTAAGATTTGTATTTTTTTTTTTTAAACTTAACCTGGATGTTTTACTTCAAATAGATCTGTCATTGAGTATCAATTTTCTCCGACACTACCAAACCTTTTACAATCGATCATAACAATGTTCAGCTTCCTTTCCGCTCTAAATGTTCATTGGAAGGAATGCTGAAAATCAAAGTTCACAGCCTTTTCATTATATTTCATCGCCAGATAGAAATAGATTGTTGAAAAATAATAATCACTAAATGTGGTAGTGATTTCCTCATCTTGCAAATATATAGTTTCTTTTTCATACTCATCTTGTGTTATATGCATGAGAATCTCTGAAATATTATCCACTTATTCTATTATTTACATATCAAATCTTTTTACTGTCACTAATATCATTAATATTAACTACATGCAATCAAGAAGAGCATTTTACGAGTGCACTTAAAGATGAAAACACACCAGGAAAGCATCCTACATTAAATGCGAGGCAGAAGCAGAGATTTAAACGAGACTCTCTTAGCTGGTAACACTGCGAGCCATCAAGACCTCGTTAATAAAAGAGGATAATCAAATGTAAATTTAACGACATTTCTACCGTCACTTGTTTGTCTTTTTGCGGGCGATGCTGTCGCTACTGTAAACATTACCAACGACATATAAAAGTCGCTTCGTTTCTATCCCCAAAAACCCTTTTATTAGGACCACTTGTTGTTGTTATTACTGCCTTTGCTTTTGTTTTTGTTTTCGAGACAGTCTATCTTCGAGGGCGAATTTGCATGCCATTTACCTTGACAGAACAAAAGTCCACCCGAGACAGTCTGGGTTCCGAGGGGTCATTTATTCTCCCGGGGAATTAAAAACATTTATTTTTCTTAAGAAGAAAAGAAGAAGAAACAAGAACCTTCATTTTCGCGCGCTCCATTAATGTTGAAAACAAAGCGCGAGACTCTTTGATCTTTACAGATTTGTGGAAACGAAAGTTTTGGAGCGTAATTCTCCGAAGAAAGGTATTTTGCACAGATGTTGTGGTCGGTAATCTACGGTTGAAATTGAATTGCCCTGTTCTTTTACCCTAGAATGGTAACCTGGGGAGATATTCACCCAACTGAATCTGGCAATGACGTAGTACCCCCCCAAGGGGTTGGGGGAGGGACTCCAGTGGCTCAGTACCTTCAGTGCCTTATCTGACTTGGTTGGTGAAGGGTGTGTGGTCCCGCGCTCTCGGCTGGTTTTTTGGCTAGAACGCATTTCGGGAGAATTTCTCCCAGGGTTACTGTTCCCGTATGTTGTACATACGGGTGGAATTCTCCCAGTGTTACTCTGTATTTTTTATGGAATGGTGAATGCTGCCAATGTAAACTCTTACATTTTATACAAGGAGAATATGGAAAGAGGGGGCAAGTCATATCACGCCAGAAATTCATGCTGCAGCTCGGGAAGGCCCTAATCACCCCATGGGCCACGTCACGTCTGTGGTGACTGTATCTAACAGGTGAGTGTATATATAGTACTGTGTGTGTTTCATTGATGTACTTTGAGTCATTTGAAGCATAATTTGCCATACTGCAAGTGTTGAATAGAAAAAAATTAATTTGGTATGTACTGAAAAATTTACCATTTTTTGTCTGTCTCCCATACAGATTGTATACGAGCTTGGGAGATGGGATTCAGCCAGTACGTAGTCCCATGACAGTAGAGAGTTCTACACCAACAAAAAACAAAATTCGGAAATAATTTTTTTTTTTGTCAATTTAATTAGTAAAGTACTCCAAGAAAAGTCTATTTTTTTCTGTATTTTTGAAA
>NC_090739.1:26422570-26432570 GCF_036898095.1 Palaemon carinicauda
AGGAACAAGATCATTAAAAGAGTAAATGCTTTGTTTGATAAAGTGATTATCCAAAGGTAGTCATGATGAAGCATAATATAGATTCTCTCTCTCTCTCTCTCTCTCTCTCTCTCTCTCTCTCTCTCTCTCTCTCTGGGCTACTTTCCCTGTTTAAGCCTTAAGGCTTGTAGCATCCTGCTTTTCCATGTAGAGTTGTATCTTTTATATATATATATATATATATATATATTTCATTTATATATGCATACATAATATATATATATATATATATATAATGTATATACACACATGAGTGTGTATGTATGTATTTGTATACATATGCATGCAAGTATGTATATATATATATATATAATATATATAATATATATAATATATATATATATATATATATACTTGCATGCATTTATATACAAATACACACATACATACACACTCACGTGTGTATATATATATCATACATACATACATACATACATATACATACGTACATACATACATACATACATACACACACACATATATATATATATATATATATATACAGTGCATACAGGTAAATAAAATGATAAAACTCCATAAGTTTAACTCCATAATAAGGCATATCACTGAATAATAATAAGTCTATATAACAATGACAGACGCAAGCAAAGTACCTCACCCCTGTCACCCCCAAGGAAGAGGAATGTGCAAGAATGATGCTGGTGCTAGTGAGAGAAGGGGTGAGACCCCCTCCCCTTTCCTCCCTTCACACCTCAGGATGATTAATAAGTTGGAGGGAAGAAAAATGGTGTTGAGAAATAATATAAATATAATATCGTAGGATGAAATTAAAAAAAAAAATGCTATAGGAAAATCAAAGACATACGAGTGATATCTCATTTTCCAAAAGTTTAGAAAGTCATTTAGTTTTTTTTCAACTCCAAGGGAAACTTGTTAATTTATCTTTTAGTTTCTAATTGCCAAAGTTTGGGAGGAGAAAAGGAATGCTGAAGTTTGTTGCCAGTGTTTTTTTTCCTAACCAAATAAGAATTTTACAATCCATTCTGGCTGTATCGTGACGCTGGTAAAATTATGCAAACAAGTATTTCATTTAAAGTTTCAACCATTTCGACATCATTCAAGATCAGGGTTTAAACGCGAGTATGTACCATATGGCCATTACCTTAAATGCTGCTACTTTTACCTTAGATTACCTTAAAACTTTTTCCAATTTCCTTATATTTTAAGCTAGTAAAACCGAAAGTACCTTTGAATTAATTTGAAATCATGTAAATTACCTCAAACTAAGGTAATTACCTTAAAAGTTTAAACCTTGAGACTAAAGATGATGATGAATGTAAATTTCACTCTAACAGTAATGTGTCAAGTGTATAATTGTTTGTAATACCTGTAACACGTTGGTCGGGTACAAAATAAAGATGGGTTCTCTGAGTGCATCCAATAATTGCCAGACGCTGTCCGCACTAAGGTTTCTTAAAATTAGCTGGTTAGAACTCGGGCTACAAAAAACTACTCTTTATGCTTGCAAAAAATGGGATAACTTTTCGAAACTCTCTCTCTCTCTCTCTCTCTCTCTCTCTCTCTCTCTCTCTCTCTGTTATTTTTGCGTTCTCTCTGTTTTAGTTTCCTGATCTTTCTTTGTACGTGTTAATATCTACTCGCCCTCCCCCCCTCTCTCTCTTTACGGGCTGCCTAAGGCAAGAGCCTGTGTCTTACACAATGGTAAGGCAATCTGACACACACACTCTCTCTCTCTCTCTCTCTCTCTCTCTCTCTCTCTGTTTCGTGTTCTGTCTATGGAGTGTTAATACCTACTCGCCCCCCCCCCCCCTCCTCTCTCTCTCTCAAGACAATAATCTTGGCAGAATCCTCACCCAAAAAGAACCGTGTCTAAGGAGACGTAACCGCCACAGACACAGGCAGAGGAAGCTCAACCTTGTCATATCTCGTAACTAATCTTAATATATGGGGATTCTAGTGAAGGCTTGGAGTGCTAGAGGGTTGGTTTGCATGTGGGTGTAGGGGTGTGGATGGCCGTTTAGTCTCACAGAAACTAAAAAATTTTTCTTCCTAACTTTTCATAATTTTCAGGGGATAGATTAGCACTATACTCCGGACGTTATCATCTTTTTGATAAATAGCGAGGTAAATTAATAATAAATAATATTAGATATCCATATTAGTTATTCATATCAAATATGTTGTCAATGGTACCAGTGAACTGGGTGTGTGCGTGTATTGTTCCGCTATACAAGGGAGATGTGCATGAGTGTTGTAATTCAAGTAGGGTTGCCAGACGTCCCGATTTTGCGGGACATGTCCCGAATTTGATCATTTTGTCCAGTGTTCCGGACAAGACCCTCACGGGACACCTTTTTGTTCCGCATTTAGTTCATCACAAAAAATATATAATGCAGAAAAAGTATATAATGCAGATGTGGAGGGTGTCTTTTCTATGATGACTGCTCAATGGACAGACGAGAGGAATAAGTTGCATGTGTCAACTATAGAAGCTATTTTGCAGCTTAAATGGAATATAAACTGTCATTGCAAAGAATTTTAGACAGGTAATAAGAAGCAAGGACCGTCTGAAAAAGGCTAAGCCATCTGAGAAATATAATTAAAAGTTCATGTTTTAATTTTGTGCTTATGAATTCCTTATTGTCACATATCTTTCTTTTTTTTCATATGAAAAAGTTGATTTGTTTCGTAAATATTGATTACAACTTTTCCAAGTTATTCTCGTTTTCTTAAGTTTATTTTAATTTGCATTGAATATTAATTTTGCTACTTTATTTTTTCTTCACATCCCATTAAAATACTTATTTGAAGTTTTTCGATACGTCTTAGTATTGTTATATGTTGACCTGGGTGTGTGTACATACTATATATGTATAGATCTATATATGGATATAAGGATTATAGGCTGAGAATCGAGAGATTTAAGAGTGTCCCGGATTGCTTATCTTTAAATCTGGCAACCCGAAATTCAAGGGGTATTAGTTTGTTGGGTGTGGTTGGAAAAGTATATGATAGAGTGTTAATTTATAGGATTGAGGATAAAACAGAGGATGCAGTCGTAGAAGTACAGGATGGTTTAGAAGAGGTAGGTGATGTATGGATCAGATTTCCATAGTCAGGCAGATATGCGAGAAATATTTAACAAAAGGTAAGGAAGTGTATGCTACATTTATGGATCTGAAGAAAGCTTATGATCGAGTTGATAGAGACACGATGTGGAATGTGATGAGGTTATATGGAATTGTTTGAAAGTTTTTGCAAGCAATGAAGAGTTTATACATAGGCAGTAAAGCGTGTGTTAGGATATTATATCCTAACACACGCTTTACTATCCGATAGGAAATGAAGTAAGAGTTGGACTGAGACAAAGATGTGTGATGTCGCCATGGTTGTTCAATTTTGTTTTTCGATGGGGGTTGTGAAAGGGATGAATGCTCGAGTGCATGGTCAAGGATTGAAAACTGATAGATGAGAGTGATCATGAGTGGGAGCAGAATCTGCTGTTTGTGGGAGAAGCTGAGTCGATTAGTGACTGAGTTTGGAAGGGTGTGCGAGAGATAAAAGTTGCAAGTTAATGTGGGTAATAGTAAGGTTATGAGATGCACGAGAAGGAAGGGTGGTACTAGGTTGAATGGCATGTTGAATGGAGTTACTTGAGGAAATAGATCAGTTTAAATACTCGAGGTCTGTTGTTGCGGCAAATGGTGGAGTGGAGGATGCACGTCAGAGAGTTATGAATGATGTAAAGTGTTGGGGTCAGTGATGGGAATGGTATAGAATAGAGGGTTAGGATTGAATGTAAAGAGAGTTCTGTACGAGAAAGTGATTGTACCAACTACGATGTGTGGATTGAGTTGTTGGGAATGAAAGTGACGGAGAGACAGAAATTAGATATGTTTGAGATGAAGTGTCTGAGGAGTATGACTGATGTATCTCGATTAGATAGGATTGGGAACGAAGTAGTGAGGGTGAGAACGGATGTAAGAAATTGATTAGCAGTTAGAATGGATATGAATGTTTTGAGGAGGTTTGGTCATGTAAAGGGAATGGAAAATGGCTGTCTGCTAAAGAAATGCATAAGTTGATGGGAGAAGTACAAGAGGAAGGCCAAGGTTTAGGTGGATGGATGGATTGAAAAAACTCTAGGTGATAGGAGGATAAATGTGAGAAAAGGCGAGCGATTGTGACAGTTCTAATAGGCCCTGCTGTTTCCTTCGGTCACCTTGGTGACCGCTAAGGTAGCAGCAGTACGGGACTCAGCATATGAAGCTCCCTTTGTGATGGATAACGGGGGAGGGTAAGCAGTGGCACCCTAGCAGTATCAACCAAACTTAGCTGAATCCCTTGTCAGGCTGGGAGGAGCGAAAAGAAGATACCCCTTTTTTAAGTCGGTTACCCCTCAACCAAATTTTGAGAATTGCCTTGGTATATAGATATATTAGATATTAGATATTGATATCAGTATTAGTATTAATATCTATTATTTTTGTGCGATAAAAAAAAAAACTTTCCATTCTGACTCGTCGTCTTCCTGTCCTGAGCAATGCATTAAAATAACAGGGTCGGGATTTGCCGATCCGACTCTCTCTTACGTTACCGTGAAAAAAAATCTTATATAACAGTGATTACAGATTTTACATCGATTAATGTTGTTCACTATTACAATAATCGTCGTAACAGAAACAGTGGTGCTGGTTTAATATCGCTATCAATAGTAATTTCATCGAAGTAAAAATAGAATCTTATACCTAATATGAAATAGAATCTCAATTTCATATAGGAAAATGATAGATTTTGTGATAGAACAATCTTTAAAATGTTAGAACAATCTTTAAAGTGCCTCAAAGTTGATATTCATAATAACTAACAATTTTCTTTCCTTACCTACCTTCCCTTGCTGTGTTCCTTTTGTATCCCATCCAATGTTAAATAATCAATCCTATCCTGTCAAATCCTAACGAGTAACATCCACAATGTTTTACGATTTGTAGAATTCCATGGAATAGGGAACAATCATTCATGCTTCAAGTTGATATACCACAGAAAATACTATACCCTCTTTAAATCTCGCCTTCTCGCCCACTTTTTTCAAGAGACAGTTTTTGAAGAGAACATAACATGACGTTCCATCTGGAACCAAGGTAGAAAATTCTCCAATTTTTTTTTTTTTAAGAGAATGTACAGGCAATGGTATTTGCTGAATGTATGATACATTTGACATTTTTATATGTGGTCATTATTTTCTTATAAATAGTTATTCCTTTTAGTTAAGTTCATCCAGATTTGTAGATTAACAGCTTTTATTGATCATATTTACAGTACCGCATATTTAAGCCACTCAAAACCTAAAGGTTCTATGTTCTATGGTTTTGCGGAAAATTATATATTGCATCCCTTTGAGTATTCTAAATTACCTTTCGAAACCTTCTAATTTAACATCAAAATATTTTTCCAGTCTCATAACGGAACGCTTTCAGAAATATTTTAATTAAACACTCAATAATTTCAATTATTGGACAATCTTAAAAATCTAACTTTTGCTCTTTTCTATTTCTAATTGTTTTTAAATGAACAAACATACAAACCGCATTTCTTTTGCCACCTCTAAAAGAAAATATCATGGCTACTATATGTCTTCAACGCTATTGTTTCATTACTTAAACCTGCTAAGCATTTATATCGTGTGATAATCGCTTTTTTTATGTAATGGATAGTTTTCAAAAAGATAAAATATCCCCAGTTTCAAAACGGTAATGTTAAATGTGACGTTTCTGTTGCAAATAAGTTAAATGCAATGCAATGTACTTTTGGTTATCAAAGAAAATTGTCTATTCTATTCGGTGTAATTCAGATAAAATTTTTCTTTATATAAAACCTTAAACAGATTCTATTGTTCTTATTATTATTATCCTCATTATAATTATCTTCATTATCATCATCATTATTATTATTATTGTCACATTGGGATATTTTAATCAGAAAATAAAATTTCCTTAATACTTTTTTCGTCGTATTCTGTACGAATATTTGCACAACAGCAACGAAACAACAACAATGATAATATTTTTTTTTTTTTTTTTTTTTTTTTTTTTTTTTTTAATCAGGAAGAGCAGAAACAACCATTCCTTCCCAAGCAGCTATTTTCATGCCCGGTCCGAGCAATGCCTTTGATACCACATATTTTAATCCCCACCTCAATTACCTTCGCCCGAAAGCTCGCCCGGGCCAGGAATTGGGTTTTTTTTTTTTCTCAGGGTTGGTTGGGTTATTGTGGGTTCGGGAATCTGGTGGCGTTCGCTTTCGTCGCTAATTCCGGCCAAGTTGCCTTGTCCCGGTTGTTGCGACCGGTTAATTAGATGGCAACAAGCTTGACATTGGAGGAATTGAACATTTGGGTAAGAAGTTGATCCTGTGTATTTGCAGTGGAAGTTGTATGTAGGTTTGGTTGTATGTACGCAGCTACATCAGAATTGTTAATCACGATTCAACAAAAATCACTTACGATGTATGTATGCATGTATGTATAGATGCATTCTATGTATGTATATATATGATATATATATATATATATATATATATATAAATATATATATATATTTTATATATATATATATATATATATATGTGTGTGTGTGTGTGTGTGTGTATCTTTAAAGCAAATAGGAAATATCTACATATTTAATAGACACCAGAATTTCCTTATGTATGTATGTATGTATGTGTTGCAAAGCACCTATCAGACATGTACACTATTATCTTTGATATATTTAAAACAAAAGGATTTGGGTTTGATCAAATTCATGGACATCAACAAATTCGGACCGGCGTAAATTGAAACAAATTTTTTACTTTGAAATCTAAGCCAGATTCATATCCCAGATTCAATTTGCTTAACACCATAAAAGCATAGGTATTTGGAGGCAAATATAGTTGTATTACCTCAAAGCCAATTCGAAAATTAATCAGAGTTTTGAGTTATTGCACTGACGATGATGTCGAGGCCATGTCCTCTCAATGTGCTTGGATAGGGGAAAATGCAAATCAGCATATATTCATGTATGAGAAAAATGTATTTTGAATTTAATTATTACTTGAATAAGCCTAAAATATTATGAGTAATGTTTTTTTTTCTTACACGCATGTATAAATCTATTCATATACATACTACATTAGTAAGTACTAAATAATATGAAATAATCAGAAATCACATTACAATACATGATAAAAACGTTATATTAAAAACATACAAACATGTATGCATAATACATGCATACACATGCACTGAATATATGAGTGGAAGGACTGTTCAGTTTTACGAAAATGGCATAGAATATGGTACCAGTATAAAGTTGTCTCTAATCTGAATTCAATTTGCCTGCATGCAAATTCTGTCATTTCTTGGGCCATTAACCTTCCATTGTCTTTACAGGACTGGCTCTCTCTCTCTCTCTCTCTCTCTCTCTCTCTCTCTCTCTCTCCTAACATGCAAAAAATACTAAAATTAAAAATAACGCCAAAATCCTGGAATCGATAAGTGGATTAAAGTGTTGAACTCTTCTCCAACAGAAGATATTTAATAAGGGAGAGATAAATTTAAACGAGAAGAAGAAGAAGAAGAAGAAGAAGAACCAGGCAACTGAGCCAAGATTCAGTTCCCGTGAATGCATAAAAAGAACTTTCGAATTCGAGCCGTTTTCTTGCGCCCATTAGATATTCAAAATGCGCCAACTTGGCGCGTAAAAACCCGAAGGAACTCTGAAGGCTTCCTGGCGACAAAATGGCGGAGAAGGGCCAACTCTTCAGAGGCTGAAGGCTTTGCTTGTATGCTCCTCAGAGGAAAGCAGTTTACAAAGGAGCCAAAATAGCGACCGGGAGTGCTAAGATATGCTGGAAACGGCCTTGTGTCTTCTACATACAGAGGTGGGAATCATTTGCTCTGGGGTGGATAGGTTATGCATTCGTTATACCTTACAGGTAAAGCAATTATGGAGATTAAATGTTATGGGAAGAAAGACGAAATGAGGGAGGGAAATTTAGTGAAGTAAGTACGAAGTAATATAATATCAATAAAACTAGCGATAAAAGTAAAAATATATGAAGACCGAAAATAAAGAAAATAAATAAGGAAAAATCATAAAAAATATTAAATAAGGAAGATACATAGGACAAGAATCTGGAAAATCTTCATATGCATAAAGGCACAGATACAGAAATAATTAAAGCAAAACTAAAATTATGATTTAAAACAAAAGAAAATATGAGGAATCAAAAGACGGCCAAACACGAGAGTGAGATAACGAGAAGAATAGTGCGTTCCCTTTTAAGAAAAACATCCGCAGCTGCGAAGAAAATGCATCCAAATAAATATGAGATTGTTAGTCAGGTCCAAAAACAAGCAACCCGCCTTCCGGTAAACAGTGATCAGAAAGAGATTAGGCGAAACAGTAGATGCTAAGAGAGATTTTGCTTTCGGTTTTAGATGAGTTGGAGATAAAAGGTAGTAGGTTGGCAAGAGCACCAGCCAAAGAGTGTTACTGGGTCCTTCAAGTGGCCAGGAAGTAGTACATTGGATCCTTCTCTCTGGTTAAGACTCATTTTACCTTTACTTAAAAACACACCGAATACTCTGGCATATTCTTTATATATTCTTCTCTGTCTTCATATACCTGACAATTCTGAGATTCCCAACCAAACCATTCTTCTTCGCTCAATGGGTTAACTACTGCACTGTGATTTTACAGGAGGCTTTATTATTATCATGATTATTATTATTATCATTACTAGAATATGTTTATAATCAGTCTATGAACACCGAAAAAATATTTTAGTCCATGTTAGAATTAGTGTGAATTAAGGTCTGGTTCAGGGGAACTTTATAAGCCGATGTTGGGTAGATACAACATTAGTATAATTTGAAAAATCATTTAGATGGTGCTCCAAATGTGTATATATAGGCCTGCACACGCACGCACACACACACACACACACACATATATATATATATATATATATAAATTTTTAAACATATACTGTATATTTATCTGTATATACTGTATTCTGTGTATGAGTAAATGTTTTAATGTATAGCCTACTGTAAGTAGGGCCTCGGGCTAGCAAACTCGCCCTTTAAAACCTTGCTAAAAGATTTCAAAGCTAGGCTATACCTTTCTTGTAGCCACCCACCTATGATGTTATTTTATTGATTATATACACATTTATACACATATATATGGATATATAAATATATACATATACATACATATATATGCATATATACACACACACATATATATATATATATATATATATATTTGAAAATATATTTATCTATCTATATATCTATATATATAAATATATTTATATATATTTATATATTATATATGTTTATATATATATATATATATATATATATATGTATATATATATGTATATATGTGGGCGTGTGTGTATAATAGTGTTAAACTATCAACAGTTATAGAGCCATAATAGCAAGCGTCTGATTTACTTGTTTTTATCCCAATATAACGACATCCTCTTACAGCAAACTGAGCAGCCACTTCAAATTTCTTCATAGTATCAATATCGTTATTTATAATGCACACTTACAGTGTTATCAACCAGAAACATAAATCTAATTTATTACAATAAAAATTGACATAACGAATAACTAATAGATAGCTATAATAGATCTATCTCTATACGTAAACAGCAAGCCAGCCATGATTGTAAAATATCAACATGATGTGTATGGCAAGACCGGAAAGAGTTAAATGTTGTTTATATATTAGAGAAGGGCAATTACATATTCATTTGTCATGGAATGTCTTGCTTGTTTTCTCATATTGACATTAGCAACACAAGCTTGAATGTACACCCTGTATCTAAAAAAGTCACTCAAGAATTTACATCTTAGAACATGAGAAGACGAAGCAGAAGGGAAGTAAATAATACAGCATTGTCATACGGATGGCTGGCGTGC
>NC_090739.1:26437570-26440508 GCF_036898095.1 Palaemon carinicauda
ATAGTATGCTAATTCCAGAGACAAAAAAGAAAGATTGATGAAAATCTGACAGATGGACAAACAGGATTTAGAATAGGTAGAAGTTGTACTGACCAAATTTTCATTTTGAGACATTAACAGCAATACGAAGAATATAGAAACTTCTTTTGATGGCATTTGTGGACAATGAAGAGTCTTTGATAGTGTGCACCGGCCAATTGTGTGGAGAATCCTGCGTTAATATGTAATTCCTCTTAAAATGTGAATTTGATCAAGTCTGTTCATGAACATAGTAAGTGCAAAGTTAATGGAGTTTTATCAATTTAATTTCCAGTGAACAGCGGAATACTTACTCCAAGGGAATGTGATGTCACCTATGTTGTTCATACCCCTCATGGATTCTGTATTGCGTAGAAAGTTGGAGATGGTGGAGAAGGATTAGACTGGATTGGTGATAGAGAATTAGCAGACCTAGAGTATGCTGATGATGCTGTCCTTATTAGCAGAACACCACAGAATTTGCAATGCTTGCTTACCAGAATGCATGAAATATCACACGAGGCTGGGCTCAAGATAAATAGAAGAAAGAGTATGCAATGGAAGATGAAATATCATTCGAAGGATAAAGAATGAATGATGTAGAATCATTTAAGTATTTATGAAATATAATCTCCAATACAGGGTCTTTAAAATTAGAGTTTAGTGAAAGATTGAAAAAAGCAAATCAGACAATGGCTAGGTTAAGTAAAATTTAGAAAAAAAAATCGCCTAAAATTACATAAAAAATCAGACTATACATCAGTTTAGTGAGATCAGTGTTATTATATGGAGAAGAGTCATGGTGTGGCAATGAAATAATCTCCAATAGATTAAGAAGATACGAGAAAAAAGCCCTCAAAAGGATATTGGAAGTCAAATGACAGGACAGGATTATAAATGAAACTCTAAGAGAGATAATTCGAGTGCCATATGTGCAAGATTTCCTGACGAGGGGTAGATGAGAAGATTTGGGCATGCTCTTCGCACTCCCAAAGCCAGATTAGTTCACCAAACGTTCAGCTGGGCTCCACAAGGAACTAGAAGAGTTGCAAGACCCAGGCCAACATGACTGAGGACTATACAGCGCGAAGTAAGAGATGATGATTGGAGAAGTATTGAATTAAAAGCTCAATATAGAGACGACTCGCGAAATCTATCCAAGGCCCTTTGTGTCAATAGGCGTAGGAGGAGATGATGATGATGATGAATCATTTTTTATTTTGATATATTTCAATCACTCATGCGATGTATCACGTTCTAAAATTATTGTCCCGTTTATACGTATGCCATACATAAATTCATATTTTTTTCGGAAACCTTTTAATGGACAAGCCTCTTTTTCATGCGATTCTTTATATACAAATGCATATATAAAAGACATAAACTGAATTTCCTTATTTTTTTCTTCGTTTGATGGGAGAGAAAATGGATTATTTATATTTAATCTTTTTCCAGTTTACTATTATCATCATCATTTATAGTATTGCTGTTGTTGGTCCTGTATTTGTCAAAATATTTATTACTGTAGTATCTATGCCTTAAAGATGTACTTGAAATTCTTTTTCACCTGCCTTATCATCATCACCATCGTCATCATCATCAATTCTTTATCACTGCCATTGTCATTATGATCAGTATTATTCAGATAATGAATGGAAAAGGTTATTAGAGTATCAAATGTAAAAAATATATCAATGCATATTAACACAAAAACACGAATAAATATATTTGAATATAATAAAGTAATAAAATCTTGACAATATATATATTTATATATATATATATATATATATATATATATATATTTATATATACATATATATATACACAAATTCAAAATAAATATTATATATATAATATATATATAATATATATATATATATACATATATGATATATATATATATATATATATATGTATGTATATATACATATATGATATATATATACATATATGATATATATATATATATATATACACATATATATATACATATATATATACATATATATATATATATATATATATAGAACAGTTCCGTAAGATAAAAGCGAAGTGAACTCTCGTCACTTATATTTTGCCCCTCATGCCAATATTCCACTTGTCTTACGAACCGAATTCGTGATTGAATGATATTAGATATGCATTTATGCAAGACAGGTGTCGGGGGAAAATCCGATGTGTGTGTGTGTGTGAGAGAGAGAGAGAGAGAGAGAGAGAGAGAGAGAGAGAATTCGGCGAATATTTATTCAGACCATGCACAGAGACAGAAATAGGATTTTTCTTTTTCAGTGAATTTCAACAACATTGGGTTTGCTTATCGGTTGAATGGGTGACCTTGGATAATGTTCTGTGGAGCCCATCTTGTGGGAGTAATAAAAACCAACTCTTCCACCCCCATACTCCCACCCCACACATTGATTAAAACATATTAGAAATAACGGTCTTTGATACCCAGGATATGCCCGAGCCCCTTGGTGAATGGGTTGGATGGTGCACTATGTGTAAGGAGTTTTGATGTGCTGCTGATAAGAAACCCGTTTTTTATATGAAGGGAATAATGTTGTTTAAATTCTCCTATACAGGGGGCTCATCCATGGTTCGACATAAATAGTTCTTTTCTGGAGCTCCCCGCCCTTATTAGAGGAAACAGCTAAATAAATATCACACTTGCGCACGTGCATACGCATACATATGTACAATTATATGTATATGTGTGTATATTACGTGTATATATATATATATATATATATGTGGTGTGTGTGTGTGTGTGTGTACTATATATACATACATACATATATATACATATATATGCATACATCATACATACGAACACTATATAATATATATATACATATATATATATATATATACATATATATATATATATATATATATACATATATATATATATATATAT
>NC_090739.1:26441008-26453508 GCF_036898095.1 Palaemon carinicauda
TGATTAATAGGATTAAGGATAAAACAGAGAATGCAATCTTGGAAGTACAGGGTGGTTTTAGAAGAGGTAGGGGTTGTATGAATCAGATTTTTACAGTTAGGCAGATATGCGAGAAATATTTAGCAAAAGGTAAGGAGGTGTATGTTGCGTTTATGGATCTGGAGAAAGCATATGATAGAGTTGATAGGGAAGCAATGTGGAATGTGATTAGGTTATATGGAGTTGGTGGAAGGTTGTTGCAAGCAGTGAAAAGTTTCTACACAGGTAGTAAAGCATGTGTTAGAATAGGAAAGGAGGTGAGCGATTGGTTTCCGGTGAGAGTGGGGCTGAGACAGGGATGTGTGATGTCGCCCTGGTTGTTTAACTTGTATGTTGATGGAGTGGTGAGAGAGGTGAATGCTAGAGTGCTTGGACGACGATTAAAACTGTTAGGCGAGAATGATCATGAATGGGAGGTAAATCAGTTGTTGTTTGCGGATGATACTGTACTGGTAGCAGACACAGAAGAGAAGCTTGACCGACTAGTGACAGAATTTGGAAGGGTGTGTGAGAGAAGGAAGTTGAGAGTTAATGTGGGTAAGAGTAAGGTTATGAGATGTACGAGAAGGGAAGGTGGTGCAAGGTTGAATGTCATGTTGAATGGAGAGTTACTTGAGGAGGTGGATCAGTTTAAGTACTTGGGGTCTGTTGTTGCAGCAAATGGTGGAGTGGAAGCAGATGTACGTCAGAGAGTGAATGAAGGTTGCAAAGTGTTGGGGGCAGTTAAGGGAGTAGTAAAAAATAGAGGATTGGGCATGAATGTAAAGAGAGTTCTATATGAGAAAGTGATTGTACCAACTGTGATGTATGGATCGGAGTTGTGGGGAATGAAAGTGATGGAGAGACAGAAATTGAATGTGTTTGAGATGAAGTGTCTGAGGAGTATGGCTGGTGTATCTCGAGTAGATAGGGTTAGGAACGAAGTGGTGAGGGTGAGAACGGGTGTAAGAAATGAGTTAGCGGCTAGAGTGGATATGAATGTGTTGAGGTGGTTTGGCCATGTTGAGAGAATGGAAAATGGCTGTCTGCTAAAGAAGGTGATGAATGCAAGAGTTGATGGGAGAAGTACAAGAGGAAGGCCAAGGTTTGGGTGGATGGATGGTGTGAAGAAAGCTCTGGGTGATAGGAGGATAGATGTGAGAGAGGCAAGAGAGCGTGCTAGAAATAGGAATGAATGGCGAGCGATTGTGACGCAGTTCCGGTAGGCCCTGCTGCTTCCTCCGGTGCCTTAGATGACCGCGGAGGTAGCAGCAGTAGGGGACTCAGCAGTATGAAGCTTCATCTGTGGTGGAAATGTGGGAGGTTGGGCTGTGGCACCCTAGCAGTACCAGCTGAACTCGGCTGAGTCCCTGGTTAGGCTGGAGGAACGTAGAGAGTAGAGGTCCCCTTTTTGTTTTGTTTCTTGTTGTTATCGGCTACCCCCCAAAATTGGGGGAAGTGCCTTTGGTATATGTATGTATGTATATGTATGTATGTATATATATGTATATATATATATACATATATACACGCACAATCTAATATTTCGCAATACACACTCTTCTATGAAACCCATCAAAGCCTGAAATCGAAAAAAAAACAAGCGCAAAATATGAAAGCATCAAGAATAAAGCCTGAAAGAAGAAGAGATGAACCAGCATCCCACTCTCGATAAAACGCAGAACAGCAAATCATCTCCAAGAGAACACAAGTGAGAGAGCATCCTTACAAAAGGGCCACTAATGATGACTCCTACTATTCCCCCGAATGGAAAAAGGGGAAAGGGGGGTAAGAGGGAGGGGGGGGGGTAAGAGGGCATAAGAGGAGGGTTAGGAGGGGCTAAGAGGAAGAGAGAAGTAAGGTGAGGGGAAGGGGTTAATGTAAGGTTCTGGTCTTTAGAAGATATGTTTACCGGAAAATCTTGGGGAGAAAAGGCGTCAGGCAAAAGATAAGAGGAGGTGAAGTGAGAGAGAGAGAGAGAGAGGAGAGAGAGAGAGAGAGAGGAGAGAGAGAGGAGAGAGAGAGAGAGAGAGAGAATAAAAAAGTGAAGCCGTGTGCAAGGATATACAGAATAAAATAAGCGAAGGGGAAATGCAATGTCCTTCAAGGGCAGGGAGTTTGTGAAAGAGAGAAGGGAGAAAAAGAGACAGGTTTCAAGTGTTTGAAACCGGGAAAATAAAATTAAGAAAAAACGAAAAGTCCTAGACCAACGGTACGTTGAAAAACAAAAAGGAAATGGAAAAGAGAGAGAGAGAGAGAGAGAGAGAGAGAGAGAGGAGAGAGAGAGAGAGAGAGAGAGAGAGAGAGAGAGAGAGAGTTGAACCAGGTGTTTAAAACAGGGGAGATGTAAAGATGATAAGAGAACTCTAGGGTCAAGCAAGGAAGGACCCTAGAATAGCCGAGAGAGAGAGAGAGAGAGAGAGAGAGAGGAGAGAGAGGAGAGAGAGAGGAGAGAGAGAGAGAGAGAGAGAGAGAGAGAGAGAATTGTGTTTCTAGTTGTTTAAAAAGATGAAATAGAACTGGACAACATAGAAACATCAATCATAGTCAAGAAAACATGAAAATAAAAGCAGTGAACAAAACGGATTTGTGGATTTTGAATAAGAAAGAAGCGGCTGTTTCTGACGAACGCTGGAAAAGGAAATTGCTCTTATTTCTTTTAGATGTTATAGAAAGGGGTTTCAGGGAATTTTTTAAAAGTTGAACGGGGATAAGATTTCAGTCACAGAGAGAGAGAGAGAGAGAGAGAGAGAGAGAGAGAGAGAGAGAGAGAGAGAGAGAGAGAGAGAGAGAGAGAGTGTCTTTAGTTTTACTCTGAACAACAGCAGCCGAGTAGCAATCATGTACCTAGTTCATTGCATAGGTTAAGAGAGACTTATATTACTAAGAAATTTCAATGTAATTTTTCGTCTGTGCGAAAATGAACTTTGCTTTACTTTCAGAGAGAGAGAGAGAGAGAGAGAGAGAGAGACAGAGAGAGAGAGAGAGAGAGAGAGAGAGAGAGAGAGAGAGAGGAGAGAGAGAGAGAGAGAGAGAGAGAGAGAGAGAGAGTGTCTGGTGAATATTAGATGACTGTTTCTTTACCAGTGAGACGAGGATAAAATTAATGAAGTCTTCCTGTCTTCGAATATGTTATGATTGTATCTACTTTCTTTAATTGTTAAATGACGGATGACGACTAACGTATGCTCTCTCTCTCTCTCTCTCTCTCTCTCTCTCTCTCTCTCTCTCTCTCTCTCTCTCTCTTTATGTAAATAGTTGTCTGTCAGACATGCACTAAATTCAATCATAATGAGAAGAAAAAGACAAATGAAAATATATGTAAAAGAAAATTAAATCTTAGGAACAATTTACTACCAAAATATATAATTCACTATTAAAGAAGTACTACATTAAAATATCAAATCACCCAAACTTTTAAATAATCATATGCACCAGAATCATTCTAAAAAACGAACCACTTCAAGCGATTTAAGTCCCAGCACTTTCAAAAGAATCGGACATGTCTGGCGAAGATGTGTCAAATGTCGGTAGCGTCAACTGTCAGCGGCGTCACACGTCAGCTGTTGGCATTCGGGGAAGAAGACAGAAGCCAAATGTCGCCTCTAAACAGAACTGTCGCTCGTTTGGGACCAGCTTAAATTTGAGATAGATTTTCCGAATGAAATTCTATCTTGCTGGATTGAACTACTGTTTCAAACAATAAATAATTTTCCTCAATATTCTTGTTTAATTTTTTTTCACAACAATACAGTGATTAAAAAAATCAGCATTAGCATATGTTAATTTTGTAAAGTAAAGGTTCCGTTAATTGTTTTTTCATATTATAGGTATTTATAAAATGAGATATAGGGGTACCAGCGTTGGCATATGGCATTTACAGAAACATTAATAGGGTAATTAAATCTTGAATCTGTACAAACACACACACAAAGACATTATATAGATATATATAGATATATGTATATATATATATATATATATATATATATATATATATTATATATATATATATACTGTATATATATATATATATATATATATATATATATATATATATATATATACTGTATATATATATATATACTGTATATATATATATATACTGTATATATATATATATATATATATATATATATATATATATATATATATATATATATATATATATTACGACTAGCGAATTACGTAAACTCCCAAGCTTCAAACTCACCTGCGTTATATTACATAATCTGATATACACTAGAATACCTCCGAGCTCTGAGAATAATACTGAATATCTAAAGGTCTCTTTACTCTCAAAACAAAAGTGGGTGAGCACTTAATTTTTAATGGGAACTATTCTTAAATCAGCCTCTTATTTCGGTTCTAAGTTAGGGATACGAGCAAAACACTGAATTAATTATTGGTGATCGAAATAACACACACTTTACAAAAATATATGCATTCTATAAAAAAATAATTCAAAAGTAATGCCAAAAATGAAATCACTAAATTTAATTCTGAACTAGATCTTAGACTCATGAAAAAACCCCAATTCAAGAATTTTACAATACAATCACTTGTTTCACTAGAGATTAATTATTGAAAATATTTAATTTTCGCAATTAATGAAAAAAATTACACTAACACTATGGAAAATAGACAATAATTACACCTTTACATTTAAGTAACTGTTACTCTCAGGACCTTTGGGCTCACACAAGGTTACAGAACGGTTAAGCAAAAATAAATTCCCGTCACTTTTAAATCAAATCTCACAGGGTATTGGTATTGTTATTTACCCTAAACACATTTCCTTCAAGACAAAGACGTCAGTGTGATACGAAACTCTTCTCTCATCTCCCCCCAAACGTTCTGTGTAGTCTCTCCCCTTAAGATTTAATCATCTCTCTCGTTAGCTGGAATGCTTTAAGGCTTCCCCTCTCCCCCAGTTTCGTTAGAGGCTGCAAAAATAAACCACCCCCGTCAAAATTTCACTCGTTACAGCTAAGGAGGCTATCAAGTCCTTCACTCTTGTGGTCAACAGTTCCTCGAAAGGTTCTCTGGTCATTAAGCTTTGAAGAGGTCACGAAAGATCGTTACAGGGACTCAATTTTGCTTTGTATCTTTAGTTGCCTGATTTAAGTTTTGGTGGGAATGGCTTAATTGGGAATTGGTTTCATATTAGGACTTCTTAAAACGTGATTATGGCATTAAAAGTCAAGTCTGATTGTGTTTACATGCACAAATATCAATTAATTCAGGATAAATACTTCTCATGAATTCTTTGATATCGTATTTATTTGAACTATATAATTCTCCTTGTATTCAATCTTAGCATTTGATGACTGCATGCTATCAGTCTTATTTAATTCTTTCACTTATTATTTTATTACCATTTTGTTTTACATACTGCATATTTGTGTGAAATACATTTGATAGTGTAAAAACTAGTTACCTGGATATACTGTATATAATAAAACACTCAGATTTTCATAAGTATCGTTTAGGATACTTTGAAAGCATTATTAACCTCAATCAAGGTACAAAAAAGTGATTAATCCAACACTTAACACTTAATCTAGAATAGAATTAAAACAACGGAAATCTATTAATAATATACGCCTGCAAAACCTAGAAATAAACATTTCAAGCAATCGCGTTAGTAAAAGTTAAATTCATGGTAAGAAAATAAAAAAATCTTAGTTCACCCGTGAATATTTATTTGCCAACATAGCAGACGTGCAGAAAAGCTTTGTTGGCACCAACGTGGCCAAACAAACGAAGCGAAACACGAGCCTTAAGACAAGAATCTTATCTCCAGGTTATATTCCCTCCTGCTTATTTCTAATCTCTTTTACGAGGAAAACCCTCGTTTTCGTCCTCAACATCCTTTTAACATCTGGCGAGTCTCATAGGCTACCGATAACCCCACTTCTTGAAGACCTATTATCTCGCGAACTGTTTACGTATGCTTAATGGGAGTAAGCAGTTTCCCTCGTCTTTAATTCTTTGAAAATTATGCAGAATGTCTTAAGAAAAATATACCTACTGTGAGAGTTTATTATCTTCTGTGCTGTTTGTGGAATACTAAGTGGAAGTATATTTATTCTCTTTATCCTTGGCAAAATCTCCACTATATAATGAAGAGCAAGTGTCTGGATACACACAAACACACACACACACACACACATATATATATATATATATATATATATACATATATATATATATATATATATAATATATATATATTATAATATATGTATATATATATATATATATATATATATATATATATATATATATATATATATATATATATATATATATTATATATATATATATGTATATATATATATGTATATATATAATATATATTTATATATATATATATATATATATATATATTATATATATATATATATATATATATATATATATATATATATATACAGTATATTTGGTCACGCTGAGCTCTTCCTGTCCCTCGGGGTAAGTGGGAAAAGGAGTTCTCTTCCCCTGGCGAGAAGGGTTACTTGTGCGTGTGCGCGCATTTCTAGACATTAGCAGTCATTTTTGACAGGTCCCGTAAAATAGTTATGCATATTGTTTGATGAAATATTAATGCGATGAACACATGCGTCATTTAACCAAAAAAGATTGCGATCAGTAGAAAAAAATATGGGATTTTGATGTTCAACTGGCATGGAAAATCATATATTTAAATGGAAAAAGTTCATAGTTTTCAGGTAAATGGAGGTTATGTAAGAAAGTCAACATAAATGTGAATTGATGTGTACTTTTTTTTTTTTTTTTTTTTTAAATTCGACTGTTTAAATTTCTTGAACTTTAGAAGTGAATTAGTTCTTTACTTCTTACCATGTTACAAATAATTAAACCATAGTCGAAAATTAATATATCCTTCGATTAAAAAATCACTTTTCTGGTATATTATAATCTAATCATCACCATACCTGGTATATTATTTAATCATCACTATCAAATATATTATAATCTATAATATATTACAATAAAAACTCCCATTAAAAAATCATATTTGTTAAAAACATAAAAATGAAAAAGTTTTATATGATTTTACTGTGGCTTTGCAAATCTACAAAAACTGATACAAACTAGTCACTGCTGAATGTGCAACACAGAAATAACATTTTCTCCCCAATCAGAGAGACAGGAATATTTGGATTTTCAGTTAACTGATTCCAACTGGAGTTAGCCCTTGTTTGTATTTGTGATTTGACTAACTGGCTCCAATTTCTTGATTTTAGGTTTTAGAGACCACCGTGTTCTATGGTTTAAAAGGATTAATCTCTTTTTGTAAAAAAAAAAAAAAAAAAAAAAAAAAAAAAAAAAAAAAATATATTATATATATATATATATATATATATATATATATATATATATATATATATATATATATATATATATATCACATTTTAGAGTTCTAAAATTGGTAATGATATAAAGTTTCAAGATTGGCAATGATTGCTCTTCATACTTCTCTCTCTCTCTCTCTCTCTCTCTCTCTCTCTCTCTCTCTCTCTCTCTCTCTCTCTCTCTCTCTCTCTCTCTCTCTCTCTCTCTCTCTCTCTCTCAAAAAGAAAAAGAAAAATATTTCGAAGTTGAATACAACATATTTGCTTAAAAAAATTATTGGCAACATAATTTTGAAAACTTTCAACAACCAAAAACAGTTTGAGTTATCATTATCCTTATCGTTATTATTATTATTATTATTATTATTATTATTATTATTATCATCATCATTAAATTATTATTATTATTATTATTATTATTATTATTATTATTATTATTATTATTCATTATCAATTACAGATGCTGCGACACCATCATACCTTCTGGTTAGTAGCAACAGCCTTTATATCCCTGGTGCTGCCATCTGTTGCACGTTTCAAGAAGCAACACGAATCATCAGGTGAGTAGCAATTCTTTGAACTATTGTGCTATGTCATGCTAAGAATTAAACCATGTTATTGGCACCTTCAAACACATCATGCTAGTATTTGAGTTGGGGATTTTTACGTTATTGATGTCTTTGGAATTTATCTGCTTATATAGCTTTTCCGAAATTATCCCTTTGTCATGAAAATTAGCAATGTCATTCGTCGAGTATTTTTTTTTCTTTTTTTTTTTGTCAAATTAAGTTGTTTATTTGGCTTTGTAACACTTTTCTCAAATATATTTTTATTGGCGAACCATGTCCCCTTGCTCTTCATAAATCGCACCATCATCTCAAAGATCTCTCAAAGGGCGATTTGTCTTTAGGTATGGCTTTTGTTATTTGCTGAATGTCCAGAATATTCTCGGCTCAAACTCATGACTTTTATCACATTACACTAGTGATGAAGAGGTCCACTTGACCTAGCTATACGTTATTAGCTTTAAATAAAATGAAAAGTCAGAAAGATAGGTTTCCTATATGAAAAAGGCTTCATCGGCAAAGCTCAGTTGTAATCTTGTTTCTTTTTCAGATTAAAGGTGACTTTTTTGAAGGAAATGGGAATATAGTTGTTCAAGGTTTTTCTTTCACTCTCTGTCTCGATAAATGAATGCTACCTTTGTCCTATATCTGGATAGTGTGTGCTCTCTCTCTCTCTCTCTCTCTCTCTCTCTCTCTCTCTCTCTCTCTCTCTCTCTCTCTCAAATATATCCCTTGAAAGGAAATTTCTCTCTCTCTCTCTCTCTCTCTCTCTCTCTCTCTCTCTCCTCTCTCTCTCTCTCTCTCTCTTCTCTCTCTCTCTCTCTCTCTCTCTCTCTCTCTCTCTCTCTCTCTCTCTCTCTCCTCTCTCTCTCTCTCTCTCGAAAATATATCCCTTGAAAGGAAAGGAAATTGAATACAACCCTTCCTCTTCCTCTCCTTCACTCTCTATCCTCCACGCTTCCATTCACACCTATTTTTCCTATTTTCCAGGGGAAGTCGTCGCCAATGCAGATCCAGTCTGGAATATTCGCCACGTGTTACCTCCACTGGATCTACAAAACAACACCGTCACTGATGTCAAAGTGAACGTGGGCGATGTTGCCTATTTGCCCTGTAGATTTCCCAAAATTTCTACAACACATCAACTGGAGGTACGTACTTTTTTTCATTCTTTTTGTTTGTCTTTTTTTCGTATGGGAGACTTGCACTGACAGTGGTAAGACACGCTAAGTAATTACTTCAAGATGTTCAGTTCTGTAGAAGTGCCAAAGTTTCTTCTACATACGAAGGTGAGGGTCTTAAAAATTCGGTGTTTTTACTTATCTTATTTTTACATTTATATAAACCGAGAAATTTTTAAAGTTGACGATAATGTACCACGATAAAATAGTACATTTAATACTGCATTCTGTATACGTTCTAGTTTTTAGTCAATAAGCCTGTGGAAAAACTAGTCTTGTATTATATCCTTTTCATACCATTCAAAGAGAGAGTTGTAATAGCGGCAACGAAACTAGAGATTATATAAGTTATCGCCTGTTAACTACAAATTGTTCCCAGCGACAAATCAAACATCACGAAACAATTTTCTTAGATTTTTCTAACCTCTGTTACATAAGATTCTCGGTATCGAACAGCTTTCTTGTCATTAGTAAAGAAAAAAAAAATCTTCATTTGCATACTGGAATGATACCTCAATATTTCTTTGAACCCAGGGTTAAGAATAAGGTTCTTTGACATATTGCTCGTTCGCTAAGAAAGACGTATAAAAAATAAATGTATCACTATTTTCTCAAAACGTCAATATTCGTATGGTAATGTATTCAATTGATTAATGAACCATTTTTCCCTTTTAAAAATACACACTTGTCAATACTCTGTTAATCTTCCCGAGTAGGTAACCAAGAACGTTCAGGAACTAATGGATTTTTTTTTTTTTAATAAAAATAGAAAAGAACCCTTCATGAGTCATTACCATTATTCCGACTCATAAAAGCATTTTAAAGACTATAATATCAATACAACCATATTTTAGTAACTTTCTGAATATGGATTTGAAGCCGCATAGGTTTTTTTTTTTTTTTTTTTTTTTCAAATGACACTACGGTAAGTACTGTTCCTAGACGCTAATCAGAGTTAAATACTTGAATGGCAGAGAATGCATTGCTGTCTTTGAAATCTTAAAAAATTATAGCGATATATTTCATGAAAGATTTCCTGTGAGATTTAATCGTAGTTTACATCGGTATTATATCATGTTTTAAGATGTTTTTAACTTTTCAATATATATATATATATATATATATATATATATATATATATATATATATATATATATATATATATAGTATAGATATATATATATATATATATATATATATATATATACACATATATATACATATACATATACATATACATATATATACATATACATATACATATATATACACACATATATATATATGTATGTATATATATATATATATATATATATATATATATATATATATATATATATATTTATATATACTGTATATATATATATATATATATATATATATATATATATATATATATATATATTTATATATACTGTATATATATATATATATATATATATATATATATATATATATATATATATATATATATATATATATATATATATATATATATATATAGCATTACAGTATTTCTCAAGTGAAAGATTGTTCTTTCAGTCCATCTGTAGTTGTTTTTCCTCTAATGCTATATTCGAATAAAGCGAAATCCTTATCGAAGGAATGACCGGTACCGTCATGTCGAAAATATATGTACTTGATACTTTTAGTTGGCAGTAAAATATGCTTGAATTCAATCTTAATACCTTATTATGTTTATATATGAAAAACTTAGAACTGATTTCTCTTACTATTCACTATTTTCTATGAAGTCAGAAATCTCTCTCTCTCTCTCTCTCTCTCTCTCTCTCTCTCTCTCTCTCTCTCTCTCTCTCTCTCGTGACTAACGCTTCCAGACTGTTATATTTAAATAATTAGATGGGATTTCTCAATTTTCAAGCGATGAATATATTAAAAAATGCATTATCCATCTCTCTCACACTCGCCCGTTCTTTGTCAAGGTCCAAGGTCTCGTGCATATAAAAGATATCAAAGCAATGAATTTTTTTAACGAGTTTAACGGCTATGCTTTCAAGAGACCCTTGATGGATATTTTTATGCATATATTCTGAATAAATAATAAATCTCATCTTGAATAGAATCACCATAGCAAAGGAACGTTCACGGATGTCTCGAATACATTAGGTGACCTCGTTAAAGAATAAGCTTTTAAGTCATCAGCTATTCCAGATAACTTTTCTTTCCTCTTAACCCTTTCAGTGCCGACTCCAAATGATTTGGCACTCACGCCCCCAAGGACTTATTTATGACCTTTTACTTATCTTAGTACAAAAAATAAAGGTAGGACTTTATAACATTTGATATCGTATAGCTAAATAAATATAATTTTCATTGTTTTGTAATAATACTTATTTTGTAAAATTCAATAATATGTGATGAATGAAAAAAGAAAGTAGGCAATTACTAAACGTGAAATATGTTCTATGACGCCAAATGGAGTAGAAAAATTCAATTTAAATAGGTACAATAGCGCTCAAACATAATATCTTTGATAACATTTGTTCATAGGGTTATTTTACTTTGTTCAATTTAGTTCAAGGTAAGAAAAATACGAAATGGTTCAATAACGAGAATCCCAACATGGTGATTAAATTGTATAGAATGAATCCTGAAAAAATGATTTTTTTTTCTTTACATAAAATTAATGGATTTGCTGGCATACGAAAACCAGTCTTGGAAATGGACGTAAAAGGATTCACAACAAAGTCAAGTTTAAATACAAGGTTGGAAAGCCTTTGTCCCGTCCACATACTCCTATAAATGGATATACTGAGAATCATCTGACAAAGTGGAAAGCCATTTATTAGAAAAAAAATACTGACAAGGTCACTGCACTCCATACATGTGTAAACAATGAACTTTTGTAACACCAATTTATTTATTTATTTCTAGATCAGTAGGCTTGTGAATCCTTGACCGACACGTGACTTTTCCTAGCTAGGCAGTTTACAATGGAATATATAATGAAAACATTTTCATTATTATCTGAAGTGGTTTTGCTGATGTCATAGCATTGGTTACTGTATTCTATGTACTGATTATATGATTTGCTGGCATGGTCCTAAGCCCCATTAATGGTGGTTGTGGTGGCCTGGTGGTTGTGGTGGCCTGGTGGTAGCGTCCTTGCCTGGTGATTGCCAGACTGGGGTTAAGAGTCCCACACAAAAATGTTTAAGTTCCTTTGGTCGCTGCAACCTTACCATCCTGGAGAGCTTATAGGTCTATATGTTGAGTCATCAGCAGCCATTGCCTGGCACTCCTTCATCCTAGCTCGGCCGGAGAGGAGGCTTGGGCGCTGATCATATGTATATCTGGTCAGTCTCTGGGGCATTGAGCTGCTTGATAGGGCAATG
>NC_090739.1:26458508-26468508 GCF_036898095.1 Palaemon carinicauda
CCACATTAACTCTCAACTTCTTTCACTCACATACCATTCCAAATTCTGTCGCTAATCGGCCAAGCTTCTTTTCCGAGTCTGCAGCCAGTACAGTATTATCCGCTAACAACAACTGATTTATCTCCCATTCATGATCATTCTCGTCTATCAGTTTCAATCCTCGTCCAAGCACTCGAGCATTCACCTCTCTCACCACTCCATCAACATACATGTTAAACAACCATGGCGATTTCACACATCCCTGTCTCAGCCCCACTCTCGCTGGAAACCCGTCGCTCACTTCATTTCCTATCCTAACACACGCTTTACTAACTTTAAAGAAACTTTTCACTGCTTGCAACAACCTTCCACTAATTCCATATAATCTCATCACATTCCATATCGCCTCCCTATTAACTCTATCATACGTTTTCTCCAGATCCACAAACGCAACATACACCTCATTACTTTTTGCTAAATAATTCTTGCATATCTGCCTAACTGTAAATATCTGATTCATACATCCCTACCTCTTCTAAAACCACCCTGTACCTCTAAGATTACATTCTCCGTTTTATCCTTAATCCTATTAATCAGTACTCTACCATGCACTTTTCCAATAGTCAGGGCAAAATGCAGTTTAACCCCCCAAAAATTGTAACAAAAGGTTTCTCAACTGATTCTGGTAGGTTTTGATGTACTTTTTAACATACTAAAAGTTTGCCAAACTATGACCCCCGGAAAAGTGTTTTTTTTTTTTTAAGATGGCGTCTATGATGGCCGCCGAAACCTTTGAACGATCATAACTCTATAACTAACAATTCAAATTTGATGATCTTGGTGTCTATTCCTACATTTTTGGGGGCAAAGAACACATTAAGAAAACTAGGGATATCATTGAGCTGTTAAATAATTATGAAATTGGATTCTTGACCTTCAGATGTTCACTATCACCTTACACACTAACACTTACAACAAGCAATAGTTAAAAGAATTTATTCTTAGAGGTATAATGATAGCAAACTAATTATGAGCGTCTTCTATAGGGTTGTTAACTTACAGTACTCATGTTTATATAATCTTCTAATCATATCAAATTCTAATTACACTTAACAGAGCCTTATATTTCAAGTACTTGGTTACATTAGTTAATAATACTTTTATCCGCATAGAACAAGTTTCAGTTTCAATTTTGAGTGTCATCCTCCTCTTCAGTATCCACCTCTCGAGTGTTGTTTGGATTGTTACAGTTTTCAGTCTGGCAAGGGCCACATACACCAGTTCAAGGGAGTCCATAACGTCTGCAGCTGCATCGAGATAATCTACATCCCTCTTAAACAGTTGCAATGGATAATTTTCAAGAGTTTGTAGGTGCAGCATTGTTTTGAGTCATAACTGGTACTAACTGGTCATTCTCGAGTTTCTATCCCCATTCAATTGGGTTCATTTCACTTGCCTTTCCCATCCATACCATAATTTGGAAGTACACACGTTGGCTATGGGAACTTGTTGCTGATGATGTTGGGGGAAGCCTTTCAGGAGTGACAAATGCTCCAGCAGTTGCCACTCTCTTGGTAAAAATGGTATGGCGCAGTGATGATATTGTATCATTAGACTTGCCTTCAAAGCAATCAACTATCAGTTCTTTGCCAAGATCTGATATCTCCTCTTGAGATTTGTTTTGAAGGGTGAATGCACTCCCACAGGACTTCATGACAGGATCAGATTTCACTAATTTCCGGAAGACTGACTTTTTTCCAATGCCGAAAATCCTTGAAGTGGAATCACAGCCTGAATAGGCATGTACAAGGAGTAATTCAGTGCATACATCATCTCTTAAGAGTTTTTTCAACAGGTTAATGTTATATACTTTGTGTTCTCTTGACTGTTTGCTTGCATCAGAACGGAAGTAAATGGTCTCATTGTCTGTTCTGGTATAATGAAGGAACAGGATCAGAAAATCTGTATCCTCATCAACCAACGTTGTGGTGTAATGACGGGGTAGTTCAACAGTTGCTTTAACGATATCAACATCTGCATCACCTGGTGACTGAATGACATGGCATCCCCTTTTAGTTAGTGCTGTGCTGATAAGAAAAATTATGTCTGTCTTCTTTTTGTCACGAGATAGAAAGTCCTCCTTTTTGCCTGAAAACTCTGTTTCTGCCGTGAAACTAATTATAGGGTGCAGGTTTTTTCCTTTTCTCAGATGTGTGTTGTCTTTTATAGAAGGGCTTTCATCATATCCATCGAACACCACTATTGCTTATCCACAATTTCTCGCGGTGAAGTCTGCATATGACTCGGCTATTGTAAATTATAATATTAGTCGCCTTTCTTCCATGGTAAACGATGGAGCAATGAGCCTCCATCAAGCACATAACAATCTGTTTTAGGTTTAGAGTTAATCACAGCCTCACATGAAAAGGTTGCAACATGGTCTTGAATTGCCTGAGCAAGCAGAGGTTTATCTGCTTTTCGAAGAATATTCCTTGTCTCAAAGAGGGCTGGAGGATATGGGCTTAGCTCATATGTCAAAACCTCTTCAAGGGCAAGATCTCCTGATCTTTACACGACAAGGAAACTCTGGAACAGAAGGGCAGGATCAATGGTACGATCAAGAGCAATCTTCACAGCAGAGATATTTCCAAGGGTTTGGGCTCTGTCTTTCCGCTTAAATTTGTAAGTAAATGCTGGCATTACAATCATAACTTCAATGATCTTGTTCCCAACTGATTCAAAGGCATGTACATTTACATCTGGTCCAGCCACTATTCCGTTGACAATGTTTCTCAGAGTAGTATCAGATGTGAAGGGTGAATAGGCTGCAATCTCTGTCTGAATTTTCTCAAGATCAGATGCATTTCTTTTGATGCGTGCCTCAGTTGAATCTTTGTGTTGTGGACTTGTAATATAGGTTAAGTCAGTAAAATCTTGCATTGCACTGTTGTACTCAGATGTTACAGGTGCAGATAAGGTCCAAAGATTACGCATCTCCTTGGTCATCCCACTGCCATGGGTTAGACCACCAGTGCTGTTTAGAGACCTCATCAATGTTTATTCTATGACAAGATCGCTACTTAGTCCTGCCCAGCAATGATTTTCTCTTCGAACAACATGAAAACCATCAAGGAACTTTCGATAAACATCTGGGTGCTTTTCCTTCAGGTTGCTCATTTGCTGCAGGTAGTAATGAGCAGATCGCAGATAATTGAAGTGCTCAGCGGCAGCAAAGACAGTTAGGCAATTGGACACTGCCTGCAAATGCATCAACCAAGATCCAGTACGATCTGCCTTGATCAGCATTCTTGCTATGCCAACCATAAGCTGATAATTCAGCCACAACTGGCTTGTCTTTGAGGTCTGAGCAAGTTCAGATTTCTTCTTCTCCATTCCTGTCTCAAGTTTTATCAAAACCTCAGAACAAGCAGCATCTTCTAGCATCAACTCTCCAATAAGAAGGGAGGAATACAATTCTTCTGCCTGATCCAGCAATGTCTGAATCTGAGGATCATCTTTGGCCATTTCCATTACAAGCTGGCTATGTAGGCACTTGTCAACAAGAAGGTGGCCCCGCAAAGCCCTCTGGACAGCTTTCCCTGTTAGCATGTGCACCACCGCATTTTCTTCATAAACGGTCTCAAGTATGTTTTTGAGGCCGGTCCCTTCCATGAGAATTCCTATGGCCCCCAGCAAGTTCATAAGTGTATGATTTGATACAATTAGAAGATTATATAAACATGAGTACTGTAAGTTAACAATCCTATAGAAGCTGCTCATAATTAGTTTTCTATCATTATACCTCTAAGAAAAAATTCTTTTAACTATTGCCTTATTGTAAGTGTTTGAGTATAAGGTGATAGTGAACATCTAAAGGTCAAGAATACAATTTCATAATGAATTAACAGCTCAATGGTATCCCTAGTTTTCTTAATGTGTTCTTTGCCCCCAAAAATGTACGAATAGACACCAAGATCATCAAAATTGAGTTATAGAGTTATAATGGTTCAAAGGTTTCGGCGGCCATCTTGGACGCCATCTTGAAAAAAAAAAAAAAAAAAACTTTTCCAGGGGTCATAGTTTGGCAAACTTTTAGTATGTTAAAAAGTACATTAAAACCTACCAAAATCCGTTGAGAAACTTTTTTTACAATTTTGTGGGGGTTGAGGGAGTATTTCCGTACTACAACCACACTCAGCAAACTAATACCCCTTGAATTACAATATATGTATACACATACATAAATTTTATAAAAATATACAAGACTGGCGAAATTAAGGCCCTCAGCTTTAATGGGCGTAGGAGGAGATGATGATGATGATTATGTTATATATATATATATATATATCATATATATATATATATATATATATATATATATATATATATATATATACATATATATACATACATATATACATACACATATATATACATACACATATATATATATACATATATATATATATATATATATATATATATATATATATATATATATATATATATATATATATATATATATATATATATATGAGAGAGAGAGAGAGAGAGAGAGAGAGAGAGAGAGAGAGAGAGAGAGAGAGAGAGAGACTATAACAGCTTCATACCTAAAGATTTATTGAAACAAATATTCTTTGCAAACTATTTAAAATGTACTGAAAAATATGCCCTAATATTTTTTTCTAATGCAAGATATATCGTATTAGGATAATCTCAATTGTATTAATAAAATAACGATTTTTGTACTGAAACATACTGTACAGTATACTGCACTGAATAATTTTTTTTTAGCAGTATGAATATGGCCCAATTTATTATATAACATAAGTTATACGCATTCAATGGAATAGAGTTTGTGCTAAAACGAAATATATCCATAACACCCCCACCCCTTTCCTTTTTTTATTTTATTATTTTTTTTTTTTTTTGCGCCCCGGTTTAACGCCATCAATTTATCGAGGCTTTATTCCAAAACCTCTTTATCTCTTTCCCATCTGCTCAATGCTTCGAATTTTTTTCGTCCCGCCATCTCTCTTCCATGAGCTTTTAATTTGAAACCAGCGGCCAAAAACGCTTTCAGCTGGGCAAATTTTTGCATACCGCAAGCATCAGGCTGAATGCAATATACCCACCAATGATTAGTTTTCAATAACTGCACACCCCACCACCACCCCACATGGCAAAATTCCATGCAATTCCAGGCAGTTCCAAAACTATTTCGGGAATTTAATTGCGATTTTCTCTGGCGAATGCGTTCGATGCAAGGCTTATACAGAGTAGGATTTTTCTTTTGAGATTTTAATTTTTTTTTAAGAGGTAATAATCGCATTTTAGGATTCTTAATTTTCTTCATATATATAATCTCGGTATTACCTTCCACATTTTACCATATAATTTATCAGTATGAATTATGTTATGAATTCTATTTTGGTTCAAAATATATATATATATATATATATATATATATATATATATATATATATATATATATATATATATATATATATATATATATATATATATATATATATATATATATTTTATAGAAGTTGTTGTTACTATACTCCAAAAGACGGATGGAATGTAATTGACAAATTCCAAACTATTGATCTTATCCTTGCACTCATTTTTCTTCTTCAGAGTATCCCACTCGTAACCTACTCAGTTTTGAAGAAAAAGCATCGAAACATGCAACACCAAACAGCGATGGATATAAATAGTTCAAATAAACTAATAAGTGTTTGCGTCAGTTTGAAGACTGGCGGAAAAAAAGACTACAGTTTAACCAAAACCACAAAATATATGGATTAAAATGTTTTTTATTATTATTATTATTACTGCTGTTGTTGCTTTTCTTGTTACTATTTTCAGTTAAATTGTTCAATAATATCAATCTGTTTAAAGTAAACAAATACTTCGGCTTTATCTTTATTTTGGCATAGATCAACTTCGTATATTACAAAAATAGACCTAAAGTAGCAATGTACTTGGACCATACATAGCAAATGAACTTTCTAAAGGGCCCCTTATCAATGTAGGTTTAACCTTTTCCCAATATGAGAAAAGTAGCCACAGGAATTATTCATCAGATTTTTTTTTTATTTAACTTAATTTACGCTCTATTTTACGAAGACTAGTTCAAACTCCAATTGTCCATAATTGCAATCAATAGGATTTTTTATATTATCAATTTCTCACTTAATTTGACAAATTACGTCGAAGGAATTTTGATTTTTATAAAGAAAATTTTTTATGTTATTCATCATCCTTCCGTTTCAACTAGTTCACGCTGTATACAAATTTCTTAATTTCGAAAGAATTTGCAAAAAAATGTTGAAGAAATTAGGCGTTCAAACTCCAAAATGGGACATTGTAAAATAGACAGTAACGCTTAACTCTCAGCATTGCCATCTAATACTTCTTTTTTAGTGGCTAGCAGTTCGATTTTTTATTGGTTGGGTGATTTTATGATACAGGACAGCAAAAAAAAAAAAAAAAAAAAAAAAAAAAAAAAAAAAAAAAAAAAAAAAAATGTCATTGCTTATTTACAATAATTGTACATCTTGCAATTTCTCTTGTTAGCTCAAATAGACGTGATTTATGAATGCTTTAAAAAAAGAAAAAGCGTGAAACTAAGAAATTGCATCTGGTGAATCAGTTAAATCTTATTCGTTGTCAAGGACATTTTTCTATAGCAGAACTGCTTGCGGAGACCAGATTTCCATTGTAAATGCCTTAATAGATTCCGGTAACTGATCCTTATAATGAAGGGTCATAAGGCCATTACACACATGGTCATGAATGGCATGGTGGCAGAAATAAGAAGGAATTATTGGATCCTCAGATTGGACTGAGTGGTCGTAAAACTTCGAATCCATTTTATTTTGTAAAATGGTGCTCCACAGTACCACCTCTTCCTGACTCTAAAGTCAAATGTAAGGAACCGTTTTGTGCAACAGGTATGGATTACGCAGGAGCAATGTTGGTAAGGGGTAATTATAATCAGACAAGTAATGTATATATTCTATTCCCGTGCCCGGTTTCTAGGGCCATACACATGAAACTAGTTAATAACATCTCTTGTCGCACATTGACACCTATCAATGGACTTCCAGCGGGGCTGGAATATTTAATTCTTTGTCAGCCAACTTAACTCTTTTCTAAGTCCCCGACAGTGCTTCAGCTATTGATAATTCCTTGTTATATTTAGGTAATCCCTCAACCTCAATAGTTTTAAACAAATGAAATTTCACCAATATGGTATTAACAATGTTATCACATCGCGCGTTTTTCGGGTATTGATACTACTAATGAGCAACATCAATGTAACCTGAGCTGAACTGTATCTTTCAGTTTATAATCCAGGCTGATTAACGAAGATCTACGGACAAACTTTCTTTCTGAGCACAGATCCAGCAAACCTCTTGCTTTTACCGTGCGTTTCCCTTTACCCTTTAATACCACTGTAGCAGTTGGCAATTCCTATGCGTGATTTTTGTTGACTTGCGATTACTAGAACCCACAGATAAAGTGGCTACTTAAACCTTCCCATCTTTATCTCCATGATCTGAACTCCCTTTACAATTTTTAGTGTCTATTGACCTACCGTCTCCCATTGCTTTATTGTTCCCATTTGTCTTTAGACAAACCTCAAGAAGTGTGACTCCATGGACGCCAGCATCAGGGATGAAATTTAGAAAAATTGAAATGGCTTTGCCCTTAGTATGTAGAGGTCAAAATAGCCATGATGAATATGGCAAAAATGGAGAAAGAACTAAAGAGTTGAGACCTCACTGTAGGTGAACATGAAGGGGGAATCGCTGAATTGGAATATAATTTCTTGTACTTACTGAGGATGTAGCATATTTCACCCAGACTACGGACACGGAAACTAATGATCTTTCTGAGAAGTTAGATAATCTAGAGAAGAATATGGAATTATTATTATCATTGATATTATTATTATTACTTGCCAAGCTACAACCCTTGTTGGAAAAGCAGGATGCTATAAGCCCATTGATCCCAATAGGGAAAATAGCCCAGTGAGGAAAGGAAACAAGAAAAATAACATACGTTGGTAATGTTAAGGAAAAAACCTATTATCAATTGAATCAATAACAGCATAAACTACAATCAATGGCAGGACAAAAATGAGGTTGAAAATTCACTTAAGGATATACCAGTTCTTAATGCGAGGCCAACTTCAAATGGAAATGTAAATTTTCCTGATGAAAAGATCAGAGATTAAGCAGTAAACAAGATTCAAAGCATGGTTGCCGACACGGAAAAATGGAAAATTGATATATAGAAGAATGATATGCAATTTACACAATGGCGAGGATGATGTATTAAAATGTTTTGATTCGAAGGAGTTTTTGCCTGGAACCTGTTCAATATATAGAAGAGAAGATTAATTTGGAAAAAAAAAAGGTGTTGCAGGTGGGACTACCCACTTCTTGTTGAAATGTGATCCTTAAGTCGGGAGGGATATTAATGATAATGGTGACAAAGTTATGTTGTGATGGGGTACTTATAAACATACGGGCTAGGTACCACGTCGGGATCATCTGATACCGCTATCAGAGGTATGGACATTTTGAAAAAGATTGCAAGTCCAAGAATGGTGATAAGGTGTATGGGAAATGTTTGGGATATTATGCCACCAGGAAATGTAATTGGCAATAGATAAAATGTATAAACTGCACCAAGTTGAACTAAACAGGTGGTCAATTAGTGAAATCAAGAAATTACAAAGCTTATGATTTGGAATAGAAGATATTAGAGGAAAATAAAGACCATGGATACTAATGCTATTGTAAATTGTGGCTATGTAAATATTCAATCTGTTAGCAATGAAGCTATCAAAATTCGAGAATTGATAAGAAATATTTCGACATACACGACCAGAAACAGCTAAATTACATCGAGAAAGCTAATATTGCTGAAATGACCCTTCATACACATGCTTTCTTTCATATTCCAAGAGTAAGCAAGTTAGGAAGGGTGGGGAGAGGTGAACGTTCTTAAGTACTTCGTTGATGTTGATTTGACAAAAAAATTACGCAGTGTGATATACAAAATACCTAATAATGCATATAACAAACGGATCTTATAGGCCCTGAAGTGAGTAAGGTTCCCAAGCGGGAAAGGACCAGGAAAACAGTAGTAATTAAAAGTAAATAAACATATGTAATAATGAAAAGTCCAACTATTACCAAAGTTATTAAAAGAAAAGAAAAGAAAAACGATCGAAACCACCGAATGCGCAATAGCTCAGTCAGTCTCCCAACGAATGCGCAATAGATCAGTCAGTCTCCATAAGGTAAAGGTTTAGGACACCGAAATAGTGTTTTCACATTTTAGTCGATGATACACAAGTTATTTCTCAGCTCCCATTAAACACACACAGAAAATTGCCAAAATAGTCAGCACCAATTTTTTTTTAATAGCAAATACCAGTTGCAGTAAAAATTTATTTATCTTATATTAACCATACTTTCTTTACAAAAGACATCTTAATTTCGGTCTGTTACCCAAAAGTATCCAGAAGTAGCTGTATGGCTTCGTATAATAAAAAGCTTCTGAATGGAATCCTTCAACAAATTTTAATGCATCTGCTCCTAGCAATACTTTCTAATATGTGAAATTCTCTACCCGCTCTATATATGTCCGTTTATATGCAAAAGCTTCATATATGTCACCAATTGAATTCCACTTTGTGAATTCGCCATTAAATTTCAGTATGTCCAATTCAAGTAATCTAAAACTTGCAGATTTAGGCGTTACATATGGAGCTGTTGATAATGTTGCAGTTATAGCTTCATTTAGCTTGTGACTATCAGAACTAACTGAAAATCTATTTTCTTCCGCTAGAGCTGTAGTTAATACGACGGTTATTTGTTGAGTTTTGTTCGGACAAACACTCTGCTCTTTCGACCGCTTTCGTCAAAGATTAGCGCATTTTTTTTTTTTCAATTCTGAAACATCATTACTTGCAAGTACAGTAACGACCTCAATC
>NC_090739.1:26473508-26478508 GCF_036898095.1 Palaemon carinicauda
CCTTTCCTCATAGAAACAGGTGCCTTAAAACCGCACCCTTTGAAGCAGGGTGAGGAGTGTTGGGCGCAAACCATGCTTGCGTGCCATCGTCACCGCCGGGCTCACACTACGCCCAAACGGCCCTGTGATTTTTATCTTATTAATCATTTACCTAATACCTGGCATGTACTGTAATTAGTATGTATGTCCCTTCCTCTTGCTTGACTTGGTTAAGATTAACGTTATAATGTTCAGTTAGTAAGTCAGAGTTGAGACGAAAAAAGTGATCTTTTAATGATTGAAGAAGATGATTATCAGTAAATGCTCTATTTACGTCTTGTAGCAAATACTTTGGAAATACTCTCTGCTACTGAAGCTTGATCGCTTCTTTTAGTTCTTTCCTCTCCCATTATTTTGTTTAATAATGTAACGTGGCTTCCCCTCGCCACATTCAATTATCGGAAGATTTGATTAATGATAACGATTATGATAACGCACGCATACATACATACACACAAATATATGTATATATATACATATATATATATGTATACATATATATATATATATATATATATATATATATATATATATATATATATATATATATATATGTATATATATATACATATATATACATATATATATATATATATATATATATATATATATATATATATATATATATATATATATATATATATATATATATCATCTCATAACTATTTTCTTATGAATTACATTAACATTCATTGTAAGAAAATATAAAAAACCCAAACAATAAACAATTACTGAATAGCAAATGTGCATAATTTGATAAACTCCTACAGCTACCAAAACAGCATTTCAGTAAGGAAAAAGCAATATTAAATTCTCTGAAATCTGGCTGTCAATGGCACTTTTTATCTGTCACGTAGTTGGTTGTCTCAGTTTCTTACCTGTGTAATCATATCTGATTACACGTATGTAATATGGAAAACTGACCACATATGAATGCAATTTAATGAAGGAAATTGTACTTTTGATAAACTCTACGGAAATAATACGTCACCTTTCCTCTTTTCTATATAAAGTTATTATTATTATTATTATTATTATTATTATTATTATTTGCTAAGCTACAACCATAGTTGGAAAATCAGGATACTATAAACTCAGGGACTCCAACAGGGAAAATAGCACAGTGAGGAAAGGAAACAAGGAAAAATAAAGTATTTTAAGAACTGTAACATTAAAATAAATCTCTCTTTTTATAAACTAGAAAAACTTAAACAAAACATGAAGAAGAGAAATAAAATAGAATATTGTGCCCGAGTGTACCCTAAATCAAGAGAACTCTACCCCAAGACAGTGGAAGACCATAGTACAGAGGCTATGGCACAACTCCAGATTAGAGAACAATGGTTTGATTTTGGAGTGTCCTTCTCCTAGAAGAGCTGTTTACTATAGCTAAAGAGTCCCTTCTACCCTTACCTAAAGGAAAGTGGCCACTGAACAATGACAGTGCAGTAGAAGAATAGTTTGGTAATCTCAGTGTTGTTAGGTGAATGAGGACCGAGGAGAATATGTAAAGAATATGCCAGATTATTCGCTGTACGTGTAGGCAAAGGGAAAGTGAACCGTAACCAGAGGGAAGGATGCAATACATTGCTGTTTGGCCAGTCAAAGGACCCCATAACTCTTTAGTAGTATCTCAACGGGTGGCTGGTGCTCTGGCTAACCTACTACCTACAACAGACCTCAATGAATCATAATCATTCTTGCCATAAAATTTTCATTCTTATTTCGAGCTAATTGTGAGTAACAAACATACAGTTTGAGTAATTTGTAAAAAATTTCTCATTGGTTGAAAATGAAACGCAGTCATTAGATTAATTAAACAGATGCAGAAAAGGCAAGACATCAGACTGTCAAGTGAACACAAGACCTTCTTCGGTCAAGAAAATATATTTAATAATTACAGTAAAAAATAAACTCTAATCTAAATAATTTGACAATAAATATATTAAAATATATTCTTATATAATCATTAGAAAATTTAAGTTAGATATAGCCCATGCGTATTCATAATTAAAATCTAACTTTATACAAGATATTTTTTGAAACTTATGAATTATTATTATTATTATTATTATTATTATTATTATTATTATTATTATTATTATTATTATTATTATTATTATTATTATTATTATTATTATTATTAGAATACTACCTCAAACAAAATAGTCCATAAAATTAATAAAATTCTTCCTGCTAGGCAGTTAAAAAGTTCCTGTAATATCGCAGTGGCGAATTGAATACAATTATTAATACTCAAAAAACTGTTAGAGCAAATCAAGAAGGACTTAATACAAATCCAGAAGGATTTAATGCAAATCCAGAAATGCAAAACTTGCTAGCTGATTGGAAAATGGAATTTCCTGATTAACCTCTGAATTAATAAACATTCAAATAATTTAGAATTCTATATTCTAATTTTCAGATTTCAATACTTTGAAAGCAGTCAATAAAAAACGTTTAGAAAACTATTTAACTTTTTGCTTATTGTCAGTACATCAGCCAATTATCCAGAGAGAGAGAGAGAGAGAGAGAGAGAGAGAGAGAGAGAGAGAGAGAGAGAGAGAGAGAGTAAAATACCAGGTGCACTGGATTCATGCATTTTATTCTTCTAGGTATTGCGTGCCTCCTATTAATACGTGTGATTAAAAGAGCAATCCTCTAGGGAATTATTTTTTTCATTTTCGTGGTTCGATTAATCAAGATTCTTTGAAATGCAAGTCCAATTTTACTGCACGTGTTCTTCATCTCTCTCTCTCTCTCTCTCTCTCTCTCTCTCTCTCTCTCTCTCTCTCTCTCTCTCTCTCTCTCAACAAATCAGTGGCACTATACTTCTGTTGAATAAATCAAATCCTTATTTTTACAGACGAATCTTAAATGTTGAAAATCCCGCATCTTTCAATCATTCTCCCCATCAGAAAAGTCTTTATAAATGACCTTTAATACGCATCTAACAAAACCTTGGCATTTACTCACTCCAAATATCACTATTAGATTCCAGATTAAAAAAAAAAAAAAAAAAAAACCTATTCACCTATGCTCACTTTTTTTTTTTTTTTTTTTTTTTTTTTTTTTTTTTTTTTTTTTTTTTTAATGAAGTTAGTCTCTTTCATGAGTTCCGAAGCTAATCTAGAAAATCCCTGACACTGATATGGCGTTTGAATCGAGGCTCACAACTTCGCCTGCTTGATTAATTGAATCCCTTGCGAAGTTCCCGAAATGTTGGGTAACTTCAGCGTTGACCTACATCGGGGCAGAGAGTCCGATGTCGTGAATTGTTAATTGAAGCGACAATTTGTACATATTAATGGTGGGGGTCTTAGACGATAGGGATTTCTGCATGATATCTAGGGGGCGCAATGGTGGTTCGCCTTTCGATATTTTCGTGACAAATTATTGATGGGTGATATATGGCGTCAAGGGTTTTGGAGAATTTGGGAGCCTCTTTTGAAGTCATACCGTCTGGCAATGTGTATTCAAATCTTTAAGCTTAACTTTCTAATGTAATATGTGTTTTCCTCTTTACCTAGATGTGTTCATTTCCCTCCATGATACATTCGCTGTCTATGATTGTTCAATTTTCAAAAATCTTTAATCCTAAATGAATATTTTGTTTTGGTAATCAGATATATTAATTTCAAAACAACTGCTCTCTAATATCATTTCACCTTGATTATTGATTCATGGGTGAATTAATTTATAGATAAAAGTTCCACAACTTTAGTTGAAATACTTGTATGGTATGGAATCAGCTGTTCCTATTTATGCGTTATTACTTATAATGTCTTCCCTTTAACAATATTGGCAAAAATATATCACTAGCAGGAATCAAAATAAAGTACTTGAAATAGTTTTGTATCAGTATTTTAATAGAGATTATATAACCCGTGAAAACTGGGATTCACAAGTTCAATCATTTATGGTAGTCGCGGCCTGAATATGTGCCAGAATTGGGAGTGTTATAGCCCTAGAATATTTATAAATTTACGAATAGAATTCACACTTTTATTCCGGTTTTAATATTATGGATAGTACTGGGAAATTCATGACTCCCTGATATTGCTAAAATCCGGGAAAAAACAATTGGATACCATGGATTATGCTTTTCTCTCTGGACGGTAAAATGAACTGTATAGGTTGTTATATGCGAAATGGTTTTCACTTGTTTCTATATCCATTTTGAGTTCATTTTAAAAAAATATACCGAAGAATATTAGAGCTACAGAACCCTTAAAATGATTGGGAGACTATTCTGCTCCGACTAAAATAATCTATGTTTTAAAGGTATATTTTGAGTTAAAATTATTCTAGCAACATTTCTTTTCACTATTGCTAATTTTAAAAATGTTTTTCTTCAAGTTTTAATGATTTGAAATCTATGAATTTTACTTTTTCGAAGATGATTGGTGTTTCATCTGCAATACAGATCAATGAATAAAATGTTTTAAAGTATTGTTACAATTTTGTTGTCAAGACGAACTTGTAACATCGAAAAAATAGATAGTGAATTATGAAAAAAAAGAAATATGACTTTTCAAAACAGATTGACTGAATTATTGTCTTATTTAAAATGTATTTTTCTATTTAAAAATTAATTATGAATCTCTTTCATAGTCATCTGAATCTGCATGAACATTTAGATTTAGGAAAGAACTGAAACATAACGAATGCCTTTAAATAAAAAGAAACAAGCATTGTATTTTAGGGAGTAACCATAGTTATAATTGAGAGAGAGAGAGAGAGAGAGAGAGAGAGAGAGAGAGAGAGAGAGAGAGAGAGAGAGAGAGAGAGAGAGAGAGTATACTTTACGTAGAAGGCTTAATAAGAATTCGTTATTTATATAAATAAATCCACCATTTCCATTTCATAAATATTCAAGAACCAGGATGGGAGTTTGATTACTGTCCTCTCATCCATGATATCAAAAGCTAGGAAATGTATAATATCAATACATAAAGCAA
>NC_090739.1:26488508-26491008 GCF_036898095.1 Palaemon carinicauda
ACATATCTTTATTTATTTTACTAACCATTATCAACATACGGTTGTTACTTTATCATAACTGGGGTATTTATGTAAAAATACTTCATTGTTCCCCAATTTAAGACAGATTTCTATTTTGAAAGACAGAAGGAAACTGTGAAGTATAAAGCTATTTACTCATCATCTGTATTTTGTATCGCCATGAAATAGCAATACTAAAAAAAACTACAATTTCCTTTTGTATTGAGAGCTACCCTTACCCCTCCCCATATAATAAATACCAGTGTTGTATACATTTTTCTTAAATTCCCCATTACAGAATTTCATTTTCTGATCCCATTTCCCTGAAATTACTGAACATGATATATTTTCCCCCATAAGTTTTTGATTTCTGTAAATATTCATAGGGGAGGATTCCTGATGGGCCATGAATTCCATATATATGAAATAGTGACTGAAAACTAATTAAAGAAATGCAATTTTCATTTTGGAAAGTAGCCGTTGCATGAAAATGAGAGTTAGTTTGGAAAATTTTGGTATATGGTATAGATAAATAGTTCCCGATCTAGTTTAACTTGTTTTGAAGTAGATCATATATTAATAATGTAAGTTTACAATAACTTGCATTATCTGAAAAAGTCTTCAAGCCTTAAAGACTATTTCTTAAAGTTAAGGGACCGTTGAATATAACTGGGGCATTATACTAAAACCATCAATACTCATGTCACGTGTAATTGAATATATAGCTGATTAATTAAATAAAAGAATATATGAATTTATAAATAGATAAATTATCAATAAAAATAAAAATCACTAGTAATTGAATTTACAGATGAATAAATGAACAAATATATAACTGAATAGATATATAATCATTAAAAAAACAACATTTAATCCTTCTTCTCTATCAACATACACCATTCAACAAGATACTATCCAAATACTTTTAATTGTAACCTACTTATCATGCGTAACGTTATTGGTTTACTTTCTATATCCCCATTCTTGCCTTCGTCTAGCCGGGGCTAGTTTCACTCACCACTGGCCTCCATGAAATTTCGTAATAGGAAACTACGTCGGAAATAGGATTTCAAACCTTTCTTAGCATACTAGATGTTTGACTAATTGGACGACTAGCAGAAAATAGAATAACAATAAATGTTTTGATTCCACTTTGACATTAAAGCATACTACATATATAGTTGTATTACGAAATTTCCATCAGTTTCCCCGAAGTATGTTCTAATAAAGATATCAATTAGGGAGGAACTTAATCTTTGTATTGAACAATATGAATAATATGAATATCAAGCAACTACAAAAAAAATTCAAAAGCAAAACAAAGCAGCATAACTGCTAAGCACATTTTATCCCGAGAACTATAATGAAATGAAAATACTAGCTATGCGAAATTAAAAGAAAAGAAATTGAAGGGTTTTGCTGGAGTTTATACCTGATAAAAAGACGTAGATTGACAGTTCTGAGATCAAAGGTCCATCTATGGTATATTATTCACTTTTAAAATAGTATTTTCACTTAGAGATCACTATTGAGGAAGGCCCTGCCTGGTAAAAAAACAACCAAGGATATGAGATAGACGAATGTACTAACAAAGATACAAGTTAAATAAAACTGGATTATTACAAAGAAAAGATAAAACATTCAATCATATTTTGTTACTATATTTGAAGCATGAAAAACATAGCAGAAAATGTTGTATCCTTGAAACTCGTTTTTGATTCCCAGAAATATTTTCCCAATGGATATCATTTACAGGAAACTGAACGAAAAACTAACAAATTGTTGAAATTCTAAAAACATGCCATGAACAGTAACGTTACTAATTGGGTTTTAATTCCCAAAACGCTATGATAAAATAAAATCCATTTTAACGATACTGAAAGCAAGCAATAAAAGTAAATTAATGATTGAAATTTCACGACTATATTACGTTTATAAAAAAAAAGAATAACAAACAGTTGCATTACCAAATAGGTGTTTAATTCTCATAAATCATGTCACATGGAAACCGAACGAAAAGAAAGAATACCGTTCAAATGAAACAATCTTATGCAACTGAACGAACAGAAATGAAAATTACCGTTCAAATGGACCTAACAATGAATACAAATCGCTGACAAGGGAATTTTATTCAATTCGATGGTTGAGATATAAAAATCAAAACCCGTAAATTAAATGTTTTTAATCCAGATTTTCGAATTATAAGTTCATACACGAGATAAAAGGAATTTAATTTAACAAAATAACAAAGAAAAACTGTTGTTGATTAGGATAATCGGATTCAAACTATCGAAATAGTTGATGAATATTGATAAAGCTCTTTTTCTTTTTCTTTTTCATATTACGGAATCTGAATTCCCATAAAAATGAATAATAGATGGTCATTTTACATTGTAGCCAGAATGTTTATAACTAGTTCGTGTGAATTAAGAAAGTATTGGCTGAGACCATACATACATACATACATACATACACACACACACATATATATATATATATA
>NC_090739.1:26493508-26496008 GCF_036898095.1 Palaemon carinicauda
AAGACTGTAGGGAGAGATGGCATTCGAGGCCGGCTGGGCTACACACTGGAACTCTCCACTCAGTACGTGTGTGAAGGGGTACATTTCCTCAGAACGAGGTGTACCAGGAATTTCTGAGTCCAATTGTATCATAACAGACAACCTTCGGCGAGTAGAGTACAACTAACACGGCTAAGGGCCTTTGCAGGTATCCTTCGGACCCTTGTTGCCCTTGCTTTATTTCTCTCTAATTTACATCCCTTCCTGCTATCTATTTTCTATCGTGCTGTCTGAGCTCTTAACTTTTACTTCATTGTTTAACTCAAATGGTCACTGAAGGACCTGACATGCCCCAGCCTCGGGCTATACAGAATAGTCAAATTTCATAAATCCAATTCCATCCAAAACAGAGATAGCTCGCGAGTGATATATATTACATTAGACATTAACTTAGACCAGCAGACTATACATTGTGGCCTAGGAGGTAATGCCGAAATACTTGTAGTTTTTGTCCCCTTTTGCATTACTGGAGAAAGAAGTGAGAGAGAGAGAGAGAGAGAGAGAGAGAGAGAGAGAGAGAGAGAATTATTGCACCCATGTACAGAATAATGACACTTTTTTTGTGGTTCTGCTAACATATGGTGGATTATTTTGCCAGCAGGGAGAAATAATAGTAAAAAAATAAATTAATCTGGAGCGGATAGGCTTATAAGTATATATCTGATAACCAAAATAAAAAGCTAGAGATGTAAAATATCCCATTTCCTTCAAAAGTGATTAAAGATTAAAATTATTTTCCAATTATTATATATTGTGTAAATATGATTAAATGGTTCACATGAAATTCTATGAATAAACTTGTTATATACATATTACTTAAACAAGCAAATCCTTTTATTTTGCATTCGAGAATCCCTCCTACTCAGTATTTCCAGAGATGTAGGTCAACTTCGTTATAATATTAAAATGTGAATAAGCATAAAGCATCAATGATGCTCTTCTGTTAACGTAAGAGAATTACTTTGAAAAAGCCTTTACTTAAAATGAACCGTCAGAAACATAAACTAATTATTTCACTGTGAATTTCACAGTGAATATCAGTGTGAAGGGAGTCACTGTCATGTTGTGCGAGATGTGTCGGGAGATTGAAGGGACACGATTTCCATGTAGGCTACATATTTCTGAGAAATAACGGGAAAAAGGATTCCTTTGAGAGAAAATATAGAAGAGATAAAAAAATTGCTTTAAGGAAAAATGGCAAAAAGATGATTTTGAGAGAAAATCTAAAAGAAAAAATGCTTTAGTGAGAAAACGGGAAAAAGATGCTATTGCGAGAAAATAGAGAAGAAAAAATGCTTTAGTGAGAGAACGGGAAAAAGATGTTTTTGAGAGAAAATAGAGAAGAAAAAATGCTTTAGTGAGAAAAAGGGGAAAAAATGTGCTTTTGAGAGAAAACGGTGACGAAGAAAGGCTTGTTGAGAGAAAATAGATTTAAAAAATGGTTTAGAGAGAAAACAGAGAAGAAAATATGCTTTAGGGAAAAAACTTATAATTATGCTTTTGGGAAATATATAGAATAAAAATACGCTTTTGAGAGAAAACTGGAAAAGGGTGCTTTCGAAAGAAAATAGAGAAGAAAAAATGCTTTAGTGAGAAAACGGGAAAAGGGTGCTTTTGAGAGAATATATAGAAGAAAAAAATGCTTTAGTTAGAAAACAGGAAAAGGGTGCTTTTGAGAGAAAATAGAGAAGAAAAAATGCTTTAGTGAGAAAACTGGAAAAGGGTACTTTTGAGGTAATATAGAGAAGTAAAAAATGCTTTAAAGAGAAAACTGGAAAAGGGTACTTTTGAGGCAATATAGAGAAGTATAAAATGCTTTAGTGAGAAAACGGGAAAAGGGGGGCTTTTGAGAGAATATATAGAAAAAAAATGCTTTTGAGAGAAAACAGTGATGAAACTATGCTCTTTGAGAGAAAACAGAATAAAATATGCTATAGAGAGAAAACAGAAAAGAAAAAATGCTTTAGGGAAAAAACTGAAAAGGATGCTTTTGAGAGACAATAGAGATGAAAGTGCTTTTGAGGGAAAACAGAAAAAATATTAGAGAGAAAATGCTTTTTGAGAAGAAATTTTTCTTTCTAGAAAAAACAGAGAATAAACAATTGCTTTTGAGAGAAAATATGGAAGAAAAATACGCTTTAGTGAAAAAAAAAAAAAACTTAAAAAGATGCTTCTCAGAGAAAACGGAATAAAATGCTCTTGAGACAGCGCATATACCTAGGTAACAATATGATAATCTTGATGAGCAATGAAAGAACTATTTGTTTTTAGTATCCTTCTTAATGATAACAGCTAATTGAGAAAAAAAACCCTCATAAGACCAAAAACAGATCGTTTAAGGAAGCCATTTTGCTTGCTGTTTGGTCATGATAAATGCATTAGGTACGCTTGATCGAATTTCAAGAGAAAGGGTACGTTAAAAAAAGTGAGCGGTAGCCTTCTTGGCATCTTTTTTCCTTTT
>NC_090739.1:26506008-26508850 GCF_036898095.1 Palaemon carinicauda
TGTGATATACTTTTTAATTGGGGTTCAAAATATGCGATATATAATAGGACAGTGTTAATATATATATATATATATATATACATATATATATATATATACATATATATATATAACATAATATATATATACATATATATATATATACATATATATATATATACATATATATATATACATATATATATATATATATATACATATATATATACATATATATATATATATATATATACATATATATATATACATAATATATATATATATATATATATGTATAGATACGAAACTCAGCGGTTTTCTTCTATTTTTTGGGGCAGCATCACGATCGATTATCTTCAAGTTTTTTATACCTGGTGATGTCTAAATAAAGTTCGGAATTCTGTGATTAGGCAACTGCGAAGTTTAATCTTTAATATTTTGTAATCAACACTACCTTGAAAAGTTAATTATCACCCCTATTGTCCAGTGGATTCTTAAGAAATGGAAAGTATTAGGAAAATACTGCATTTCGTAATTATCTATCCGACTTGATATCTTCTATTCACATATGGCAGTCAGTAATTGTCGTAAGCTATTCATGATCTACTTTCTAAATCTCACTTCGAAACTAATTTCATAATATGTATTCTTTTTCATTATTCAAATGTTATAGTCGCTATATGAATACATAGGCATTCATATATATATATATATATATACTAAATATATATATATACATATATATATATATATATATACATATATATATATATATATATCATATAATATATATATATACATATATATATATATATTATATACATATATATATATATATATATATACATATATATATATATATATATACATATATATATATATATTATATACATATATATATATACACACATATATATATATATACATACACACATATATATATATATACACATTATATATACACACACACATATATATATATATATATAGTCATCATAAAACATGACCATTCTTTAATAAAAGCATATTATTTATCATATATTACAATAATTCACCCTCAAAACTAGTTGAATTCGTACCAGTGATTTCCCAGATCAAAGTTCTGGGTTTGAATACGTCTGAATTTTTATTAGAATAAACCCCGCGGTATTCATCATAATGAAAACAATATGTGCATTCATTTTTCACTCGTTCTAATGAAAGAAAAATACGTTGAATAAAAAATCACGATTTTTCAGCGTATTTATTGACGTTAAGTGGAAATCTCTCTTTATTTCTGGATTCTTTTGTTTTTGATGGAAAATAGTTTTCATTTGCATTGCTTTCTCTTTCCGTTGTTTTTCAAAAGCGCTTTGAAGCTTATTCGGGATTATGAACTGATGTTTGAATGTATTCATTTTTTATTTGCAATATGCTTTTTTATGGTTTTCTTTTAAAGCAAAACGCAAACAATTACATTCACTTTTTCTTACTCTTTTCCTTCAAAGGCTTTCCTAACATCAGGATTAAATTGTCATATTTTAAGCAAAATAAAAATAAAAAATAAAATTTTTATATATCATTATAGCATAACCACAAATTATTTGTCTGATATTTTACACACACATATTTTTTAGCAAAAAAAGATAATAATTTTACAAGCCAATTAGCACAAACAAACATGTCCCCTGATTTTAAATAATTCTAATCATTAATAAGACAAAATCCGTGGTAAAGATTAATAAAAAAAAATTGTAATTTAAATATATAATTAGTATAATAATGAACATTAGACTAGTGATAAAAATATTAAAATTATGATAGAGCAGTGTTTTCTTTTTTATTAGTTTATGAAAAATCATTGTTAGCAAACTTATTATTGTTTATTTAGGTACTTTTATTAGTAAATAAAAACTAATTTCTCATTCAAAGCGCACAAAATTAAAGTCTTTTCAACAAATTTATATCTAAACTTTGTATCCATAATTCTGTCCCTTTTATAAAGTTATTGCTAATCACAAAATATTATATATCAAAATAATATTACACCTCTCTCTCCTCTCTCTCTCTCTCTCTCTCTCTCTCTCTCTCTCTCTTATACACGAATATATATGAACGCACAAACACACACATGTATATATATATATATATATATATATATATATATTATATATATGTATATATATATGTATATATATAATATATATATATATATATATATATGTACTAAAATATCAACGCTTGAAGGCTAGGAAAAATAGAATACATCCGAGAAAAACAACTATCTCATTTCTGTTCTCATGTTATTCAAGATTACAGGCATATATCTAAAACACGTAAGAGCTTATGTCAAAACAGATGAAAGTAGTAAAAGCTATATAATGGCAAAGCGAATTAATTGACGCGTGGGCTGATGATCACATGTAAGTGAACACTTGCAAAAACGAATCATCTTTATGTTGATCTGATATTATGAAACAAAACAGACCGTATAGAACAATTGATATTCTCATTCATATCATTTCCAGGTTTTCGTTCATTTAGAAAAAAGGCGAGTTTTAATCCTAAGTTGATTTATATTGGAAAAAGGCGAGTTTTAATCCTAAGTTGATTTAAATTGAAAAAGGCAAATTAATATATATATATATATATATATACATATATATATACATATATATACATATACATATATAAATATATGCATATATATATATATATATATATATGTATACATATAAATATATTATATGTGTATAAATATATGTATACACACGCACACAGACACACACACACACACACATATATATATATATATATATATGTATATATATATACATATATATATATATATATATATATACCAAATATACATCCCTGTCTTTAC
>NC_090739.1:26511850-26514350 GCF_036898095.1 Palaemon carinicauda
ATAACTCTGAAGATCTCCGTGCAATCCCTGATGCAATCGCTGCAATGAGGCAGCAAATCAGTGATGCAGTAGTGCAGCAAATCAGTGACGCAATCGCTGCAATGAGGCAACAAATCAGTGATGCATTGGGTCACCAAATCAATGATGCCATCGCTGCAATGAAGCAGCAAATCAGTGATGCAATGGCCCTGCAAATCAATGATGCATTCGTTTCAATGGGGCTAAAAATCAATGAGATAACAAATCAAATTGGAGAGTTGAAGGGAAAATGTAATAAGTTGAATGACCCCACGGACCAACCCCAATTAATACATGAACAACCCTCAACTGACCCCATGCCCACCTCGGGCCCACAAAACACCATCTCTGGCCTGCCGGATACAGGGCCAAGGATCGTTACGAAGCAAACACCAGTCTTGGATACCACCACTTCCCCCTCCCCATCGTTAGACAGAAGAGATTCAAGCGAAGTACCACCCACTCCTACCTCTCCCCCCTCCCCCCCCTACGACCGACTCATATGCCAGAGCGCTAATGTCAAATGCCCAAGAAGATGACGAGGGATGGCAGACCTCCCGGCGAAAGACAAAGTCCCTACCCGACCGCAACCGCAGTCAGGTCAACCAGCATTCATCCGGGAATATCTCCCCTCACCACCGCCCAAAGAGATGCCACGTCATTGTCCACAACCTGCATTCCTCAGTGACTGAAGATGCCATCAGGCTACATGTTAAGAAATTAACAGGATCAGACCCCCTCATTCTTCATAGCCTAAAGTGTAAGGTAGAAGGTCGAGTTGCATACAGGGTTTCCTGCTTATTCCATCATCGGGAGGTCCTTGTAGGTAAAAACTTTGGCTCTGAAATACGTGTGTCCTTTTATAATCTTAAGAGAGACCAGCCTCCCCCAGGGACCCTAAACGCCCAAATTGATCTACAACAATCAGCCTCACCATGCAACGCCCCGGCACCTGCCACACCCACACCCCCTGAGATTTCTGCTCTTATCTCCAAAGGTCGACGAAATTCATGGAGTCATTAAGTATTTTGTCTTGGAACATATACAGGATCAAGCGGAATTTACCTGTCCTTAATGAGTTCTGCAATGATTTCCGTGGCATTATTGCACTGCAAGAAACCTTACTCCTCCCCCATGACCTGGCTATCAGTGATTCGGTTCATGCTGATTATAACAGTTTCTCTGTCTCGTCGATGGTTACTCACGACTACATCATTCAAGGTCGTCCGAAAGGAGGTCTCTCATTTCTATGGCATAGATCTCTGGATAAGTGCGTGAAACCAGTGACGTATCAAACTGACAGACTTCTCGGCCTGCAAGTAACGATCGAAGGTAAAACCATATTAGTGATTAATGCATACTTCCCCTGGGAGTGCCAGTCAAACTTTGATCAGTATTGTATATTACTAGGAGAAGTCCAAGGTATTATTAATGATACCTCCGCTGACCATGTGTGCATTATAGGAGACTTTAATGCGCACCCATCAAGACTTTTCTATAATGAATTACAGCGTCTCTGTTCTCAACAATATCTTCAAATTAGCGATGTTGCCATCCTGCCTCCTTCCTCCTTTACTTATATACAAAACAGAAATGATATGCCCATCACATCCTGACTTGATCATTGTATTACCACTGACCGCCTGCATAGCTCTATCACTGAATGTATTATACGATACGACCTTTCGACTGCATTCGATCACATACCCTTACAGATCACATTTCACACACCCTCCCTCCCGGCGGTACCCATTCAAAGGGAGAGGCTACCATCCATCTCATGGGATTTCTCTAACCTCCAAAAATCCACTGCATTCAAACGCTTATCTGAAAGTAATCTCCGCTCGATAACTCAACCTGCTGAAGCCCTGCTCTGCAATAATCCTAATTGCCGCAACGAATAGCATAAAACAAAACTAAAGGAATTCTACGTAAATATAATAAATGCCTTACGGAGCTCGGGAAGAGACACGTTTAGACTCTCTAGAGGTAACCATCGAAACATACCTGGTTGGAATGACTTAGTTAAAGACCTCTATGCACACTCTCGAGAAATGTTCCTTCTTTGGAGGAATGATGGTAGCCAGAGAGAAGGTCCCCTTGCTCTACAGATGAGACAAGCGAGAGCCCAGTTCAAACTTGCTCTTCGTCAATGTCGTAGCAACGAAAATCAGCTACGAGCCGATGCATTGTCCAGAAAATTGACCAACCATGACTTCCCCCATCTTTGGAAAGATATTAATTCACTAAACCCAAAGTCAAACAAATTATCCCAAAGAGTAGGGGATGCAGTTGGCGAAGAATCCATCGCAAGAATGTGGGGAGATCACTTTAGTACCATCCTAAATTGTATAAATGACCAAGATACCCGAAATGAAGTGGATACTCTCATCAATGTCAATATGGATTTTCAATATAGTGACCGTATCTCCCCAAGTGACGTGTGCAAGGCTATTAAGAAATTACCTAGTAACAAGGCACC
>NC_090739.1:26546850-26566850 GCF_036898095.1 Palaemon carinicauda
TTACTTTAAAGAGAAATATTCCATATCCCACATTAATTTCAGTAACCAAAAGACTACAAATCAGCAACAAAATATATTAGAATTATACAATCCAATATCCAGTAATTTATTCTTAGTCAGAATACATCACGCGCTTGCAATTGTTTATTCTTATTTTTACAACAGTTAAAGGATCTAATATAGGGTTGTTTACTGTCTATCCCTGCATTGTTAGTGTAAGGAGTAAACAATTATGGAAATTACCTCCAAAATTGACTTCAATTTTAAGAGGGGAAAATTATATGGAAGTCAAGTTAGATTTAACTTTATTCGGTTTGGATGAAGACTGATGTTAGATAACTTCTATAATTAGGCTAAAGCTTTCGTAATTAAATACTTTCCAATTTCCCAATTGAGAATACTGAAGTCCAATTTATCGGGCGAGTTGCTTTAATGAAAACGATTGCAATTCTTATTTAGATGAAAGAGTTTCAGGTAATAATCTGATGATACTAAACCTGTGAATAGTTTAGCTGTTTATTCGAAATGGTAAATCAGATAAATAGGCGGAGAGAATTGGTTAAACTCATGTTACTGTTTAGCTAAGCCCTACGTTTGAATGACAAGGTTTTAGGAATCAGACCGAAGCGTTGCCATCTTACAAATATCACTGAATTAATTGTTTTTATTCATTTGTATTAGAATTATAACTCAACATTAACTCTAGAATTATATCGTTATTAAAATTTTTTATTCCTTCGCTCTCTTATACTTCTTCCTTTGAATTCAATATTCAAGGGCTGTACCTTAACAAATGATAATAATAATAATAATAATAATAATAATAGTAATATATAATAATAATAATAATAATAATAATAATAATAATAATAATAATAATAATAATGATAAGAATAATAATAATAATAATAATAATAATAATAATAATAATAATAATAATACTGATGATGATGATAATGATAATAATAATAATAATAAAATTAATAACAATAAGAATAGCAATAATAAATGCATACCTATGAAAGAGGCAGTAATAAAAGAGATGATCGGGATGGCATTCGTTGAATAATATAGGTGTCATTATCCGCAGCTATCATTATTCTATACAGAAGCATCTATATCTACAAATTGAACTTTATAGTATAGAAATGATCACTATCATTCATAGATTTACTGTGAATAGAATACTGACACAAAAGTGTTCATTGATTGATGGATTGGGATTGCTGGGGTCGTGAATGCCAGACGTGGGTAAATGATCCCTGGACCCAAGACTAATATCAAGGATCATTTAAAAGAAACTGATTAATGTTTTGATATCGAAAACAATATCTTGAAGACTAGGAATGGGTTACTCGTTGCATTTCTTAAATTCATCTCAATTTATATAACTGACTCGTTATTTCAAGAACACGTAATGTTTTCCAAATTTACTAGACGTTGTTGTTGTTGTAAAATATCTTTTCTTTTTTTTAACTTTTACTACAAACTACAACTGATGAGTTTCCTCCCTTCTTACTCCTTAATGTCGAGTGGCCAACCTGGCCCCCAGTGCCACATAAGACCAAAATAGCATAAATAAAATCAAACTATATCCAACTATATCATACTACTAATAAAAGCTATTTTGCTTTCCCGAATTTCAAAAATGGTTTATTCGAACTCAATTTCGACTTTTTTTTTATTTTGTCTCTTGCTTTCATGTCATCAAAGCCTGGACAAACAATTAATAATCTGTTACAATTCTTTTTTGTTCAATCAATGTCCATTGGGAAAAATATTTTATTTCATAATAATTTAAATGAAACATTTTACAAAAAAAAAAAAAAAAAAAAAAAGAATATGCAATTTAGCGACACGTTAATGAACAACATCAAATAACCCAATTCTACGGTATGGCTGTAATGAAGCCCTTGAATTATTTTCTAAAATAAAACCCCTTTCTCGTCCGAATGCAAGTCAAAAGCAGCACTGGAATCATATGAGAAACTGGAGTCCAAAACACCGCTCATTTTGAAATGCGTCACGTATTACCTTGCAGAATTTCAAATCTGATTTCCCAGAGAAAATTTAAATAAGTGTTTCTGCAGGATTTTGGACGATTTTTAATATAGTATTTCTTAGTATATGTTATTGATTTATTTTTAATTTTCTGCCATTGATATATGTGACTTACTATTAATAAATCATATCAGTGATAGCTGTCAAGGCATCTGTTTAGGTATGATATTCAGAATTCCTTTAGTAAACAACACCTGTATGTTATTCATGATTTGAAAAAAAAATAATGATCTAAGTAGTATTTGAATATGTGAAAAGACACACAAATGCATATAGGCATAAATGTTTATTGCCCGTTACATTCATATATGATATTTTTTTAATTACTGATTTCTCCCGTATAGTTACCAAACAATGTATTCTTTTTCTTCTTAACACGTATCAAAATATGTCATATAATGGCTAAATATCATTCGCAATTGCCTTATCCAATTATCTTGGCAATTTAGAAAAAGTAACCGGTTTTGATAAGTGTGGTTTTCCAAGCGGAAAAGAGTGACTGAAGGTGTATTCAGTATACGTGTGTTGACGGTCGAGTATGTACATATACAGTACTGTACGTACCAAGTATATGCATAATGTATGTATATATGTATGTATGTATAAATATATTTGAGACTTAGTAAAAGGTTCGCACCTAAAATATCGCAAAGAATATCTGTTTCATATGTCAATTTCTAATTAATTATATCGTTCACCATTTATGACAAATCAACTAAAACATGCCGCAACGCAAAAGAACGAAGATTTATCTTTCAATCCTTCCTCCTCACAATGGCTAATTTTGCAAATGCCTGGGCAACCCACCCTTGCATGCAAGACTCCTTTGCAATTCCTTCCATTGAACTCTGTTTTCATGCTGTTTTCATCCGGGTCACCCTCACTAGGGAAACTTACCCTGATATCAATTTATCGATTTCAAAATCGTAACTCTACGATAACCATTTTTATTGCAAAGCTTTGTGATAATTAGAAAGGTAGAATACATATTTTCAATATATTAACACATACCCAACCAGTTGTAAGATAACAACTGACCCCCCCCCTAAAAAAAAAAGTTCTAAATCCTTTAAATAGGCTAAAAATCATTCCAACTTTCTGAGGACACTCGTCTACAAGGAAACATCATCCTTATGGCTCTTTTACTTAAGGATCATAATAGCCTTCCTCACAAGTGCATGAATGACGAGGGTTCTCGTTTTCAAGGCTTTCATATATAAAAGGGACATTCCAATTACATCAGAGAATAGGAATCGTAAATTCCCATTTCTTAGGGGGATTATTTGCTCTTGTTACACGGATGGAAATAACGATATGAGAAATTGAAAATATCCATAAGAGTATGTAAGCTTTACCATATAATGAGATGAGATTACACTGCAATGGAATATAATATCCTTTATGCGAGTGAGAGAAAGTAAGAAAATTAAGTATTTTACAATTGAGTCCTTTCTTAATGTAAGATATATATATATATATATATATATATATATATATATATATATATATATATATATATATATATATATGTATACATATCAATATATATATATATATATATATATATATATATATATGAATATATATATATATATATATATATATATATGAATATATATATATATATATATGAATATATATATATATATATACATATATATGCATATATATGTATATATATGTATATATATATGTTTATATATATAATTTTATATATATATACACATATATATATACATAGATATATATATATATATATATATATATATAAATATAGATATATATATATATATGAATATATATATATATATATATATATATATATATATATATAAATATATATATATACATTTGAATATATATATATATATATATATATATATATATATATTTATATATATATATATATAATATATATATATATATATATATATATAAATATATATATATATATATATATAAATATATATATAAATATATATATATATATATATATATATATATATATATATATATATATATTTATATATATATATATATATATATATATATATATATACATTTATATATATATATATATATATATATATATATATATATATATATTTATATATTTATATATATATATATATATATATATATATATATATATATATATATATATATATACCTTTGTAGCATTTTCAGTTTTTTATCTGCTAATCTATTTTTATGTCAAAAGTTTATTACATTTCCATAAATAAAAAAGTCATTCGTTGATTTAATTCAAAGTCAATATGATATAAGATTAAAATAATACATTATGGAGAACATTACTTTACTTAGAAATAGCGTAAGATTTCTTTGATCATATTTGAGATTAAATAAAACTAGTGAAATTTCAAGTATAAATCTATCTTAGTTTCAGAATGATATTTTATCAATTATATAAAAAAAAATTCTGATATGCATAACTCATAATTTATGCTAATTACTTATGTAATGAAAAGCAAGAAGGAAAATATTTTGGCGGATATCTGATAGCCATGATTTCATCACTCTTGTCCAAATATATATCTTGGTGTAAAAATATTTTATCAAAATCCGATATTTGAATTTTATTGTTGTTTAATAAACTTCAATCATAAAATGCAATACTCATATCAATACAAACTAATATTAAGGAGAAAAAGTATAACATTTTAACAATTTATTACAATTACGGAGGTAACATTGAATTTACTAGGATTTTAATTTCATTGAAATATTCCCATTCATTTTATATCCAGTTTCTCTTGAGTTTAATATTGAAGTTTTATCGCCCCGTTAGATATTTTTTGAAATTGACTTTACTGAAATATCACCCTGCTAAAAATAGTAATTTCTTATTTCTATTAAACTTCAATATTGCAATTCGTTTGTATGTTGTGTTGTAAAAAATTATCAATCCATATTCCTGTTTGCTATTTGCAATTTTATTTTGCTGTCGACTCTATTGAAGTATTCCACGTAAAAAAGAACCTTTCTGTATTCTGTATTTATTTATTTACATCTGCAATAATGTAATGAAACTTTACTAAAATATTCCTACACTAAAACCTTCCTGCATTCTGTATTTATTTATTTACATCTGCAATTATATATAGAATGTGACTTTACTGAAATATTCCTACACTAAAACCTTCCTGTATTCTGTATTTATTTATTTACATCTGCAATTATACTTAGAATATGACATTACTGAAATATTCTCACACTAAAACTTTCCTGTATTCTGTATTTATTTATCTACATCTGCAATTATATATAGAATGTGACTTTACTGAAATATTCCTACACTAAAACCTTCCTGTATTCTGTATTTATTTATTTACATCTGCAATTATACTTAGAATGTGACATTACTGAAATATTCTCACACTAAAACCTTCCTGTATTCTGTATTTATTTATTTACATCTCACATCTGCAATTATACTTAGAATGAGACTTTACTGAAATATTCCTACACTAAACTCTTCCTGTATTCTGTATTTATTTATTTACATCTGCAATTATACTTAGAATGTGACATTACTGAAATATTCTCACACTAAAACCTTCCTGTATTCTGTATTTATTTATTTACATCTCACATCTGCAATTATATTTAGAATGAGACTTTACTGAAATATTCTTACCCTAAACTCTTCCTGTATTATGTATGTATTTATTTACATCTCCAATTATATATAGAATGTAACTTTACTGAAATATTCCTACACTAAAAATCCTTTCTTTTTCCATTCCTGCAAAGGTTCAACATTTTGAGCAAAGCGATTTTCTCCCCCTTTCGCTTTCTCCACACCGCTGCCGTCCCTCTCATTGTTTAATTGGTCAGCCCCTTATCAATGTGCATACCGGAAAACTCTAACAGCATCTGACTTTTACGGCTCCGAAGGTTTGTCTTAATGGTCCATTTAGTGAAATGTTATAGGGGAAATATTTCTTCCTTTAACTGGTTTTCGACCAGTAGTCCATTTCCGAGTGATGTATGTCCTATTGGTATTGGCATCGTGTTGGGTTATTCGTTTATTATGCAGGAATTTGGAAATGATGGATTATTCAGTCCATCTCTTTTTCTGTTTGTATATATATATATATATATATATATATATATATATATATATATATATATATATATACATATAATATACATATATCTACATATATATACACATATATGCATACACACACACACATATATATATATATATATATATATATATATATATATATATATTTATATATATATATATGCACACATACAAACACACACATATATATGTATATATATATATATATATATATATATATATATATATGCCTATATATATATATATATATATATGTACATATGAATATATATACAAATATAAATATGAATATATATATATATATATATATATATATATATATAAACTGTATATATACATATATATGTATACTGTATATATATATATATATATATATATATATATATATATATATATATATATATATATATATATATATATATATATATAAACTGTATATATACGTATATATGTATACTGTATATATATATATATATATATATATATATATATATATATATATATATATATATATTACGACAATCTTTGGAGTGAATATTAATGGAAAAAGGGAATTTGGTTGTTAAACAACCCAATAAAAGATGCGAAGCAGGATAACCGCTCCGGAATTTTACACGTGAATGCTCTACCGGCTGAGATGATTGGTGTGAGGAAAATTCTACCTCACAAGCCCTATGGATATCCATATCTATATTCTATTTCTGCAGGCTCTTTAACATACCGAGAAATCCTATATTTTCTGTAAAATCAGATCGCTTTCACAATTCTAAATGTTTCGCCACTTTTCAGGGCCTGGTTACTATTCCAACTATTTTTTTTAATTTGGCATCGAAGTATTTTCGTTATCTTTATTTAACATTTATTCGTAATTTATGTTTCTTGTTTCCTTGCTTTACTCATTATGATTGACTAGTCTGTTTTGAAGAGCTGCATTATTTGTAAAAGGGGTGAATCAGAAATTTAAAAGTAATATTCCGTCCTGATGTAGAAACTTTTTTTTTTTTACTAAATTCCTTTCTGTCATAAAGATTTTAGTCAAACAAACTGCTACTCATATTTATGGCAAAATTTATGATCACTAACAAAGTCACGTATTCATAATTAAATGTTGGCTATTATCCAATGACAAGATTGGCATGTAAACGACCTTATTGCCATAAAAATTGCTTTACAAATTTATTATTTGTTTCGGTTAATAAACTCTTAAATGCTACTGTAAGAGCAATTACAAATTCTATCAAGTGTTATCGAGTACGCAAAGAAAGAAAATAATAAGTGATAGTGTTAAAAAACGTCAAATTAAAATGAATATAAAACTATGTCAACCCACATTAACAAAAAATTAAAAAGTTAAATACATTCCGATATATACTCGAAAGTGAACACTTTGGTCTGTTCTAAGTGATATTTAATCCCGTCTTTTTCCAACCGGTGGAATAAATCTAATTCACCTATAAAGACACATTTTTCCAAGTCTCATTTCACACTTAACAATTTTTTTTTCTCAATAAAGGAAATTAATGACTTCTGACAACAATATGTTTATATAAAAGAAATCCATGTAAGAACAAAAATGCCTGGGTTGTAGTGGCCGATGTGGTAACGTTCCTGACTGGTAATCGCCAGACTAGCGTTAGAGTCCTGCTCAAACTCGTAAGTTTCTTTGGTCGCTGCATCCTCACCATCCTTGTGAGCTAAGGATGGGGAGTTTGGAAGAGCCTATAGGTCTATTTGATGAGTCATCAGCAGCCATTGCCTGGCCCCCCTTGGTCCTAGCTTGGGTGGCGAGGGGGCTGGGGCGCTGATCATATGTATATATGGTCAGCCTCTAGGTCATTGTCCTACTTGAAAGGGCAATGCCACTGTCCCTTTCCTATGCCATTCATGAGTGGCCTTTTTAAAACTTTATTTGTTACTCCTATTGGATGATACAAACAAGAACTTTGGTATGTCAATCATGGTTCTGATTGTTTTCGTTTTATAGGGCTACGGTGGTATTCAACGATTATGATAAGATTAAGATTAATTACATTTTACAAAAATTAGTAATAAAGCATATCAATGAAATTAGTATTAAAGCATATCAATGTTTTATTTTTAGGATATACTGTGTGTGACTTACCATAACAAATAAATGGTCGTCAGTATAGTCAGTTCAAGGTCAAGTGACATGGCAGTCGGTACACAAGAAATTTGCGACAGTAATCTTTTATCTGGATGTCGATTTAAAGTGAAAAAAGTATATATATATATATATATATATATATATATATATATATATACTGTATATATATACTGTATATATATATATATATATATATATATATATATATATATATATGTATATATATATAAATATATATATACTGTATATATATATATATATATATATCTATATATATATATATATATATATATATATATATATATATATATATATGTGTGTGTGTGTGTGTGTGTGTGTGTGTGTTACAGTCAAACTGTGAAATCATTTATTTCGTGAAATGACTAAAACTGTCAGTCATTACATGTAATGCCAGTAGGGGTTAGTCAATTCATGATATGACTGATAATTCTAGTCATTTCGTGAAATGACTGATTTATTGTCATTTTTGTTACACCATATGGCTATTATACTTTAGGCAAAGTGTGAATTAGTATTTTGACTCGTTTCCGCTATCTACGAAATAACTCCGGCCACGAATATAGTACATATTACTCTCACCTCCCTTACTTCAAGATCAGTTTATTCTAGTACCTTGACAAGATGTCTGAGAGCATAGAGTTAAAATTTCGTGAAGTTATTATCTAGGTATGAGAAGTGTTCCAAGTATCTCATTCCGAAAGACGCTTATTTTCAAATGATTGAGGACATTCGTAGAGCTAGCGAAAGAAAGAACACGAAAACTCATCACGAATATTACCTTCTGAGTAAATATGAAGTGTTACAGTGTGGGGATGTTGAGAAAATTATTAAGAAACGACAAACTCTAGACGAAACACCGGTGTACTATGTCTCCATTGAGGACACATTTGACATAGTTAAAAAAGCACATGTTGCAACTGGTCATGGCGGTCGAGACAGAATGACAAAAGAACTCCCAGTGAAATATGACAACATTCAGCGAGATACAATTGAACTATTCAAGTTGTTATGCCTGGAATGCCAGAAAAAGAGAAAGAGACCAATGACAAAGGGTGTTGTAGTTAAACCTATTCCGAGTACTGAATTTTCATTACGTGGCCAGGTTGATCTCATAGACATGCAGTCTATGTCATGTAGAACCTTCAAATGGATTATGGTGTACCAAGACCATCTGACAAAGTTCTGTGTTCTACGTCGGCTCACATCAAAGCGTGCAGCTGAAGTAGCATTCCAACTTGCTGATATCTTTCTACTTCTGGGTGCTCCTGTAATCCTTCAATCAGACAATGGTTCTGAGTTTACACCTCAGATTATTACTGAACTACGTTCTTTGTGGCTTGAATTGTCAATCGTTCACGGCAAGCCTAGACACCCACAGAGCCAAGGCTCTGTTGAGCGAGCAAATGGTGACACAAAAGACATGCTTGTAGCGTGGATGGCTGACAACAACTCAACGGAATGGGCTACAGGCATCAAATTTGTTCAGTTTTCCAAGAATTCGGCTTACCATGCAGGGATCAAAAGAAGTCCATATGCTGCAATGTCCGGTGTGAATGCCCGAGTCGGGCTGACGTCAACATCACTTCCACAAGAAATCATCAGTTGCCTGCAGTCTGAGCAAGACCTTATAACAACGCTTCAGCAGCAAGAAACAGATGCCAACGAGCCTGAATCAGAAGCAGAAGCTGATGTCAATGAACCCAAGCGAGAACCACCCAAAGCTGAAATGAATGAGTCTGAACAAGAGCCAGAGCCACTATCCCAGCATCAAACGAACCTTGATCAACTTCATAACAGCATCAGCTCCCAACGATTAGCAGCAAGTGAATCTCAGAGACAACAAGCAGAACGTATGGTTAAGAGGAGCCGAACAGAATTAGTAGCAGGTGAGATAGGAGACAACATTGTTCTTCCAATTCCATTGGTTGATCGAGGTCGTGGAGACCCAAGGAACATCCTAGGTGTTATTGTGAGTAGGGCATGAACGACCAATACGGAGTGGCCATCAAAAGTGGTATTTTAAAAGGAAGCTATTCCAGGAATCAGTTTGACATTTGTCCTGAGAGATTGCTGAAAGAAAGTGACATTAACAATGACATTGAAATTTCTCTCCGAGAAGCCGTTATCAAATCCTCAATCAGTGGAGGACAAGGTTTTGTAAAGTGTTCATGCAATGATCCCAAAAAATGGCAAACAAACAGATGCAAATGTTTCAAATGTAAACAGCTATGCAATAGTAGATGCCACAATAGCCTCAACTGTGTAAATAAATAAATCTGTAATTGATATGTCATGTGTTTTTACTATTGTTCGATTGTTCTATCGTACTATTGATTTAATTTTTAACTAGTGCTTTTATATTTGTGATTTTCTATGAATAAAATTATTATACCAGGTGATTTATTCTTGCAATTATTGTAAATATTGATATTACTATTGCTAGTCATTTACTTTTTAACTAGTGATATTTATAATACGTGTGAATTTTCTTGTGAATAAAATTATAAGAGTACAAAATAGTTACTTTCGCTTTTCAAACATATAAAGCTCAATAACAAATGACTTTAGTCATTTCGTGAAATGTCTGGTCACCAAATTCAGTCGTTTCACGAAAAGGCTGGAATTTTCAGTCAATTCATGAATTGACTGACCCCTACAGGCATTACATGAAATGACTAACAGTTTTAGTCATTTCACGAAATAACTGATTTCACAGTTTGACTGTAACATATATATATATATATATATATATATATATATATATATATATATATATATATATATAGATATATATATATATATATATATATATATAAATATATATATATATATATATATATGTATATATATATATATATATTTACTACTATGCTATATCAGAAGTTTAATTCAAGTAGTTCAAGGTAAAACCAGATGCCTAATGTAGAAAAAAAAAAATAATAATCGACATATTTAACCTAAAAACTACCAAAACAATATCTTAAGATAAAAGATAGAGAATTGCAAAACGTTTAGTCTAATCCCTTAAAAAAAAAAAAATTAATAATCTCTCGTGTCACTTAAGGAACCACATCTGACCGGTAACACACTAAAGCAGGGCGAAACAATACGGGAAAAGAACGATGATTGCATGGCTATCAACGACACCACAGGAGAGCGCGGATATTAAAATGTCAAACGCCTCGTTAGCGAGATCTTTATGAGAGGGGCTAAAGTGGCCTTTAAGAATAAGGTCTGCAGAGTCGAGTTTCCTATCTTCGGGTGCTAAGTCCCTACACGTGATAATCTCTAGGATTTTTTTTTCTTCTTACTTTAAGCTTATGTATTTAGCCACAATTATCTTCTTGTGTAGAGAGAGAGAGAGAGAGAGAGAGAGAGAGAGAGAGAGAGAGAGAGAGAGAGAGAGAGAGAGATTTAAGTGACAAGAAAGAAATTCATACTCCTAGGCGTATGTATTTACCCTTGAGCAGCATCTGAGAGAGAGAGAGAGAGAGAGAGAGAGAGAGAGAGAGAGAGAGAGAGAGAGAGAGAGAGAGAGAGATAATTAAGTTACAAGAAAAAGATTCATACTCCTAGGCATATGTATTTATCCTTGAGCAGCATCTCAGAGAGAGAGAGAGAGAGAGAGAGAGAGAGAGAGAGAGAGAGAGAGAGAGAGAGAGAGATTTAAGTGACAAGAAAAAGATACATACTCTTAGGCGTATGTATTTATCCTTGAGCAGCATCTCAGAGCAGCATCTCAGAGAGAGAGAGAGAGAGAGAGAGAGAGAGAGAGATTTACACGGCAGGTCAAAGATTCAAATCACCGTTGTTTTCAGGTTTTACACACGAATAGATTGCATAGCTTTCGTTATTTATTGAACCATCAAGTCACCTCGTACAGCTTAGTGTACAACAGTTTTTGTAGATCGCAATTTAACATTATTTTTTTCAATTTTGGCACAGTTTCGTTATCGCAGACAAGATACAAAGTTTGCACTTATCAGTTCCGAAAGATTAAGTGATTAATCAAATCAATTAAAAAACCTTTTGGCAGACAGTTTGCAGATCGAAATTTTATGTTTATTTTTTTTTATTTTTTATTTTTTATTTTTTTTACTGTTTGCACAGTTTTATCATCACGGACAAGATACCAAGTTTTCACTTATCAGTTTCGAAAGATTAAGTGATTAAGAAAATTAATTTAAAAAAAAAACTTTTGGCAGACATTAAGAGACTACAGCTGAAAACAATTTTCCATCTTATAAGATATTTACAATCGTTTATAAATTCAAGTTGTACCCAAATTCTGATAAAAAGTCATCCAATTTAATCTGTTAAAAGAAAAAAAAACTGAAACACACGTGTGACGAAAATCCTAATTGTTTTAAGCAATTTCTTCATCACTCACCCAGTTTTCACATGAACTTAATCTCGCAGAAAATCTTAATAAACAAATTACGAGCTGCGTTTTATGATCTTTCATACGCTGGGAGCACGAAGGTACAAAAACACCTAAAGCAATTATATTCTGCTCAGCCTCGCACGCGAAATTAGGTTTGTTAATCTGCCAGACCTTCGCACGCAATATGACAGTTGCATGAATTTCCGGCGACTCGGAATCCACGCCTGTGCTTTCGTTTGTAGCTTTTGTGCATGACTGCTTGCTTAGCTTGCGATGAAATATTCCCAAGATAATGTACATGACATTATCAAAGAATTTACAAAGGTTATAAGTTGCTAAGGATGCGACATATGTTGAAGGTGATATTTGCGATGCTTTAGATATAAATGTTAATTTCATTTGTGTGTGTGACAGCGTAACTTGCGTCAAGTATTTTCAAAATACAAATTAGTTCTTTCACCTGCTAAAGTATAAATCTTACTCAATCTCTTTATTAGTACTTATGTTAGCAATGAGATAAATGCGAAGTTAGTGTCCGTGTCAGTAAATGTTCTTTTTTCGGGTGGGCCAAAGAATTTATATTGTACCAGTTGTACTTTATCAACCTAAGTATACGAGCATAGTATCGTAAACTACGAGGTTTGTTAATGATATTGTCATTACCTATTTTAAAACCAACAAGAAGTAATTGTAGAATTTCAGTACTTATTCTTATACATCTTAATTTAAAGTTGAAATAATGTAAATTTCGTGCTTTGACTAACTTTACTACTAAGAGTATGGTATCGAAAAATGAAGATAATGTTATTACATGCATATATACATCCATCCATACATACATACATACATGCATACATACATACATACATATTACCGTTGTGTGTTTAGAAAATATTAAAATTTCGTTTTATTTTCTTTACTAAAAGAAAACTTTATGATGGTATTAACAATAAATGAAGCAGTAATGCAGATTATGGTGGTACCAGTTTTAATCTTGTCCACAGATATACCTTTTATCAAAGCTTAATTTTTGTTGCTGTCAACCTCACAACTATACCATATACACGTGTAGAGAGAGAGAGAGAGAGAGAGAGAGAGAGAGAGAGAGAGAGAGAGAGATCTTAAATATTAACCTAGTTATCAACATCAAAGAAATCATAGATTTATACATTATTCAAGTCCTCGTTTCTTCAAAGAGTCCGTAAAAGGTTTCTTTGTCATCAAAGATTTATCAGATTCTCGTCCTACGAAGATAAATCACTTCTTCCACATTGGGTCGCCTCTTTTGCTGTTACAAAATGACTCTTATTAAGATTTCTAAGATCACTAGAGTGACGAGTAATTAAGTGGTAAGAGACGCTGAGGTATATATATATATATATATATATATATATATATATATATAAATACATATCTATTTATCTATCTATCATATATATATATATATATATAAATAAATACATATCTAACTATATATATATATATATATATATATATATATACGTATATTTTTTTTTTTTGGGGGGGGGCTCAAGCCATGTCGTCCTGATGGAAGCTTCCTTCAGTAGCTTCCTTTGGATATATATGACTAGCATAATATTCCCAGAGAATTAAATTAAAGGTTTTCACAGAATTCTAACTTCTGGCACGAGTACCCTAAAGGTTTCCCTTTGGAATATCGTATATCAACAGGGGACGCATGCATTAACACGTCACATGGCTATCTGTACCCCACCTAGCGTTTACGCTTCGAGGGGGAAAGGTGGCGAGGTAACTGAGGTGCCGTTCCAAAGTTCTCCTTCCTTCGTTACTGTTATGGTACTCACAACGTAAACAAACCGTCCGCCATACTGTGTGACGTCACGTCCGTCCTCATTACTTACTTGGTAGCTCATTTTACAGTTTATTTGTTCCCAGTGATCGACTTTTATCTTGTGCATCCTTCGCCATTTTTCAACCTTCTGCATCGCCTTCTTCTGGAAAGTTGAGTACCAGGTTCTTGTATTGTTTAAATAAGCTCTGGCCGTAGAGTAACGATTTTTTTTCGCTAAAATCTTGTGTTTTGTGGCGGAGCTGTGCCTTGCCCGGAGGCGCCATTTTATCGCGCAGCTGTTCGCTTTGCATGCGTTATTTAGTTAGCCAGAACAGCCTTCCCAGCCTTATAACTAATTAAATATCATTAGTTATTTAGTCTTCATTAATGGGATTTAGTTATATTATGCTGATGGTATTCTTCGGCGCTCTCAGTTAGCCGACCCCATACTAGACTTTCAGCCTAGCCTAGGCCGCAGCCTAGTGTTCATGTTTACTTATGCATGATATAATAAGTGTTCCTAGTGTTATGTTAATGAAGATATAGGCATTTTCAAACATATACAAGATTCAGTGTTGCACATATCTTTCGCCTTCTAGGGACCATACAAGGGACCGTGCCTGGTCCATTCATGTCACACCCCCTAACCCAACGTTGGGACCCTTGTCTGCTTCCTTATCTCCCCTGTTACCTTAGGGTAACCTCCCTTTGGGTAGCCTTGCTATTTCTTAGCCCCTTTCCCGGAAATATCTTCGGGTAGGTTAGGCTAGATCATTATTCCCTATTCCCAGAGTACCTATCGTTCATCCCAGTCCACCCTTAGGGAACGCCTTCCCCTTTAGGTATCGACTGAGACTGAAGGTGGAGGGGCCCTGCCCTTCCCCCTAGACTGCTCTTGGTTGGGACACGTCCCTTCCTCCCGTAGCCTAGCGATACGTCTCCCCAGCCCTCCCTAATCTAGGACAATTTCTCCTGGTTTAGGTTAGGCCTTGGGGGATTTGTTTTATTATAGTTTAGGACAATACACCAGTGCTGTTCCTACTCTGAGGTAACCTACCCTAGGGTTGGAGTGCGCTTCTCTCCTGCCTGGGTAGTATAGCATCCAACAGATTCCCCCACTCCTTGGGAGCTTTAGGGTCCCGACCCTTCTGCCCCATCAGACCCCTACCCCCACTCTATCCCTTTGTGTCGGCTTGCCTTCACACCCCTGTCCGCTGTCCTACAATTCCCCCTCAGGGAGAATTGTAGGTTAAGCTGTGCTCTCCTGCTTGGCTGGCCGCTCTGCTACACTTCCCCCTCGTAGCCGTCCTGCCGGCAGAAGATCACCCTCCCCCCCATTTTTAGAGTGTCCTCTGATCCTCCCTTGGATTACCATAGGCATCCAGCCGTCTGCCGGCTCTCTACCGCCGGGTGATAGGCATATCCCCTCCTATCATGAGTGCACTCCTTCCGGAGGGAAGCCGGTCGGGTATCGGACATTACCCTTCCCCTCTCCCTCCTTATCTTTCTCTCTTCTATCATGGTGCCGGTCCACTGCCACCTCCGCCTGCCGGCGCTAGCCACCGGCACACCAGGTGACTTTCCTACTTCATAGGACGTTCCTATCTGAGGATTACCTAAGGCAACAACCTGCCGGCTGCCGGGGGCCGCCGCCCCTTGCCACCGCTAGCCGCCAGCACCCCAGGTGACCTTGCTACTTTATAGGATGTTCCTATCTGAGGACTACCTAAGGCAACAGCCAGCCGGCTGCCGGGGGCCGCCGCCCCTTGCCACGGCTGCCGCCGACTTCTCAGACAACCTTCCATCTTATGTACCCAGCTAGGTTCACCAACGCCGACAGCCTGCCGGGTGCCGGCTGCCGGAGGCCAACGCCCTGCCGGCGCTGTGCCGGCGGTCGCCCTTATAGGTGTTTCCTACCTCTCTGCTGCTGAGTGTGTAGCCTTAGATGGATTCACCCCACCGGACCGGCCTCCGGCTTGCCGCCGGCTTGCCGGTGACACTCCTGCGGCTTCCATGGACAAGCACCCCTTCCCCCGGCTGCCGGCCCCGTGCCGGCAGTCGACCTATACAGCCGTATAGCTAGACTGATGTTCTTTGCTATTTCATACCTTGAAGACAGTGTCTGAGCTGTACGAATGTACAGTACAATGTTTCCAGTATACTCTGTGCTTCTCAGTACAGTCTCTTGCCAGGACCTACCCAAATATAATGGGGTTTATCCTATTTTCCCCCTCTTTTCTCTAGGTTCTGATCGATTTCAGACCCTCTCCACTCAGTAGAAAATTCCTTTATAAGGAAGTATAGTTTGGCTCCCCCATAGGGATACCATTCCCTCCCCTAGAACCTCAGGTCCTAAGGAATTGTCGGCAGAAAAGGTCACGGTAATTGGCTGGACGGGATTCACAAGTATGTGTCTTTCTACTTCTTTTCTAGCTCACCTATCCTGAGCTCACATAAAACACAGAGCTACAGATTAATGAATCTTAAGTTTAAGAGTAATGTAAGACATAACTCTGTTTTCCATGTACTCACGTTCTCTTTCTTTTACGGGAGGAGTACCTGAAGTGTGAAAGCTCTTTCTGTGCAGTTCGCCGCCCGGACTTCTACGGGCACAGGGCGTGCCGGACTTCTACGGGCATAGGGCGTGCCGGACCCACGCCCCCTGTACAGCGAAAAAGGGCAACTTTATGTATTGGGATCCACAGTCCTGCTCAATCTGCAAAGGCCTCCTTGATGAGGCGTTCGACAACCCTCCGTCCGCGGAGGCCAGGGACAATGCTCGAGAGAAACTGCGCAAGTGGGTGCGCGGTTTCCAGAAGAACGCCACCGGGCCATATCTCCCCAGTGAGAAGATGAGGGCCATGCTTTTCCCAAAAGCATTAGCAGATTCTGTGATTTCCCAGGATCAGATCCCCTTGGTTCAACTGACCGTTGAGCCCGACATCGAGACCATGCTTAGCAAGTGTCGTCTGGACGAGGTGGAGAAGATGTCGGACGTGTCCGACAACACCGAGAGGACCCTCATGGGTGAGGATCTGGAGGAAGAAGAGGATCAGGTGGAGTACCCTGATTCGGAGGGCGAGGTCGCCCCACCACCTCCGGCAGCCCCTGTAGTGGTCGAGGAGCCAGTCCCCTCCACCTCCGCCGCCTCGCAGCCCCTGCTACCCGCCACCGAAGACGCCATTCGGGTATTGGTGGCATTGATGGACGAGAAGCTTAATAAGCATTCTGCGGAAATCACAAGTCGTTTGATGGGATGGAAGCAACCGAAGATCTCGGTTAAGGACCTTCCCTCCTGCTCGAAGTCTAACCCCTGGAGGTACGTCGAGCATATGCCAATTACAACTGGCAAAATCTTTATCAACGACAAGTTAGAGTCTATCCTTTTGGAGGAAGTGGAATTCTTCCCTAACTTTGAGGCTTACCCGGACTGTTACGTCCGACTCAGGTCCGAACCAGCCTCCAAAGAGGAGACTGAGCCCAAAGAGGTGATCGTTTTCGATCAGTCAAAAGCCCAAGCCATGCTGGCAGAATGCCTGAAGAGTCGCGGTTTCACCAACTCGAAAATGCCGGCACTGTGTAAGAAGCACCCGTCCTTTATTGCTCCCTCTTCTGCGACCTTTCCCTTCGTGGAAAAGGCCTTCCATGCGGTCATGAAGACGGTGGAGAAAGGAAAGCCCTACCCTACCCTGGAGGAGTGTAGGCCTCTCTCCCTCGCCCTTCCCCCCAACGACAGATTCTGGAAAGACATCCAGTTTACCTTCACGGAACCTTCCATCAGGACGACATGGCCATCTCACCCAAAAATAGATTTTTCGCTTCGCTCAAAATCCGTTATATATATATATATATATATATATATATATATATATATATTTATATATATAATATATATATATATATATATATATATATATATAAAATATATATATATATATATATAATACATATATATGTATATATATATATATATATATATGCATATATATATATATATATATATATACATACTCACACACACATATATGTATATATATATATATATATATATATATATATATGTGCGTGTAAATTTAGATTTCAAAAAAGGAAAATACATACTAAATCAAGCTATTCATTCAAAATTCCTTTATCCATAATTTGTTGGGGATATTTCAAAGGAAAGAGATAGAGTATTTCTTCATATTCATCTAAACGTGAATAGAAAATTTCCCAGTCTCCTTAAACCCAAAATCTTTACATTCTGTTTTATTTAACTACACGAGATCGGTTTCATAACGGCTTTATTAATGCATCAGTCCTTCAAAATTCAATCAAAAAATGCTCCTATTCGTAATTACGGAGAGGAAATACTTCATTCTCGTGACTTTTGTTTGAAGTTTAATTACCACTGCTGTTCCTAAACCCCATAACATAATATTTTGTTTCTTTGAGCACATATTGGAAATCTTAAGTTATTTGATAACGGAAGTGATTATATCAATCAATTTCTTTTTCTGAATATACATACATATATATATATATATATATATATATATATATATATATATATATATATATATATATATATAAAACCAGTTCGTTGTTTTTGAAAGGTTTTAAAGCCAGGGGACAGTGACATTGCCCTAGATAGCAGGGCAATGCCCTAGAGACTGGCTATATTTATATCCATATATCTATATCCATATATATATATATATATATATATATATATATATATATATATACATATATATATATATATGGTGAGCGATGGCATCTGGTGACTCAGCAAGTAGACCTATAGGCTCCCTTAAAACCCCCATCCTTAGCTTACAAGGATAGTGAGGTTGCAGACACTGCAAGAAACTATCGAGTTTGAGCGCGACTCGAACTCCATTCCAGCAGAACGTCAGGCATGGACGTACCCAATAGGTCATCCCAACCCTTTCCAGTTTACTCGCACCTATTTGTAAGATTACGATTCAGGAAACGCTGCATGCAAATGACCATCATATCATTAGGATTTTCTTGGCTAATGAATATACGTGCAGTATGTGCAGTCACGTTCTGGCGCCTTTTCATTTTCATTTCTTATTTCTGATCCTAATTATCAAAGTCCTAATTAATTGTAATACACGTAATTTTTCATGCATAATTCACCCTTTGCCTTATAATGAGTATTATTTGACTGCATGAACCTTATCATAAAACAAACTAGGTTATTGGACTACTTGTTTGCAGAAACATTTTAATAATTCAATTTTTCTTTTGAATTTTAATAAATATGCACTGATTATGAAGATTATCGCAAGCATGTACTAAGTCTGCCTCACTGTGATTTTCAGTATTCTTATACAACCGATATAAAGTATAAATTTCTGATTATAATTACTGGGAGAACATGCAGAACATGCATACATGTGGAACGCTCTATAATGACATCCAAAAACCATCTATCTTATTTCCTATTAGCACGATTCATATATAAAGAATAAACTAG
>NC_090739.1:26574350-26576850 GCF_036898095.1 Palaemon carinicauda
AACAAGACATATAAAAAGTAGGTTCAATACCAGTTCAGAATAATTTTCGTGGATTTTGGGAATCAAAATTCAGGACTTTTTCCTTAAATGGTTGAATAATCACATTCATTTGTCCGTAAAACCACTTTATTTATATGCTTTCAAGTCTGAAAGTTGATGAATTTGATAAATTGAAAGAATTAATCACATTAAAGTTTAAAAGAACTTACAACCAAACATATCCTGGCGCTTATTATGAATGGCTTTCTAGAAGATTAGAAATTCTAAACAAGATCAAGCGGTTCAGTACTTGGCTAACAATTTCTTGGATCGTATATGATCTCAGATTATCGCATGTAAGTCCACTCCATCATATATATATATATATATATATATATATGTATGTATGTATATATCAAGAGTAATAACAGCACAGAACGCTTCACCAAGAGAAAACCAAAATCCAAATTAAATTCCTGAAAAAGTTTTTGAAATGCCTGGAATTGTGTGGAATTTTGGGCTGTGGTTGGGAATGGTTGGGGGTGGGGAGCAGACATTGAAAACTAATCATCGATGGGTATATTGCATTCAGCCTGACACTTTCAGCCTGCAAGGATGTGCCTGGCTAACGCTGCCTTTAGTCACCGCTTTCAAAATTAAAAGTCTATGAAATATATAGGGGGAATATATGGTTCAAAGCAGTAAGCGGATGGAGAAGAGATAAAGAAGATTGTGGATAGAGGCTCGATAAATTGCTTGCGCTAAACAATTCCAAAAAAATCTAAACAAACAATGACTATGGAATCACTTCGTTAGGGTTGAAATTTAATCCAAATTTATTCGTTGAACGTATGAGTCATCTGCTTAATTTTATTACGTATCATACATGACTTGAAAATGACAATAGAAATTCCTGTAATTATATAAAACATTAGGGTTTGTGTATCGCCGTGATCATCGAAGGCACCCATACTAGATTGGGTTGCTGCGAGCAATCAGACTAAAATCTCCCGCCATTAGCGTGGTGATGAAATCTGGCCAAACCCCAGATATGAATTGACATGTCTGCGGCATTCGTTCTGAAGTGGACTTGAAACGGCTGCATTTTTTTATGTGTATATATATATATATATATATATATAAGCTCTCTCTCTCTCTCTCTCTCTCTCTCTCTCTCAATATATATATATTTATATATATATATATATATATATATTGAGAGAGAGAGAGAGAGAGAGAGAGAGAGAGAGAGAGAGAGAGTGTGTGTGTCTTCCTTAGCAGCGAAAATAACTATTACTACATGGAAAATCACTATCCGGTTTTAAATCTTTAAAATGCAATAAAAAAAAAAACAATACAAAAAGTTTATTTTTTTTTTTCATCTAAGTCTATTCAGATTATAATTTCAAACAAAATTCATTCTGAACATAGACATAGTACCATGCATAAAAATAATGATTACAGATACATCGATGAAATAAGCCATTCCATTATAAATCCAGAGTTAAGCAGAGAGACCTACAATGGCTGATTTACTATTCATATCAGATATCCAAAATCAGCTTAAATAACTATTTTTTTCTGTATGGGAACAAGACATAAAAAAAGTAGGTTCAAAACCAGGTCAGAATAATTTTCGTTGATTTTGGGAATTAAATTTCAGGACTTTTTCCTTAAATGGTTGAATATTCAAATTCATTTGTCCGTAAAACCACTTTATTTATATGCTTTCAAGTCTGAAGGTTGATGAATTTGATAAATTGGAAGAATTAATCACATTAAAATTTAAAAGAACTTACAACCAAACATATCCTGGCGCTTATTAGTAATGGATTTCTGGAAGATTAGAAATTCTAAACAAGATCAAGCGGTTCAGTACTTGGCTAACAATTTCTGGGATCGTATGTGATCTCAGATTATCGCATGTAAGTCCACTCCATCATATATATATATATATATATATATATATGTATATATCAAGAGTAAACTGCACAGAAAGCTTCACCAAGTGAAAACCAAAATCCAAATTAAATTCCTGAAAAAGTTTTGGAAATGCCTGGAATTGTGTGGAATTTTGGGCTGTGGTTGGGAATGGTTTTGGGGGGTGGAAACAGACGTTGAAAACTAATCATCGATGAGTATATTGCATTCAGCCTGACGCTTTCAGCCTGCAAGGAGTGCCTGGCTAACGCTGCTTTTAGTCACCGCTTTCAAAATTAAAGGTCTATGAAAGATATAGGGGGAATATATGGTTCGACGCGTTAAGCGGATGGAGAAAAAATAAAGAGGTTTGTGAATAGAGACTCAATAAATTGATTACACCAAACAATTCCCAAAAATCTAAACAAACAATGACTATGGAATCACTTCGTTAGGGGTTGAAATTTAATCCAAATTTATTCGTTGAACGTATGAGTCATATCCTTAAATTTATTACGTATCATTCATGACTTGAAAATGAAAATAGAAATTCCTGTAATTACATGAAATCTTAAGGTTTGCGTATCGCCGTGATCAACGA
>NC_090739.1:26579350-26581850 GCF_036898095.1 Palaemon carinicauda
TGAAGAGTAAAAAGAAAAGCACAGAAAATCATGTTATTATTTTTCTCTCTTAGTTGCTGGTGAAATGTCAGTAATTTTCCAAGCTTAATTTCTAAAGAAGGTGGGATACATATGAATATTCCCATCAAGTTATTTCAATTTAAAATAAAAACTTTTTTATTTGCATAAAAATTCCATAAAAATACCCAACTGAAAAACTCCGTCTATGCTAATTTTTGAAAGAAAAAAGCATAGGATAATTTGCGTTTTTTTTGAATTGCGAATAAGAAAGCTTTTTAATTCTCAACAGCAATATTATAGAGAGTATTTTGAATTAGAATTTTTATTTAAAGAGGAAAATCATTATTTCTTATATATATATATATATATATATATATATATATATATATATATATATATATATATATATATATATATATGTATATATATACATGTACTGTATATATACATGTATATATATATACATACACACACACATATATATATACATATGTATATATATGTATATATATATACATATATATATATACATACATACATATATATAATATATATATATATATATATAGAAGGGAAGAGAGAGAGAGAGAGAGAGAGAGAGAGAGAGAGAGAGAGAGAGAGAGAGAGAGAGGAGAGAAGAGAGAGAGAGACTAATTTCAAGTTAAACGTGCTATAGGGGCATTTCGATACAATAAAACCAAAGAAAATGAAATCTCTGTTTATCCACTTATATTTTATGTGACCGATATTCAACAGTAATTAATTTTCTTGATTATGATTATGAAAATCCTGGTTTATATTTGGATGAAACTCTACGGGGTATAGACCCACCATTTAACTGTCTAACGCCAATCTCAAAACTATCCCCGCCAAAGTCAAATCTGAATAGAAGTTTCTTAAACTGTCTTTTTATTTTATCTAATCATGACTGTTACTATTGCTATTATTTTTATTATAAATACGTCGCTATTGTTATTATACACTACTAGTATGATCATTATATTTTGTTGATTATTATTATTATTATTATTATTATTATTATTATTATTATTATTATTATTATTATTATTATTATTATTATTATTATTATTAACTAACTAATTAATCGAAATAAAACTCCTGTTTCCCCTAATATCACAATACCAATTCTCCCAATATTCAGTCATTCGATTCCAGACGCTAGTTTCATCTACTGATACATTTCCTTCAAATTAGAAACATATTTTTCTGAAAAACCCAATAAAAAAAGAAAACTGTAAACAGCTAAGCAGACAAACGAGTCCAGAGAAGAAATAATTCATTTATAATGACTTGATAATCAATTCGAATCATATTAAAAAATGTAAATATATGTAGTAGTAATAGATACTTAATTAAATAATTTATCAATGCATGTCCACATTGCAGGGATAAAAGCCTTTGTTTTAAAGGAATAAACTTTTAAGATATGCTAATCCAGGCAAAAAATTCTTATATCCTCTGGGGGCGAGACTAACTAATGTGGCCCATCGACCACAAACCTTTTAATGGAAGTCCTTCATTAAGGACAAAAACTTACTAATGAGATGTCAGCGATCCAAGAAATTCATTAGAGGTTTATCAGCTTATCACTCACCCAAGCATTTAACTTTTCTTCTCTTTAAAAACCACTTTTTTAGGTTAAGATAGAGATTTTTAGTCAGCGGAATGACTGAATTGGATATAAGAAGGAGCCATTTTTGATACGTTATAATGTGTCTGTGATGTTCTTTACAATTGCTATTATTATTATTCTATAGTTTATGCGCGTTTGTAATAAATACTTGATTGAAGTGTTGTTAATATTATGAGAGAGAGAGAGAGAGAGGAGAGAGAGGGAGAGAGAGAGGAGAGAAGAGAGAGAGAGAGGAGAGAGAGAGAGAGAGAGAGAGAGACGTTAAAAGTCAAAAGTCGAATTCTTTCTAGTTGAAATGTCAGGAATATTGATATTTATATGTAAGATAAGTTAATGGAAGAATAGGTCTCTGTTGGTATACCAAAGCTTGGGTATTGATTTCTATTAACTTCTATTTCTTACTTTCAAAACTAATAATCCAGGATATGAAGTTATCGTAAAATATCATTTCAAGCTTTTTTGTATATTTCAACTTTTTTTACTCCTAAGGTAATTTTTTTATTTTTATTACCAGCCTTGCGTAACACTATGATGTTATTGCATAATATGCAATACGTGTAGGTGTGGCTTTGGATCAGAACAGACATTCTTCTGAATGTATGTCTTCATATCTGTGGAATCTGTGTATATCTAATGTAATTTTTTTCAAAAGGAAAATTACTTTTATGTATATTGGACAAAGGAACCAAATACTTTATGTTGGTGCAATTATTTGCTTTTGAATTCTAATACTTAAATGCTATCAAGATGCTTGCTTAAACCTTGATATATTTTCATACATTTTTTATTCAATATATTTGATTATCCTGTTTACGGAATCACTATCAGTTATCAATGTCCTTTTGA
>NC_090739.1:26586850-26589350 GCF_036898095.1 Palaemon carinicauda
GCATTGGGTCCTCTGACACCTTGCTTACTGCCCTAACTATTGATATTTCTAAAATGCTTCACCATTGTTCACAGGGTTGTTGTAATGCTTTTGTGTTGCGGCCCTTAACATACAACAAGAGGGAACATGACAACCATAAACTGAAGATTGGACTGAATAGGTTGGTATCATGTTGTCATGTTCAATGGCGTACCATCACGGAGGACGACATGCATACTGTAGTTGAACATTATGCATTATCAGATTTTTTTTTTCCTCTCTCTCTCTCTCTCTCTCTCTCTCCTCTCTCTCTCTCTCTCTCTCTCTCTCTCTCTCCTCTCTCTCTCTCTCTCTCTCTCTCTCTCTCTCACAGGAATTACGTTTCCATGGTTACAAGATTTTATAAAATAAAAAGTAGAAAATATCTCTACAGCTAAGTCCAATGAATAAATATCCCACACACAAATGCTGGATTTTATTCTGTGAAGTTATTTTTTTTCCAATCATTATCTTAGATTTCATAATAAACTGATTGAAATAGGGAGTTTTTTTCAGATTAAGTTTTCAGTGAAAATAATTTCTTTGTGATAGAATAATTACCTTTAAAAAGGAATAATATGTATTAATATACTTCGCCTTTTGGCAAAATCAATATACACTGTTTAAAAATAAAGATAAAAATTTATATTTTTTTAATTAATTTCTTATCGTTGAAAACATCGCCTATAGAATCCATTAATGACTTTTCAAAAATATCCCAAATTTTCGTATTTTTTATTTTGATGAGAAAAAGAAAGAAATAGCCGTTCTACTTAAATTCTTATAAAAAGAAACTCTTTGACAATGACTGGAAATATTAATCATGCCTTAAAGAAAGAAACAACATTCTAATTTTTCACATTGGCGACAAATCGAATGAATGAATTATGGTATATAAAATTCATGAATGAATGGATGGCCTCTGATTCCATATTGCCGTAATGGATGTTGTGCTGAAGAAATCCTCTTTATGAAAGTGCTGTCAATAGGGTTTTGGAATCGCGTTTGGCATTTCCTCTACTAAATCTTTCATAAATACTGGATTCACGGCATCGCAGGTCAATTTATCTTATCCTCCTATTTTCAAGGTTTTAGGCTTATTTCCTTATAACCTTTGTCTATCTGCGTTATTTACTTTAAAATTTCATTTTCTATACCAACCGCTATTTTATTGTACATCTATTTTCTTATTTTATCGTTCAGTATTATTGACATTAAAAGAGCTAAGTAATGGTCTATTATTAAAAAAAAAAATTATCTGTGGTGATACGATATAAAAAGCAAATAGAGATATCTAAATTTAACAATGACCTCGGCAAAAGGAATGCGTAGTATACACAATTATAAAGAAGTGAAAAAAAAATTAACATAAGTTTCAGAACGCATAGGTAGCTGAACTCGGGACGGATATTGTTTATAAGATCAGCATTGTCCCTTGTTAATGCCACTCACTATCACGCAGTGCACTGTAATGTTGCTTCATTTAACATTATATTTAAGAAAGCTACATGATAGCTGTGTCTTTTCAATTATAGATATAACCATGGAATTTGGCAGTAACAGAGAAACTATGTCTCTCATCAATCCCTGAACTTTCCATTTGGATAAGTAGATCATTCTAGTAACAATTTACTCCCGGCAAAAATAAACCATTCAACCCATACCGAAATAAACATTTGCTGTGGCTTTTATATGGCAGATATCAACATGAAAAATGGTATGGACAAAGTAAATATCCATCCCATAAATCCCTGAAAATTTCCTTCTGATATGTGAATTATTCTATGAGTAATTTATGGCGCCGCCAAAAATCGGTCTCCCGCGGATATCGACAAATGGCTACTGAGACTTTTCTATGCAAGTATGAATACGAAAATTGATATGAATGTAGTTCACATAACAACCATCAAACCCTCTGAAAATAATTTGCATTTCTGTAAAGCTCTAAGAGTGGTTTACTCCTCCTTACTGATTTTTCAGCTAATAATTGTCACTTACGAACAAAAGTGACAACTTATAGCAGGTATGAACATGAAAATTGACGGTTACAAAGCTTATATATATATATACATATATATATATATATATATATATATACACATATATATATATACACACACATATATATATATATATATATATATACATACATACATATACATACATACATATACCAAGGTACTTCCCCCAATTTTGGGGGGTAGCCGACATCAGCAAATGAAACAAAACAAAAAGGGGACCTCTACTCTCTACGTTCCTCCCAGCCTGACAAGGGACTCAAACCGAGTTCAGCTGGTACTGCTAGGGTGCCACAGCCCACCCTCCCCCGTTATCCACCACAGATGAAGCTTCATAATGCTGAATCCCCTACTGCTGCTACCTCCGCGGTCATCTAAGGCATCGGAGGCAGCAGCAGGGCCTACCGGAACTGCGTCACAGTCGCTCGCCATTCATTCCTATTTCTAGGACGCTCTCTGCCTCT
>NC_090739.1:26619350-26626850 GCF_036898095.1 Palaemon carinicauda
GGAATCTCAGAACGGTATCGGAAGAAAACTTTCCCAGATATCCAAATGGCTTCAGAAAAAATAGCCATAGACTTAGCATGGAATTCTGAATGCCTCCAGAACGGAATCTCAGAACAGTTTCGGAAGAAAACTTTCCCGAATTTCCAAAAGTCTTCAAAGGACATAGCCGTATACTTAACATGGATTTCTGAATGACTCCAGAACTGAAATTTCCAGGAGCAGTCTTGGACAATTCCTCCCCGAGCTTCAAATGACTTCTGAAGACCTGATCTTCATTTTTTTCAAACGTAGCCTGCAACACCTCGCATGATCTGTATGTAGATGGCGAAATCTAACCAAGGAATTGCGCGTCAATAGGAGTAAGAGGATATGAGTTGATGACTGGAAGAAGGATTTCACTTAACTCACAGAGATCGCGTTCTGGCGGAATAGGAAACTGCCGGTAAGAATTGTGTGTTACGTCTTCGGAACACCATCAACTACAGATGGTTTTGGTTGCTGCCGAAGTTGCCGATCGTTCGTTTTATATCACCCGACCTATAGAAAGACGCGGGATCTTCCGTTGGCAGCTGAGCTTTGAAGATCATAATGTATGCGCCTTAAAGGATCCTTTGCTTGGGCTTTTGCGACGATGTCTTATTAAAGGAGACTCTTGGAAAAGGAAAAAGTACGAGGCTTTGTATCGGTGCAAAAACGGATTGCGGGGATGAGGATGGAGGCAGAATGGTTCACCTGAACGGTGAGTGACGTGTAGTTCTTCAACAGGATTGTCCCAAAATTCGCCATTGAAGGACAGACATATCCAGACGACATTGGTAAATATATCATGTTGCTCATCATTTACTTTGGCATGATGGTGTATGCAAGAAATCGATAGTATTCATCTCTTTACTCATTGCGCAGATAGGTAAAGAATAAATGCCTTCGATTATCCTGAGGAATCTGACGAAGTGAGGACTCGCGGCACTGAAATCTCTTTTGAAATCTAGAAGGATACTGACGAACTAAGGAAAAGAGACAATGAAATATCAAAAGAAACAGATAATCTAATGCAAGAAGATCTTGAAAACTAGAAGACAAGAGAGAACAGCGAAGAGGAGCCTCTAATGCCAGATGTAAGACACCTAAAATTAGAGCGCCTCTAATGCTAAAAGTATGGAACCTAGAAATATATGTCAAAGTACTTCTAATGCTAGAAGAGTGGGAGCTAAAGAGAGAGGTCAAAGAACTTCTAATGTTAAGAGTGAGGGAGCTATAAGGAGAGGTCAAAGAACTTCTAATGCTTGAGGTAAGGGAGCTGAAAAGAAGTCAAAGAACTTCTAATGCTAGAGGTGTGGGAGCTAAAAGAAGTCAAAGAACTTCTAATGCTAGAGGTGTGGGAGCTAAAAGAGGTCAAAGAACTTCTAATGCTAGAGGTGTGGGAGCTAAAAAGAGTCAAAGAACTTCTAATGCTAGAGGTGTGGGAGCTAAAAAGAGGTCAAAGAACTTCTAATGCTAGAGGTGTGGGACCTAAAAAGAGGTCAAAGAACTTTAATGCTAGAGGTGTGGGAGCTAAAAAGAGGTCAAAGAACTTCTAATGCCTGAGGTGTGGGACTAAAAAGAGGTCAAAGAACTTCTAATGCAAGGGTGTGGGAGCTAAAAAGAGGTCAAAGAACTTCTAATGCTAGAGTTGTGGGAGCTAAAAAGAGGTCAAAGAACTTCTAATGCTAGAGGTGTGGGAGCTAAAAAGAGGTCAAAGAACTATTAATACTAGAGGTGTGGGAGCTAAAAAGAGGTAAAAAAAACTTCTAGTGCTTGAAGTAAGGGAGCTAAAAAGAGGTCAAAGAACTTCTAATGCTTGAGGTAAGGGAGCTAAAAAGAAGTCAAAGAACTTCTAATTCTTGAGGTGTGGGACCTAAAAAGAGGTCAAAGAACTTCTAATGCAAGGGGTGAGGGAGCTAAAAAGAGGTCAAAGAACTTCTAATGCAAGGGATGTGGGAGCTAAAAAGAGGTCAAAGAACTTCTAATGCAATGGGGTGAGACCTAAAAAGAGGTCAAAGAACTTCTAATGCAAGGGGTGAGGGAGCTAAAAAGAGGTCAAAGAACTTCTAATGCAAAGTGTGAGGGAGCTAAAAAGAGGTCAAAGAACTTCTAATGCAAGGGGTGTGGGAGCTAAAAAGAGGTCAAAGAACTTCTAATGCAAGGGGTGTGGGAGCTAAAAAGAGGTCAAAGAACTTCTAATGCAAGGGGTGTGGGAGCTAAAAAGAGGTCAAAGAACTTCTAATGCAAGGGGTGTGGGAGCTAAAAAGAGGTCAAAGAACTTCTAATGCAAGGGGTGTGGGAGCTAAAAAGAGGTAAGAGAACTTCTAATGCAAGGGGTGTGGGAGCTAAAAAGAGGTCAAAGAACTTCTAATGCAAGGGGTGGGGAGCTAAAAAGAGGTCAAAGAACTTCTAATGCAAGGGGTGGGGGAGCTAAAAAGAGGTCAAAGAACTTCTGATGCAAGGGGTGAGGGAGCTAAAAAGAGGTCAAAGAACTTCTAATGCATGGGGTGTGGGAGCTAAAAAGAGGTCAAAGAACTTCTAATGCAAGGGGTGGGGAAGCTAAAAAGAGGTCAAAGAACTTCTAATGCATGGGGTGTGGGAGCTAAAAAGAGGTCAAAGAACTTCTAATGCAAGGGGTGTGGGAGCTAAAAAAAGGTCAAAGAACTTCTGATGCAAAGGGTGGGGAAGCTAAAAAGAGGTCAAAGAACTTCTAATGCAAGGGGTGTGGGAGCTAAAAAGAGGTCAAAGAACTTATAATGCAAGGGATGTGGGAGCTAAAAAGAGGTCAAAGAACTTCTAATGCAAGGGGTGTGGGAGCTAAAAAGAGGTCAAAGAACTTCTAATGCAAGGGGTGTGGGAGCTAAAAAGAGGTCAAAGAACTTCTAATGCAAGGGGTGTGGGAGCTAAAAAGAGGTAAAAGAACTTCTAATGCAAGGGGTGTGGGAGCTAAAAAGAGGTCAAAGAACTTCTAATGCAAGGGGTGGGGAAGCTAAAAAGGGGTCAAAGAACTTCTAATGCAAGGGGTGGGGGAGCTAAAAAGAGGTCAAAGAACTTCTAATGCAAGGGGTGGGGAGCTAAAAAGAGGTCAAAGAACTTCTGATGCAAGGGGTGGGGGAGCTAAAAAGAGGTCAAAGAACTTCTAATGCATGGGGTATGGGAGCTAAAAAGAGGTCAAAGAACTTCTAATGCAAGGGGTGGGGGAGCTAAAAAGAGGTCAAAGAACTTCTAATGCAAGGGGTGTGGGAGCTAAAAAGAGGTAAAAGAACTTCTAATGCAAGGGGTGTGGGAGCTAAAAAGAGGTCAAAGAACTTCTAATGAAAGGGGTGGGGGAGCTAAAAAGAGGTCAAAGAACTTCTAATGCAAGGGGTGGGGAAGCTAAAAAGAGGGCAAAGAACTTCTAATGCAAGGGGTGGGGAAGCTAAAAAGAGGTCAAAGAACTTCTAATGCAAGGAGTGGGGGAGCTAAAAAGAGGCCAAAGAACTTCTAATGCAAGGGGTGTGGGACCTAAAAAGAGGTCAAAGAACTTCTAATGCAAGGGGTGTGGGAGCTAAAAAGAGGTCAAAGAACTTCTAATGCAAGGGGTGTGGGAGCTAAAAAGAGGTCAAAGAACTTCTAATGCAAGGGGTGTGGGAGCTAAAAAGAGGTCAAAGAACTTCTGATGCAAAGGGTGGGGAAGCTAAAAAGAGGTCAAAGAACTTCTAATGCAAGGGGTGTGGGAGCTAAAAAGAGGTCAAAGAACTTCTAATGCAAGGGGTGTGGGAGCTAAAAAGAGGTCAAAGAACTTCTGATGCAAGGGGTGGGGGAGCTAAAAAGAGGTCAAAGAACTTCTAATGCAAGGGGTGGGGGGGCTAAAAAGAGGTCAAGGAACTTCTAATGCAAGGGGTGTGGGAGCTAAAAAGAGGTCAAAGAACTTTTAATGCAAGGGGTGGGGGAGCTAAAAAGAGGTCAAAGAACTTCTAATGCATGGGGTGGGGAAGCTAAAAAGAGGTCAAAAGAACTTCTAATGCAAGGGGTGTGGGAGCTAAAAAGAGGTCAAAGAACTTCTAATGCAAGGGGTGTGGGAGCTTAAAAGAGGTCAAAGAACTTCTAATGCAAGGGGTGGGGGAGCTAAAAAGAGGTCAAAGAACTTCTAATGCAAGGGGTGTGGGAGCTAAAAAGAGGTCAAAGAACTTCTAATGCAAGGGGTGTGGGAGCTAAAAAGATGTAAAAGAACTTCTGATGCAAAGGATGGGGAAGCTAAAAAGAGGTCAAAGAACTTCTAATGCAAGGGGTGTGGGAGCTAAAAAGAGGTCAAAGAACTTCTAATGCAAGGGGCGTGGGAGCTAAAAAGAGGTCAAAGAACTTCTAATGCAAGGGGTGTGGGAGCTAAAAAGAGGTCAAAGAACTTCTAATGCAAGGGGTGGGGGAGCTAAAAAGAGGTCAAAGAACTTCTAATGCAAGGGGTGTGGGAGCTAAAAAGAGGTCAAAGAACTTCTAATGCAAGGGGTGGGGGAGCTAAAAAGAGGTCAAAGAACTTCTAATGCAAGGGGTGTGGGAGCTAAAAAGAGGTCAAAGAACTTCTGATGCAAAGGGTGGGGAAGCTAAAAAGAGGTCAAAGAACTTCTAATGCAAGGGGTGTGGGAGCTAAAAAGAGGTCAAAGAACTTCTAATGCAAGGGGTGTGGGAGCTAAAAAGAGGTCAAAGAACTTCTAATGCAAGGGGTGGGGAGCTAAAAAGAGGTCAAAGAACTACTAATGCAAGGGGTGGGGGAGCTAAAAAGAGGTCAAAGAACTACTAATGCAAGAGGTGTGGGAGCTAAAAAGAGGTCAAAGAACTTCTAATGCAAGGAGTGGGGGAGCTAAAAAGAGGCCAAAGAACTTCTAATGCAAGGGGTGTGGGAGCTAAAAAGAGGTAAAAGAACTTCTGATGCAAAGGGTGGGGAAGCTAAAAAGAGGTCAAAGAACTTCTAATGCAAGGGGTGTGGGAGCTAAAAAGAGGTCAAAGAACTTCTAATGCAAGGGGTGTGGGAGCTAAAAAGAGGTCAAAGAACTTCTAATGCAAGGGGTGGGGGAGCTAAAAAGAGGTCAAAGAACTTCTAATGCAAGGGGTGGGGGAGCTAAAAAGAGGTCAAAGAACTTCTAATGCAAGGGGTGTGGGAGCTAAAAAGAGGTCAAAGAACTTCTAATGCAAGGGGTGTGGGAGCTAAAAAGAGGTCAAAGAACTTCTAATGCAAGGGGTGTGGGAGCTAAAAAGAGGTCAAAGAACTTCTAATGCAAGGGGTGTGGGAGCTAAAAAGAGGTCAAAGAACTTCTAATGCAAGGGGTGTGGGAGCTAAAAAGAGGTCAAAGAACTTCTAATGCAAGGGGTGGGGAGCTAAAAAGAGGTCAAAGAACTTCTAATGCAAGGGGTGGGGGAGCTAAAAAGAGGTCAAAGAACTCCTAATGCAAGGGGTGTGGGAGCTAAAAAGAGGTCAAAGAACTTCTAATGCAAGGAGTGGGGGAGCTAAAAAGAGGCCAAAGAACTTCTAATGCAAGGGGTGTGGGAGCTAAAAAGAGGTAAAAGAACTTCTGATGCAAAGGGTGGGGAAGCTAAAAAGAGGTCAAAGAACTTCTAATGCAAGGGGTGTGGGAGCTAAAAAGAGGTCAAAGAACTTCTAATGCAAGGGGTGTTGGAGCTAAAAAGAGGTCAAAGAACTTCTAATGCAAGGGGTGGGGGAGCTAAAAAGAGGTCAAAGAACTTCTAATGCAAGGGGTGGGGGAGCTAAAAAGAGGTCAAAGAACTTCTAATGCAAGGGGTGAGGGAGCTAAAAAGAGGTCAAAGAACTTCTAATGCTAGGGGTGGGGGAGCTAAAAAGAGGTCAAAGAACTTCTAATGCATGGGGTGGGGGAGCTAAAAAGAGGTCAAAGAACTTCTAATGCATGGGGTGGGGGAGCTAAAAAGAGGTCAAAGAACTTCTAATGCAAGGGGTGAGGGAGCTAAAAAGAGGTCAAAGAACTTCTAATGCTAGGGGTGGGGGAGCTAAAAAGAGGTCAAAGAACTTCTAATGCAAGGGGGGGGGGGAGGTAGATGTTGCCAGCGAGGCTTTGGGGAAGGCGCGGCGGAGGCTGTGTTCTTTCTGATGCGTAAACTTAATTGAACTTCTAATGCAAGGGGGGGGGGGGGTAGATGTCGCCAGCGAGGCTTTGGGGAAGGCGCAGCGGAGGCTGTGTTCTTTCTGATGCGTAAACCTAATTAAATACAAGTAAAAACAGGGCATTAAATACGTATTATGAATACTAAACTCTTTCTTATCCTGACAGCACAAATGAAATCTTACAAGTTCCAACAAGTAACTAAGCGCTCCCGAAATACGAGTCAACCTTTTACTTCTGCTTGGAGGATATCCTCGCAAGTAAAAGGTAATCATTATGAATATGGAAAGAAAGATTTGCTTATACTTCTACCTTTTGCTTCAGAGAATTACCTTGTACTTCTACCTTATGCTTACAAGGATATCCTTCATTCTTATGAATACCTCCCATTTTTTTCAAGAAAATGTATTGTTTTTAATTTCATTTGTTTATTTTGCATACTCATTATAATATCGTTTCATTTTTTGCTACATTATTCAAATCTATTATATTTTTCCTTCAAGTCTTCTATTGGTCACAAATCTCTCTCTCTCTCTCTCTCTCTCTCTCTCTCTCTCTCTCTCTCTCTTCATACATACACACTTACACGAATACACTTTCATACTCACGTCCCATTTCTGCTTAATTTATCTCCAACTGATTAAAACTGGCTTATTTACCAAAGTCTAACGGTAACTTAAAGATAAGAGGTAATTGTATACATTTCAATCTTTTAACCATATTCATTCTCTCTCTCTCTCTCTCTCTCTCTCTCTCTCTCTCTCTCTCTCACGTAATATTATACTCACTTATTTTCATCAGTTAACTTTGATTCTCAAAAAAGTTAAACACACATCAAACAAATTAAATGTTTTTTTCCTTCAACTTTTGAAAAGGTTATGTGGAATATCTATTGCACGGGATTTTTTGTTGAATTTTCTTGTATTCTAATATGTTTTTGTCTTCCATTTACTTTATTTAAAATATTATCACCGCGAAAAAAACTAATGTTATATCTTAAAAATTAATTTTTTCAAACCGGATATTTTCCAATTAAGCTTACAGGAGAATATACTAATTATCATAAGAAGCGAATCCAATTACAGTAAAAAGCTCATATTATATTTCACTAAATGAAAAGTAGATAGTAAAATTCTATGGTCTTGTGACATAACCTCATTAATGGTGATCATTACTTTATTTTGAGGATGAAAATAAGTAGTAAAATATAAACTGTCATTTCGTCAAAATGTAACTTTATAACTTATAACAACATGGCTTTCATTATGGGTTAATGATACCAAGAATTAATTCAATGTTTCCTTTATAATACGGTTATTATCATTGAGGAAAATTTAAAAGGCCTCTCGACTAATTTCCCTTATTTTGA
>NC_090739.1:26631850-26649350 GCF_036898095.1 Palaemon carinicauda
CCATGATGCCATAATGATGCTCCCGCCATTTCCCAGCAGATACGTTTACCTGCTTTCCGGGCACTGAAGTTCAATTCTGCATCAAGGGCATGACCCGCTCAAGCAGCAAAGCAAACTACGTCCTTGCTGCTACTTCCGACGAAACCTTTCCAGATCTCTGATAGGCTTTTTGAACAAAGGGATGTTCCCATACAGTATGATGGCCTTAAATCATACCTCTTGTACTTACTATCACTAGCTGCCCGTGTAGCCAAGATTTGTCAGCGCTTTTACCAACTGCTGGGAGATCAAAAGGTGTTGATGACCTATACAGAAATTATTATAATTGCTTGCCTTAAGCCTATTCCAGACGGTTCTCCTCGTAAAGGGAGCCCACTTTGTGCCATTTAGGTACAACGCCTGCTGGAACCTGTGCAAGTTGCCTTTCCTGATGAAGGACCTGCCTATGAACGACCTGGTGACTAAAATTGACACCCTTATGGATAGCCCCCCTTTAAGAACTTCATAAAACAATTTCTGATGAAGGACAACCGTATAATGCCAACTGAAGCCGAGTTAAATGCTGCAGGACATTGACACCCACCTCATGACATGCCTGGGCAGCGTCGAAGCCACCTACCACCTATACCACCCCATGCCAGTGGCCCACCAAACGAAGTCAACAGCCACTGGATAACACCTCTCTCCCCCAGTTGCGCTACTACCGCTCCAGATTCGAAGAGGCTGCTCAGAAATGTGCTACCAGATGGCAATGGTAATAAGTGCCTGTTGTTCCCTTTTGCCGCATTCCCTCGTAAGGGCGTGACCTTGTCATTTTAAAACTGCTGATTTCTACCTTGTGGACGCCAATAGATCTGCTATTCCCACTCACGGTTACAAGACACTAACACTGTTTTTTGGAGGGCGCTCAGTACAGGGGGAATTTCATTGACACTAACATTACATTACTAATTATCTGTGCTGATTTCCTCACCCATTTCCACCTCCTAAGGGATGTCACTTGTCAACGCTTGGGCAACGCCAGCTATTACTCATCCACACTTTTATCATTTGCTCCCTCCAACCTCCCTCTCCACATCAGCATGCCCACGGATGCCTACACCCAACTTCTCACTCTATATCCCAACATCTTCCACCGAGAACTTCACCAGATGTCCACGCTTCCTGCCAAGCATGGTATCTATCACCATATCAAGAAAAAGGGGGCCCCAGTGTTTGAAAGATTCAGATGTTTGGCACCAGAACTATTGGAAGCTGCTTACCAAACATTTGCCAAAAGGAATGAAATGGCCCTGTGTCTAAAGGACTCAAGCCCATGGTCGTTGACCTGTACATTATCCTGAAGACGGATGGATCCCTACGTAGATGGGAATCAGACCACTACCTACTCTAGCATCACTGACATCATCATCTGCATTCACAGTGCTAAAGTATTTTTGAACCTTGAGCTTCTGGAGGGAAATTATCATAGGCACATGAACCCAGAAGACATCCCCAAGACTTTCATCATTATCCCTTTCAATACATACTTTCAGTTACTCTTGCTTTAGATTTTGTGATAAAGGGGCTACATTTCAATGACTCATGGATGGCATCTTAGGGAACCTCTCCTCCTGTGCATGTTATGTAGAAGATATAATGATATTCTTCCCTTCCAAAAAGAAATACCCGTTTCACCTGCACATCACTCTCGACTGCCTGCAGCAAAATGAACTTGTAATCAGATATAAGAAGAGTACCTTCCGTGCCAAGGAAAACACATTCTTGGATAATTGCATCACTCCTTAGGACGTTCACCCAACCCCAGAGAAAGTATTAGCAGTACAGAAGTTTCATGCCCTAGACTGTCAAAGCACTAAAGGAGTTTTTGAGCGTAGTAAACCATCATCACTGATTCTTGCCAGCCACCACTGCCACTTTTGCCACCCCTCTACGACTCCCTCAAGGGCAAGACAAAAAACCTGAAGTGGGTCCCACTTCAGCAGCTAGATTTCTTCAATGTAAAGAAACCCCTTGTAACTGCTACTGCTCTCATCCCTCCCATGCCAACAGGAATACCAACATCTCACTGCCATTTCTAAATAAAATTGTTCCATTAAACAAACCCCTGGTAAACTGAATGACACTGCTGACGCTCTTTACTGAAGCAATTTGGCTATAGTACATTTAGAATGGATTACAATGCCTAGCCAGAAGCCCAATGAAAGGACCCTGTGTACCAAACCTATAGGGGTTGGGGTCTCCTATTAAAAACGTCCCTGCCTGGTGATTTGCCTGACTAAGGTTTGAGTCTCGCTCAAGCTTGATAGTTTCTTGTAGTGTCTGCAACCTTACAATCCTTGTGAGCTAAGAATGGGGGCTTTGGGAGAGCTTATAGATTTATCTGCTAAGTCATCAGCAGCCATTCCCTTGCCCTCCCTGGTCCTACTTGTGTGGAGAGGGGGCTTGGATGCTGAACATATGGATATATGGTCAGTTTCTAGGGCAATGTCCTGCTACTGATGGCATTGTCACAGTCCCTTGTCTTTTCCATTTATAAGCAGCCTTTAAACCTTTAAATATTCTGTACATCTCTCTGTTTAAAAGTTGTTGCCCTTGATGACTCCAACGCCACTTCACTGTAACATTAGTACCGGTAACCGATGCCTATGGATACCTGCCTCCTTGCATCAGCAGGTGTTTCATTGAATACATGACCTCTCATTCCCCTTGTGTTGATCACTGAAGTCGATGTTCAAATGGCATGGCATCACTAAAGATGTCTTTGGTGTTAAACTTAAGCATCCACCGCATGTACTGCTACCTTACTTTAACTCCAACATGGGTACCACTTTCAACTCTCAACTGTGATCATCATTAAGGCATCTTCTCGGTATCACCCTATATCAAACTATCTCTTATAACAATACAGCCAATGGAATGGTAGAATGCTTCCATAATAACATCAAAGCCATTTTGATGTCCACTGTAACGACTCCAGCTGGTTTTCACTACTTCCCTGAGTTCACCTTGGACCTGAGGACCACTCCCAAGAACACCATGGATATCTCAAGAGCTAAAATGGCAAATGGCTACCCGTTGGTCGTCTCTGCAGATTTTTTTTCTGCATGCCACCTCCAAAAGGATTTCCATCACCTATGTCACGTTGTTGGGAAATTTACTTCCTGCAATCAGACTTACAAGTCCTCAAAAAAGTAATATATACCAAACAACCTACACTCTACAACACAACTCTTCGTGCTCACCCTCGCCTGTAAGCCACCTTTCATTCATCCTACATCGACCACCGAAAACTGTGTATCTCCTGCAAGAGGGGTAGTCTTGCAGAAGACACGCAGGTATGACTATCTAGGGCAGATCATCATCATTCACATGCTTGTTGCCTCGTGTGTGAGGGGGGGGGGGAGCCATGTAATGCATGTGTAGCTAGCGACGCGCATGCAAATAAAGAATTATGCACTACGTTTTCTTCTACACTACAACCCTCATCGGACTTTACGTCAAAAGGCCATTGAAATAACAAGCGAATTTCAACTCTATTATCATCATTCTGTTATTATATTACCTATTTGTATGCCAATGTCAACATTACTGACAAAAACAGTTAAATATACAAATGGATTTGTTGCCCTTAATTGAATCGTTGGGGCTTATGAATACCTTTATTGTCTCTAAATAAAGTTAGTTGATCAGAAGCTGCCTTTACATTAATTCTTCCTCCACTCCCATCACAGGATCAGCCATTATCCTTAACTAGATTTTCTCAATTCCTTTCCTAAGCTATTCCTCACACATAAGAATTACATATCTACTTGAACTCCATAATCCTGGAGGAAAATCCCCACTATCAGTTTTACTTCATTTCCCCCTCTCCAAAAAAATAGTGTGCATCCCACCATTTCATCCTACCCGTTAAAAGAACAACATTTACCTTCAATTAAAAAAGCGCCACTACTATTTTCACTCCATTTTCAAAGGGAAAAGTAACAAACAATCACCTTTACTTCATCCTCGCAGAAAGAAATAAAAACGAGAATGAAGAATTCACTTCCATGAAGCCATCTTTGTGCAATATACACTGGAACGGTTATGAACACTTGAATGCCAGACATAAAAGAGAGAAATGAACTGTCGCAACGTTGCAGTACTAGAAAAAGAGAATGAGTTTTTACTCCCAGGGCTGGAGCAGATAGAAAAGGTTTTAATATATAGAAATTGCGTAGTATGTGGAACGCTTCGTGAAATGGGACTTTAATCCAGGAAGATATTTTGCAGGAAAATCTTGATTTTTATTTGCAAGGATGAACGTGAGACGTAGAATCATTGTAACAAGTTTCATATGCTATTTTTGTATATTCTAAAAGCCTCACATTTATACTATTTCGCAAGTTCTATTACAATCATTCAGTTATGAGAAATTTCTTTAATCTGATGACAAATGATGGATAGAAAATCAAATTAATAAATGCGTAAATTTGGTCCAATACACCGATGAAGTATTCAGTCCCTACTTTCTACTTTTAAGAATCCAAAAACTCTTTAAAAAGTAGGAATATTGAATGAAATAGCCTCTATGAAGAAAAATCAAAATTTGTTCATCGTTTCTTGGTGGAGAAAATCAAACAAATTGTAGCCGAAAGTATAAACTTTTTGTAATTTAAAAATGAGTTGAAACTTAAAATAGCGACGATTTTTTTTTTTTTTTTAAAGGAAACAAGCTAAACTCGAGAAGAAATTATGAATTGTTTGTAGTTTAATGATGATAATTTCACACCAAATGTGGTTTAAGGATAATTTGATCCCAGCTCAAAAGCTAATACTTTTACTACAAATTTACAAACAATTAATGAATATGAGAATCCAGTCCCCGGAAATAAGACTCGAAAACCTAATCAAAGTTAGGATACCATAAAAGTTAATTACTTTGCAATAGGCAAAGTTTTGTAATACTATAGAAGGGCCCAACCAAACTGGTATTATGGGAGCCAGCACAAGTGACTGCTGTACGAGTTTAATTAATAGTTTGCATGAGGAATAAAAACTTTTAATTAAACCTCCATAATAAACTCATAGGTCTCTGGAATCCAAAAGAATTCCTATGTCAATAATAAGTATATCAAACCTGTTCATTGTCTATATAATAGATAAAAAAAAAAAAACAATAGATCTCAGGAAATATTAATAGTCTTACCCTGAACTGCCTCTTTTTTCACTTATTTTCAGCCTTTCTTAACAGATCAATTTTGATATATTTATCCATTATCATAATTTCATTTCCTTTCCACATTATATCTCCTATTTCGAAATAATTTCTATCCAAAAAAGACTCTGAAGTCACAATATCAATACTCAAATCCTCTTCTAAGGCTAAAAGCCACCTGGTGTCAGTTTAGGGTAATTAAAAGTAGGAACTGACTTCCTGCATAATACACAGTACATTTTCCATTTTCTTTTGCAAGATGCTATGAAAGTGAGGGGCCATGTTGACACACCCATTATTCTCGTGAACAAATATTTATCTCCAGCGTCAAAAGTAGGTAAAAAATCTAAAGTTTTGCCACCTTGCCGCACTTAAGAACGTCTTCAACGTCTATGAGAGAGAGAGAGAGAGAGAGAGAGAGAGAGAGAGAGAGAGAGAGAGAGAGAGAGAGAGAGAGAGAGAGAGAGAGACTTACTAAATGTCTCTATCAGTGGAATGGATGCTATAATTAACTCATTTACAGACAGATACAAATACCGGCACATACACACAAATTCACACACACGCACACACACATTACATATATATATATTTATATATATATATATATATATATATATATATATATATATATATATATATATATATATATATATATATATGTGTGTGTGTGTGTGTGTGTGTGTGGTGTGCGTGCGTGTGTCTGTGCATGTGTAAATCGTGTGTCTGTGTGCGTATCAGAGCGAGTAATCTAATAAGGATAACGTCCCAACATATACTTAAGAGTAGTATCTAACAAATAATAATAATAATAATAATAATAATAATAATAATAATAATAATAATATTAATAATAATAATAAAGCCTTTTGACTACAGATTTAAAACTAAAATTTCACGTTCAATGGCCAGAGTTATCATCCTTTATTCGAACTATCTCTTAATCGGGTTAGTATTAATGCAAATTGTCATTATACGTATAAGTAATACTTTTATACTCAGACAAAACAGTTTATTCCTCTGAGTCAGAAAAGGGATTTTTGGAATAAATAAAATCGTGCCTTCTAAGGTATTTTATCTATAAATTATTTCTATAAAGATAAGATAAAATATCGAAAGAAGATTGTTGAAAATGTAAAATAATAAAGAAATATAAACCATCGGAAATTAAAGATATGAACATCGCGTTTCCGAATCAAACTTCCGATCGAAACAGAGAACATCATTAATGATTTGCCTAATGAGAAAAGTTTTGCAAGCAACTTGTCGAAGCTGTACTCATTCTGATATGTCATTTTCAACTTTGATATTTCCAACATGGAAATGATTCTCTCCTTTAAATGCCATGAGCAATATGTTTTCTCTATCATTACGTATTTGAATTACCATTTAATTCTTGAAATGACATCTCGGTAACAATTTATGTAACATTTGTTCAAAGCCTTGTCGGAAGTACATTCGTGTTTATAAACTCTTAAGGATTTAGTTATATAATTCAGAGAGGATCAGTAAAGCTTTGATAAATAAGCTGGTTCTTAGAATACTTGGGGATTTTATTTTATCTTATTTGTTTTTTTGTCATAAGAGAAATGATGAAAATTTAGGTTATCTCTTGAACATTATCAGAGTAATGTTCATTTCGATAATGTACAGTAGTTATACATTATATTGATCAAATATAAAACTTGCAAAATACACAACAAACAGGAATTATTTCACGTACATTTATTGCAGAGATTTACAGAGGTTTCGTGTCAGGGTTATCGTTTTGAGAAAGTATTAAGACATTCTCTACTAGTAAATAATTAAAAGAGCAAATAAAAAAACGCATTACGTAATTCATTGGCATATTCAGAATATATTCGGTAATTTCTCAACAGAATAAAATTTGGAAAAGGAAGAAAGATATATAAAAAAGTTAAATCAGTTTGGGATTTCAGATAATTTTGTATAAATAAATATTAATATGAGGAAAGAAATGTTTTGGTTAGATATAGCAAATCAATGGACTTTCTGCTCTGGCTTCTTGTTATACGAATAATTTTAGTGACAATCGATAGAGATTGTTTACATGAGAAATCATTAGAAATATTAAATAATTTCTTCACTTGCACGAATGACCCTAACATTATACAAACATATAATTTCATAAAATATATTAGGGAATACAAATAACTTAAGATTTTACAATATAAGGTATAGGTAATGTGAATGACCTAATATTAGGCGAAATAAATGTTAGCAATTACAAATTGCCTAAGATTATACGAAATAAGGGTTGTGGAATAAGATTGACCTAAGATTATACAAAACAAAGGTTAGTGAATACGAATTGACTAAGGTTAAACACTATAAGGGTTAGGGAATACAAAATGCCAAAATTATACGAAATAAGGGTTAGCGAATACGAATTGACTAAGATTATATGAAATAAGGGTTAGGGAATACAAATCACCTAAGATTATACGAAAGGAGGCTTAGGGAATAAGAAAGACCTACGATTACACGAAATAAGGGCTACGGAATACTAATGACCTAAGATTAAACGAATGACAAGGGAGCACATTTTATAAGTTTCTGTTCAACAAATAATCTTGTCATTGGAGATACTCTTTTCCAGCACTAGGACATCCAAAAAAATTCATGGACTTCACCATGTAGAAATTTTAAAAAAATCATACAGATCACATAGCCATTAACAAAGAGAGATGGAAGACTGAGAAATGTAAGAAGCTACAGAGGTCCAGATATTGGTAATGATCACCGGCTCCTCATTGCCAAACTGAAATTAAAACTGAAAGCACACAACAGATATATAGATAGAATACCTAATTTGATACAAACAAGCTTCTGGAAGATGAGCACAGAATAACATTTGAAAATAAGTGTAGGAATAGATAAGCAGTCATGGAGACTTTAAAAGACGAAGAGCAAACAATTAACGAAGACTGGTGTGATATTAAGAACATACAGAATATCAGTCAGTTGGTAGTGAAGTTTTGGGACATGTTACAAGGAAAAAGCAATGGATATCAAATGATGCTTTCGTTACTATAAAAAGCAGAGAAAGACAGAAATTGATAGTTTAGAGATTTTGAGGAAATAATGAAAATTACAAGGTAGTGCATGCTAAGTATTACAGTATTGCTAGTGAGGCCAAAAGAAAAGCCAGGAATGACTGAAGGGAATATATCGACACGAGAGCAGATGAGGTTGACAAAGCTATTAATTCAGGGAGTGGCTATGGTGTAAGAATCGCTCATAGAATTATTAATGAAATCTTTATGGGAGCAAAGAAGAAGAAGCATATACTCATAAAAAGAGATATGGATCTGTTATAACAACAGAGGATGAAGAAATGCAACGTTGGATGGAACACTTTAGTGGGGTTATGAATAGGAGATACGAAGGGAATAATCCGATTGATATACCAGAAGCTGATGAAGACCTTGATGTGCCCATGAATGAATTCAGTGTGTTTTAAATCGAAGCTATTCTTAAAAAACTAAAGAGATGGAAATCCGCTGGATACGATGGAATAACTGCTGAGATGATACTGGCTGAAAATGAAGTGACTCCCAACATACTTGCAAGATTATTTTGTAGAATGTGGTGTGATGAAGCAAAACCTGATGAATGGGAGCTAGGAGTACTGGTGAAATGGCAAAAAAAAGGAAACCTGACTGATTGCAATAATTACAGAGGCATCAGAATTACGTCAGTTGTCATGAAAATATATAGCATACTTATTCTAAAGAGACTAGAGAGAAAGATTGATGAAAAGCTGAGAGATGAACAAGCAGGATTTCAAAAAAGTAGAAGTTGTACTGACCAAACTGCTGTCAGTTTAGGGTAATTACACGTAGAAACTGACTTCCTGCTTAATACACAGTACATTCTCCAGTTTCTTTTGCAAGATGCTATGAAAGTGAGGGGCCATGTTGACACAGCCATTATTCTCGTGAACAAATATTTATCTCCAGCGTCAAAAGTAGGTAAAAAATTTAAAGTTTTGCCACCTTGCTGCACTTAAGAACGTCTTCAACGTCTATGAGAGAGAGAGAGAGAGAGAGAGAGAGAGAGAGAGAGAGAGAGAGAGAGAGAGAGAGAGAGAGAGACTTACTAAATGTCTCTATCAGTGGAATGGATGCTATAATTAACTCATTTACAGACAGACACAAATACCGGCACATACACACACACACACACACACACATTATATATATATATATATATATATATATATATATATATATATATATATATATATATATATATGTGTGTGTGTGTGTGTGTGTTGTGCGTGCGTGCGTGCGTGTGTGTGCATGTGTAAATCGTGTCTCTGTGTGTGTATCAGAGCAAGCAATCTAATACGGGTAACGTCCCAACATATTACTTAGAGTAGTATCTAATAATAATAATAATAATAATAATAATAATAATAATAATAATAATAATAATAAAGCCTTTTGACTGCAGATTTAAAACTAAAATTTCACGTTCAATGGCCAGAGTAATCCTCCTCTATTCGAACTATCTCTTAATCGGGTTAGTATTAATGCAAATTGTCATTATACGTATAAGTAATACTTTTATACTCAGACAAAACAGTTTATTCCTCTGAGTCAGAAAAGGGATTTTTGGAATAAATAAAATCGTGCCTTCTAAGGTATTTTATCTATAAATTATTTCTATAAAGATAACATAATATCGAAAGAAGATTGTTGAAAATGTAAAATAATAAAGAAATATAAAACATCGGGAATTAAAGATATGAACATCGAGTTTCAAATCAAACTTCCGATCTAAACAGAGAACATCATTAATGATTTGCTTAATGAGAAAAGTTCTGCAAGCAACTTGTCGAAGCTGTACTCATTCTAATATGTCATTTTCAACTTTGATATTTCCAAAATAGAAATGATTCTCTCCTTTAAATGCCATGAGCAATATGTCTTCTCTATCACTGCGTATTTAAATTACCATTTAGTTCTTGAAATGACATCTCAATAACAATTTATGTAACATTTGTTCAAAGCATAGTCGGAAGTACATACGTGTTTATGAACTCTTAAGGATTTAATTACATAATTCAGAGAGGATCAGTAAAGCTTTGATAAATAAGCTGGTTCTTAGAATACTTGGGGATTTTATTTTATCTTTTATTTGTTTTTAGTCATAAGAGAAATGATAAAAATTTAGGTTATCTCTTGAACATTATCAGAATATTATTCATTTAGATTATGTAGTTATTCATTGTATTGGTCAAATAAAAGCCATACAAAATATACAACAAACAGGAATGATTTCACGTACACTTATTGCAGAGATTTACAGAGGTTTCGTGTCAGGGTTATCGTTTTGAGAAAGTGTTAAGATATTATTTATAAGTAAATAATTAAAAGAGCAAATAAAAACGCATTACGTAATTCATCGACACAGAAAAAAATTATGGAAAAGGAAGATATAGAAAAAAGTTTAATCAGTGATATTTCAAATAATTTTGTACAAATTAATTCTAATTCAGGAAAAAATAAAATTTTTAGATGTGGCGAATGTATGGATTTTCTGCTCTGGCTTTTTGCTACACGAATAACTATAATGACACAGTCTATAGATATTGTTTAAATGAGAATGCTTACATGAGAAATCATTATAAATATTAGAGAATTTCTTCATTTGCATGAATGACCTAAAATTATACAATCATATAACATCTTAAAATATGTGTTAGGGAACACAAATGGCCTAAGATTATACAATATGAGGTATAGGTAATGCGAATGATCTAAGATTATGCGAAATAAAGGTTAGCAATTACAAATTATCCAAGATTATACGAAATAAGGGTTGGGGATACGATTGACCTATGATTATATGAAACAACGTATAGCGAATACGAATTGATCAACATTATACAAGATAAGGGTTAGGGAATACAAATTGCTCAAACTATACGAAATAAGGATTAGGGGATACAACTCACCTAAGAATATTTGAAATAAGGTTTAAGGAATATGAAGGACCTAAGATTATATTTCGCGAATACGAATTGACTAAGATTATAAGAAATAATGGTTGGGGAAAACAAATTGCATAAATTATATGAAATAAGGACTAGGGAATAAAAATCACCTAAGATTATTTGAAATAAGGTTTAAGGAATATGAATGACCCAAGATTATACGAAACAAACGTTAGCGAATACGAATTGACTAACATTAAACGAAATAAGGGTTAGGGAATACAGAAGATCTAAGATTATGAGAAATAAATGTTAGGGAATACAAATGACCTAAGGTTATACAAAATAAAGGCTAGTGAACACTAATGACCTAAGATTATACGAGATAGGGCTTATGGAATACGACTGACCTACAATTACACGAAATAAGGGATAAGGAATACAAAAGACCTAAAAGTATACGAAATATGGTTCGGGAATACGAATGACCTAAGATTATACAAAATAAGAGTAAGGGAATATGAAAGACCTAAGATTATACGAAAAATGGTTAGGAAATTTGAATGAGCTAATATTATACAAAATAAAAGTTGGAGAATGTGAATGACCTAATATTTTTCGAGATAAGGGTTGGCGAATACGAATGACCTAAGATTATATGAAATAAAGGTTAGGGAATATGAATGACCTAAGATTACACGAAATAAGGGTTAGTGAATACGAATGACGTATAATTATACAAAATAAGGGTTAGCAAATATGAACTTTGGGTGTGGAGGAAATCCCAAATCTCAAAGTAGTCACTGGCAGCAGGGTGACGGAATTCGGTTTAAGGCAATAGATAACATGTCTCTTCGGCTTTTACTCCTGATGCCTGGCGGATGACCTTACTGGAATTAGTAAGGACTGACGGGGGTCACTTTCCTTAGTTAAATAGGCACTGCACATCACAAAGAACTGGATATCCTTTGATGAATCTAGCCAATGAATCCTCTATAAATTTAGTCAGTTTAAGGAGAGCGAAAATGACAGAATAGCCCCTAGTCCCGGGTACAGCGGCGTGTTAAGAATCTCCCGGTCTATAAATACTAAAGAAAAATTGGTAATTGGAATGTTAGAACCATGAACTAGATTGGGTAGTTATAGCAAGTGGAGAATGAATTTATGAAACATAGTTTGGATATCTTGGCCCTGAGTGAAACACGTTATAAGGGGACTGGTAAGGAAACCTTAGACCAAGTCAATTTATATATCTATTCAGGAAGGACAGATGGCGTTGGAAGAGAAAGAGTAGGAATGATGATGACACCAAAAGCAAGAAAGGCATTAACTGAGTAGAACACTGCAAATAGTTAAGTGTTTCTTACAAAGTTTAAATCAAAGCAGTGCTTTGTAAGTACTATAGTTTGCTATGCACCAACAAATGATGCCTATGGAGAAAGAAAAGATGAATACTATGAAGATCTGCAGAGTGTACTAGATGAGATCCCAGAGAGAGATATGAAAATGGTAATTGGTGACTTCAATGCTAAAGATGGAAGGAATAATCAAGGTATAGAGAATGTGATGGGTGTTAAGGGTCTTGGCGAAGTTACAAATGAAAATGGAGCACATTTCATATGTTTCTGTTCAACAAACAATCTTGTCATTGGAGATACTCTTTTCCAGCACAAGGACATAAAAAAAAATCATGGACTTCACCGTGTGAAAATTACAAAAATCATACAGATCACATAGCCATTAATAAAGAGACATGGAAGACTGAGAAATGTAAGAAGTTACAGAGGTCCAGATATTGGTAATGATCACCAGCTCCTCATTGCCACATTGAAATTAAAACTGAAAGCACACAACAGATATATAGATAGAATACCTCGTTTGATACAACCAAGCTTATGGAAGATGAGCACAGATAAACATTCGCAAATAAGTGTAGGAATAGATAAGCAGTCTTGGAGACTTTAAAAGACGAAGAGCAAACAATTAATGAAGAATGGTGTGATATTAAGACCACAGTATATCAGTCAGTTGGTTGTGAAATTTTGGGACATGTAAGTACAAGGAGAAAGCCATGGATATCAAATGATACTTTCGTTACTTTAAAATCCGACAAGGACAGAAATTGATAGTTTAGAGTTTTTGAGAAAATAATGAAAATTACAAGGTAGTGGATGCTAAGTATTACTGTATTACTAGTGAGGTCAAAAGAAAAGCAAGGAATGACTGGAGGGAATATATAGACAGGAAAGCAGATGACGCTGACAAAGCTATGAATTCAGGGAGTGGCTATGGTGTAAGAATCCCTCATAGAATAAATTAATAAAATCTTTATGGGAGCAAAGAAAAAGAAGCATATACTCATAAAAAGAGATATGGAACTGTTATAACAACAGAGGATGAAGAAATACAACGTTGGATGGAACACTTTAGTGTGGTTATGAATAGGAGATACGAAGGGAATAATTTGATTGATATACCAGAAGCTGATGAAGACCTTGATGTGTCCATGAATGAATTCAGTGTGTTTGAAGTCGAAGCTATTCTTAAAAAATAAAGAGATGGAAATCCCCTGGATACGATGGAATAACTGCTGAGATGATACTGGCTGAAAATTAAGGGACTTCCAGCATACTTGCAAGATTATTTTGTAGAATGTGGTGTGATGAAGCAAAACCTGATGAATGGGAGCTAGGAGTACTGGTGAAATGGCAAAAAAAGGAGACCTGACTGACTGCAATAAATACAGAGGCATCACACTTACGTCAGTTGTCATGAAAATATATGGCATACTTATTCTAAAGAGACTAGAGAGAAAGATTGATGAAAAGCTGAGAGATGAACAAGCAGGATTTCAAAAAGGTAGAAGTTGTACTGACCAAACTTTCATTTTAAGACATTTACAGCAATGCGTAGAATATAAAAATTCACTTTTGATGGCATTTGCAGACTATGAAAAAGCCTTTGGTAGTGTGCACCGGCCAATTTTGATGAACATCCTGCGTTATTATAGAATTCCTCTTATATATGTAAATTTGATTAAGTCTGTTCATGAGCAGAGCAAGTGCAAAGTTAATTTTAGTGGAATCTTATCAAATGATTTTCCAATGAACAACGGAGTACTCCAAAGGAATGTGTAGTTGCCTATGTTGTTTATCCTCCTCAGGGATATTATATGCGTAGAACAGATGGAGATGTTGGAAAAGGATTGGACTGGATTGGTAATAGGAAATTAGCGGACCTAGAGCGTGCTGATGATTCTGATCGTATTAGCAGAACACCACAGGATTTGTAATGCTTGCTTACCAGAATGCATGAAATATCACATGAAGTTGGGCTCAAGATAAATAGAAGAAAGACAGAGAGCATGAGAACGGAATATGCAATGGAAGATGAAATATCATCGGAAGGAGAAAGGATTAATAAGGTAGAATTGTTAATAAGGTAGAATTGTTCAAGTATTTAGGAACTATGATCTCTAATACAGGGTCATTAGAATTTGAGTTTAGTGAAATATTGAAAATTTGGAAATCAAATTGACTGAAATTACATATAAAAATCAGACTTTATATTAGTTTAGTGAGATCTGTGTTACGATACGGACATGAGTCGTGGTATGTCAATGCAACAATCTCTAACAGATTGATCAGATTTGAGAAAAAAAACCCTCAGAAGGATTTTGGGAGTTGAATGGCAAGACAGGATTAGAAATGAAACTGTAAAAGAGATTACTCGAGTGCAATATGTGGATGAGATCATGGTGAGGGGTAGATGGAAATGGATTTGGCATGCTATTCGCACTCCCCAGAGAGATCGGTTCACCAAATGTTTAACTGGGCTCCACAAGGCACTAGAAGAGTTGGAAGCCCCAGGCCTACATGGCTGAGAACTATGAAGCATGAAGTGGGAGATGATGAGTGGAGAAGCATTTAATTAAAAGCTCAAGATAGAGACAACTGGCGAAATATAACCGAGGCCCTTTGCGTCAATATGCGTAGGAGATGATGATGATGATGATGAAAGATGAAATAGACCAATCATTGACTTCAAACAATAAATTTATTTCAGTAATATCGTAATGTCTTGGTGTCACAAAAGAACATCATATCACTTTATTGTTGTGAAAATCCGCAATACTCAAATTACTTGAAAGCAATCTGGATAAAATAAAAGACATTACCATTGCTTTTGGATATGTTTTTTAATTTTTTTCTCCTTTTTGTATTTGATACTCTAAAAATTAATCTAAACAATTGGATGAGTCTTTCTTGTTGTGAAAGATATCCTATTCTTATGAAACTTAATAAGTTCGTAAATATAAACGTTCCTTGACCTACTTTTTCTGTTTTTTTTCATTATCAGATAAAAAATGAAATATCTCTCAAAATGAATGCATGAATAAACAATGACAACTCTCATAATAGACTTCCCATTTATGTCTCAAATGAAAAAAAAAAAAAACATCGTTAAAACTTTTCTCATTCAATAGATGATTCTTTTGAGTAGAAACAACAAACTCCCAGCTGAAGAAAAATGACGGACCGTAAAAATGAGTAAACTGCATATCAAGAAAATCGCTTTGCTGCAACGAATCTTTTCATGGCGGCTTTTGAGAGGTGAATAGAAACTTATATATCAAGGATTTTATATCCGCTTTGCCGAGCACCGGAGTCCATGTTGAAACCGACTCTCTTCACGGTACGAAGGACTCCAAAGATTTTATGTACATGTTTTGACAAGAGGTAACTTTTATGTCAGCTACTGAAGCCTTGTTTTAGTTGAACACGTAACCTTGATTGCATTTCTTTCTCATCAAAAAGATTTGGTTCAACAATTTACCGAGTCGTTATTTATCAAAGAGAGTCGTTATTCACATACATCGTTTGTACCGCAACTAGAGTTCTGTTGACCTACTGTATACCTAACAATACTCTTTTTTTTTCTTCTTCTTCTTTTTTTTTTAACTTCTTTTATTTCATTGTTTGTTTCCTTACCTGTTGTATTTTAAAAGAGGCTAAAGTTTATCCTTATTTCAATATTATTTACCTTTATTTTTAAGAGCTACATATAGTATTTTTATTTCCATTTCTTTTGAATAAATAACAATCCAACATTAATGGTCACTCAAAACGAATATCGATGTGAAAGTATTTTCCATTAGATTAAACTCATATCTAAGCTGTCTGCTAATAAGGAAGAGCAGCTTATACATTCTCTTCAGTTACCAAAATCTAATAAGTGATTTTCTCCAATAGATAATACCAACTGATAAAAAAAAATAATGAATAAAAACAATTAACACAAAAAGAAAGCACTTAAAAAAGTAAAGTAGAGAAGAGAAAGTCCAAAAAGAGAATTTTCTTTCTCGTTTCCTCTCATATACAGAGCGTCATTCCTCCCAGTCTCCTCATTAAATAACCAAGAATCTTATTGTTCAATCTACCATTGAAGCCAACTTTAATTACGTCGCCTGGGTGTGACTGTGGAGAACTAAGCGTGGGTACACATCGCTCTCCATTTTTTCTCCTTTGAGGAAAAGAGACGCTTCTTAAGTTACACATGCTTAGAGGCGGCCATTTTTTTCGGATTTTTTTTTTCTTCAGTGGTTTCAGTTTATCAATAGAATATTAAACTTCCCACCTGTAAAGGAATATCAAGATCTACTTAAGTCAGGAAAAGGGTGAGTTGAGTAACTTCGCCTCCTTAGTCTTCCTTAGAAACAGGATGAAGAAGAGAATATTACATGTATATATATATATATATATATATATATATATATATATATATGTGTGTGTGTGTGTGTGCGCGCGCGCGCGCGCGTGTGTGTGTATATACATATATATATATATATATATATATATATATATATATATTTATATGTGTGTGTTTGTATATATATATATATATATATATATATATATATGTGTGTGTGTGTGTGTGTGTGCGCGCGCGCGCGCGTGTGTGTATATACAGTGTATATATATATATATATATATATATATATATATATATATATATATATATATATATATATATATATTTATATGTGTGTGTTTGTATATATATATATATATATATATATATATGTGTGTGTGTGTGTGTGTGTGTGTGTGTGTGTGAGTATATGTGTATACTATATATACATATACATATATATATATATATATATATATATATATATATATATATATATATATATATATTATATATATATCATATATATATATATATATATATATTATCATTATCATTATTGTTATTATTATCATTATTAGCTAAGCTACAACCCTAGTTGAAAAAGTAGGATGATATAAGCCCAAGGGCTCCAACAAAGGAAA
>NC_090739.1:26656850-26659350 GCF_036898095.1 Palaemon carinicauda
CATTGATTTAATAGACTCAAATCATAACAATATCCAAATATACAGATCATGAAAACAGAAAAACAATTATATATATATATATATATATATATATATATATATATATATATATATATATATATTATATATATATATATATATATATATTCATCAACCGTTATTTTCATTACGAGTTCTTACAGCGAATATCCTAATAATTAAACTCTCACTATGCTTATTCCGTGCAAATTTATTTATTAAAATACTGACACTTCATTATATTCTCTACAAAATTGATGTAATACCAAATATCCGTTCACCGATTTGATAAACAATACTTCAATTAAATTGAATTAAGTTTGTTTATCAATCCTTAATTTATCAGAATATTTGTATTTTTTTAGATTGACTGTATAACATTTTATATAACTTTTGTTATTATTACTAGGCAAAGCTACAACCCTATATGAAAAAGAAAGATGTTACAGAGAAAGCAGCCAAGTGCAGAAAAGAAAGAGTTACCAATAACCTATATCATCATCATCAGCATCATCATCTCCTACTACGCCTATTGACGCAAAGGGCCTCAGTTAGATTTCGCAAACCGTCTCTATCTTAAGCTTTTAAATCAATACTTCTCCATTCATCATCTACTTTAAGCTTCATATTCCTCAGCCATGTAGGCCTGTGTATTCCAACTCTTCTAGTGCCTTATGCAGCCTAGTTGAAAGTTTGGTGAACTAATCTCTCTTGGAGAGTGAAAAGAGCATGCCCAAACCATCTCCATCTACCCCTCACCATGATCTCATCAACATATGGCACTCAAGTAATCTCTTATAGTTTCACTTCTACTCCTGTCCTCCCATTTAGTTTCCAATATTGTTCTGTGGGCTTTGTTCTCAAATCTACAAAATCTGTTTGATATTGTTTCAATGTTATAACACGACTAATGTCCATACAGTAACACCGATCTCACTAAACTGTTATATAACCTGATTTTTAATAACCTATATATGAGAAATGATAAAAAGCCGAAAAAAATATGTTAAAGTAGACCAGTTACATACAGATTATGAAACGAGACTTCTGTCAGTCTGTTCAACAGGATAACATCTACAAATTTGAACTTTTGAAGTTCTATCCATTTAATCGCCAGATCAGGAAGATCCTTCCACAATTCAGTCCCTTAAATGTTAAGAAATATAGGCAATGCATGATTAAAGAAGCAAAATTCCTTTTTCCCACCGATTAGTGATAATTATATGTTAATTAACCCAAAACTGGAAATAAATAAATTTCTTGAATATGAAAATTATAATTGGACCAAAATTTGAAATGGATTTTGACATTCTAAATATTTTTTTCAAGATAACTTTATCGTTATTTAGTATGTTTTCAAAACTTTACTGCATAATCCTAAACCTGTATTGGCTTGTGTATAAGAGAGAGAGAGAGAGAGAGAGAGAGAGAGAGAGAGAGAGAGAGAGAGAGAGAGAGAGAGCATAAAAAAATTATGCTGAATGAGATTCTATTTCTGTTTAGTAAGAATAAAAAAAAAAAAACAGTTCTGATATTTTCCATTATCGCTAAAATGAGCAGGGAATATATCCCTCCATCAAATCGCACGTCAAAGCATCATTTCAAATGGCATACGCAGCTCATTACCTCCATGATTACCTTTCTGCAGCCCTTGAAGCAAATCTTTTTATTTGCCCATTTCAGATATCCCTCTCTTTTTCCTTTGCAGAAATATCGCATTCAATCACAATCACTTCCAATTTATGATTATTAGTTTAATGTTATATCTTTTATACGACATTACTATTTTAGCACACTGAACTTTATCCCCTGAATTTTTGGTTGAAAAAAAATCCATTAACATTTTGCATAAACCCCTTTTTATTTAAGCTGGGTTTTAATGTATATATATATATACATACATATATATATATACATATATACATATATATATATATGCATATATATACATATACACACACACATATATATATATATATATATATATATATGTGTGTGTGTGTGTGTGTGTGTGTGTGTGTGTGAGTGTACATACTCAATATTACAGGTTTAAAAAATACAAAACATTAATTGCAAATGTTAATGTTGTGTAAAATATATGTAAATGCTTACAGAATAAATTACAAGTATGAAGATACTTAAGATGAAATGAAGACCTGCATTTCCCCCCATTAAATCTTCAAGTTTTGCTCATATACAAAAGACACATTTAACTACCATTCTACCACCTACGAGTGAAGCTGAAAATGTATACCTAGAGACGACTTATTTAAATGGGAACACACTTACGAGAGAGCAATTAAGCAACGCTGAGTGCCTCATTAGTTAAGCTTTTGTGTGGAGTGCCATTATGGCCCTTGAAAAATCAATGGACAAGGATGATTGTCGCATACACGCAGCCCTGAATTATGTGGCTGACTGTCCCATGGACCGGAGGCAAGTCATTGCGTCATTTCCAAGGGCAATTTTATTTCGATATAAA
>NC_090739.1:26666850-26681850 GCF_036898095.1 Palaemon carinicauda
AAAGAATAATTATTGAATAAAATTAATAAAAATGAATGCCACTTTCATCTTTAAGTTTATATGTTTCTTATTAAAATTGTCCGTAAACGGTATTAACAACAAAATCGTTTTTAATACTTTTTCTGGGTGGGGATACTTTAACGTGGAGAAAGGGATTATGTATTGCCATGATCAGCAAAGCTATACGAGTCACGGTCATCCATACTAGGATGGTTTGTTGTGAGCGATCAGATGGAAATCTCGCACCATCACCAATCTGCCCTGACCAGCGTGGTGATTAAAACTGGCAAAACTCTAGACATGAATAAGAACATTTCTGAGGCCCTTTCCTGCAATTGACTAGAAACGGCTGCATTTGTTGTTGTTACGTATAATTCAATGGCATTTCCGGAATTCTCTTACCCAGAAGATACTGTTCAAATTCTGCTTTTTTTTTCTTTGTATTTGCATATGAATATTTTATGAATTCTTTCCTTACTCAGACCTCATCCCAAATTCCATGTTATGCCAAGTCGTATATTACTCCCCTTAAAATTTATTACCCAAGGAAACCTGCAGTATACATTAAATACTCCTGTTTTAATATACCTCTAAAAGAGGAATATATCTCTGAAAATTAATTCCACCATATTTTGTAATCCTCGTCTTGAAATATTAAGCTTACTTTTTTTTTTTTTTTTTTTTTTTTTTTTTTTTTTTTTTTTTTTTTTTTAAATTATCAACCTGAGACTTTTATCGCCTCCCATAAAAAGCTAATATTTTTTATCCTGCACTACTACTCTCTTCGAAATTATAATTCTTTAATTATGACGCATTGAAATTTACACTATTTCCTGTAATAATAAAACCACTCAACACGGTCCCTTTTCAATAACGATCATTCTAAACACCCTAAAGGTCCCTTTTACTTTAGGCTTCCCCATAACTTACCAGCTCTAGCAATGGGAAGAAATACAGTGGCTTCTGGCAAACGAATGGCTTTAGCTAAACTCTTGCCAGGAACAATGTTCGAATGAATTCCAAGGATGTTTCGTGAAATAGGTAACTGTAACATGAACAAATTATCACTTCCGTGGGGGTTAGGTAGTTTGTGTATGTTTTGTTGGAGAGTTTATGGCCATATTTTTACTGTTTGATTGTTCTTGTTTGTCTGTTTCTTGGAATGAATACGCTTCAATCTATGATAGAATTCCTGTGATGATTTTAGTGTTTGAGCTTTTCGAACCCAAGTTTCATTCTCTTCTTATACTGAAATTAATTTTGATATTTCTAATCTGAAAACACTGAACAATTAACGAAAATAAAAAAAAAACAGACCACAAAATATAAATTTAAATCCATTACGTTTAAAAAAAGGGAAAATAATTTGAAAGAAAGACAATAGTTGAACGAATATTCATATGTCAATAGAATGGACATTGACTCTTGAATATTATGAAAGTCAAAAATAATGTCATGATAAGGAACGTTTGTCACATGAAACATTACATGTACTCATCGTCAATAAGTATAATGTAACCTCTCACAAAGAACGGTGGCATCAGAAATTATGACTATCCCTCTCTCTCTCTCTCTCTCTCTCTCTCTCTCTCTCTCTCTCTCTCTCTCTCTCTCTCTCTCTCTCTCTCTCTCTCTCTTTCTTTCTTTCTTTCTTTCTTTCTCTCTCTCTCTCACTCATCAAGGAAAGAATTTCTGCATAGGAAAAGCCATCAATTAAATCAATGGCTGTTCTCTTGAAGCTGTGGCTTTGGTAACAGTACAAGAATTAATTAGGAATTCCCGAGCCACGACGTATACCATCACCAAGTGACGTAAATAAGCTATATTGGGAAGCGAACTGCATCTAATTATCTATTGATGATAAAATACCTCCTTTGTGTCCGCGGCCAATGCACCTTTAACAATATGTTAACGAAGTACTTTAATTAGAACGCTTATAACGAAGCTGGTACGATTTAACTCTTCTATGAGACATGAGGTCATTAACCAATACAAAATCAAGAGTAAATGAAAAGATGGATGAGACTTCCTCTTTAATGTATGTATGTATATATCGTATCCTTTACCTTATAAATCTATAATGTAATGAAAGCCCTTAAAAAACAAGGAATAGAAGAATCCTAAGTTAGAACACTTGAAGATATCTATACGGGAAGTAAAACAATCCGAAAACTACATAAAAATAGTGAAAAAATTCCAATTGAGAGAGGAGTTAGCCAGGGAGACCCCATCTCTCCTAAAATATTGACAGCATACCTGAAGTCTTTAAGAGTTTAGATTGAGAAAAGGTAGGAATTAATATTAAGGGGGAATACCTTAACAACTTTAAAGATTTGCAGATGACATAGTTGTGTTTAGTGAATCAGGGGAAGAATTACAAAGGATGATAGAAGATTTAAACAGAGAGCAGAAATTTAGGACTGAAAATTAATATGAGTAAAACTAAGATAATATTCAATGAAAATGCAGAAAGACAACCAATGAGAGTTATAGACGAGCCCCTAGAGAGTTTTGATGTATATACGTACTTAGGACAGGGAGTATGTGTTTCCCCAGGTCACGAGACCGAAATTAAAAGAAGGATAAGCATGGGATGAAGAGCATTTGGTAAACAAAATAAGATTATGAAAAGTAAAATGCCACTTTCTCTCTAAAAAAAAAAGTATCTATTGAGATGGTCCTACCAGTATTAACTTATGCATCAAAAACCTGTAGCCTTACTTAAAGTCTTAGAACATAAACTAGTTACAACACAGAGCTATGGAAGGAATAATGATAGGAATAACACTAGGAGACAGAAAACGAGCTACATGGATACTAGAACAAATTAAAGTAGAGGATATTCTAACAATATGAAACAAAAAGAAACGAACATAGTCAGGTCATAATATAAGAATTATAAACAATAAATGGACATTAAGAATAACAGAATGGGTCCATAAAGATTGTAAAAGAAGGGGAAGGAAGAGAAAGTTTGTGGGTTTGGACTGGCACAGCAAGACCATAAACAGACACAAATGGAATATCATGTCTGGGATCTTTGTTCTCCAGTGGACTAGCAATGGCTGATGATGATGATAAAAATTATATATACATATATATACATATATAACGGATTTTGAGCGAAGCGAAAAATCTATTTTTGGGTGAGATAGCCATGTCGTCCTGATGGAAGTTCCTATAGGGTAGCTTCCTAGGGTATATTACAACTACGGCGATATTCCCAGAGAATTTACCTTAAGGTACCAGAATTCTAACTCCTGGAGCGAGTATCCCTCGTGAAAGGGATATCGCGACATATCAGAGGACGTATTCTAGACACGTCACATGGCAATCTACTACCTAAATAGAGATTCGTCTCGTAGGAGGGAGATTGACGAGATACGAATTCGGGAAGAAAAATGGGGGAGCCGCTCCCAAGGCCTCCCAATCCCCCGATTCGTATGCGTGCCTGGCGCCAATCCTGGCGCCATCTGTATTCCTTGTAGCGTACACGAGGTGCTACAGATACTGTATGTAGGGAGGGGTCCTACAGTCCTTTCTTAGAAAGGCAAGGGCGGGTCCATCAGGACGACATGGCTATCTCACCCAAAAATAGATTTTTCGCTTCGCTCAAAATCCGTTTTTTGGGCTCAAGCCATGTCGTCCTGATGGAAGTGTACCAGAGCATTACTGTATCTGTGGATTCTCAGAACGTGCCGTACTCCCCGGAGATATTTATTCCCGGTCGACTAGACCTAGAGACCTAAGATGTTACCGTTATACATCTTTTCAACTAACTATAAACTATGTTAGAGCTTCCTGCCCCCTACAGGGAAGAGTCCTACTAGACTCTGGAAAGTCTCGAAGAGTACATATATCTATGTATGAATCTCAGGCAAGCTAATATAGTGGCCTCGCCCTATATTAAGTAAAGCATAGTTTGTATAGAACTACTGTGTCAATATATTGACCAGTCATCCGCACAATACTTGTATTGGACAAAGGTTTATATCCGCATAGGAAGAAACTAATAAAACCGCCCTCGTCCCTTTATGGGACGGAGTCCTCCCATTAGGGGACTTACATAAACCAATGCAACATAGCTTGCAAAACAGAACAATTCTATCAGAATTATCCCAGATAAGATACATAGAATTAAATGCTCAATTATACCAATAAATTGACACAGGTGAAAGAGACGCAAGGTTCTCAAGAACAAGTTTATTGACAGATAATAAACAGACAGGTTAACAACAAATATATATATTTATATAAAAGGGGATAACCCAAAACTTTAAGCATAAGTATGATAGTAAACAGAACTTGTTTATCTGAAAGAAAAACCATTAAACACCACTTTAATGAGATACCAAGGTATCAAGTCATAAAAAATCTGTATTACAAATCAATCACATTAGCGTTAGAAACGCTTGGCACACATGTCTGAACTTATGCGAGGTTCACCTTTGAAGGAAGGAACAGTCTATATGGGCACTTGGTGCCCTCATTTTAGTTTGTAGTACAGTATGTACCTACACACTCACCCTGGACTTAATCGTCCCAATTAAGACCACTGTTCCTCGCAGAGTTAAACAGTAGGGTTAACTACACGACCCACTGCTACCACAGATCTCTTAAGTTCCTCTACTTGCTTCGCATAGTGGCGAAAGAACACCCTGGAAGATTTCCAGCCCGTGTATGACCGGAGATGTTCAAAATCCATACAATTAAAGAAATTTAGGGATGAGGCAACTTTCCTCGGATCGTGACCTGCGGGTGTACTGTCAGGATCCGCTCTGCGAATAAAATATGTCATTTTCGCTCTGAGTTGATTCAGAGATAAATTTGAGCCTGATGTTTCTCCCCTGAATAGTTGACTACCCTTGAAGTCTGAAGTTCTACGAAGATAGACCTTTAGGCATTCTACTGGACATAGAGATGCATCTTCTTTCAGAGGGCAGATTCTCCAGGGACCCCACCTGTTGGTGGGAAACTCATTCTTGGCGAGAAACGTAGGATCCAGAAACAGGTTCAGCTCCCCCCCATCCAGGAACTGAACACGACCTGCCTCTCTCGAGAGGGCTACGATCTCACTAACCCTGGCCCCGGACGCGAGTGCAAATAGGAAAATAACTTTTTGCGTTAAATCCTTTAACGCACATTCTTCATTGCTCAACAGGGAGGCGAAATGAAGAACTTTGTCTAAAGACCATGAAATGGGCTTTGGAGGTGCTGAAGGTCTGAGCCTAGCGCAGGCTTTCGGAACTTTATTAAAGATCTCGTTACCTAGGTCGATCTGGAAGGCAAATAAAATGGGTCTCATCAAAGCCGATTTACATACTGAAATCGTGTTAGCTGCCAATCCTTGGCCATGGAGGTGGATGAAGAAAGATAAGCAGAAGTCTGTTGAGATCTCCTGCGGATTCTTTGCCTTTACAAAGGCCACCCACTTCCTCCAAGATGACTCATATTGCCTTCTAGTCGATTTGCACTTGTATTCCTCTAGGAAGTCTATGCTAGCTCTCGAAATCCCGAAACGCTTTCTCACCGCTAGGGCGAGAAAATCATGAGCTGCAGGGTCTGGGTTTTCTGTAATGAAGCGCAGACAGTCGACTTCTGGACTCGCTGGGTCAGAACTGGATGTGGTAGCGGCACGAACTTCATCTGTAGTTCCAACGCCAAGGGGAACCACATACTGTTCGCCCACTTGTGGGCCACTATTGCCGCTACCCCCTTGAAGGATCTCAGTTTGTTGAGGACCCTCAACAGAAGGTTGTGAGGAGGGAACAGATAAATCCTGGACCACCTGTTCCAGTCGAGGGACATTGCGTCCACTGCTTCCGCTAAGGGGTCCTCGTACGGGGACACGTACAGGGGCAACTTCTTGTTGTCTTTCGTCGCAAAGAGGTCTATTTGCAGTTCTGGGACTTGATTCAGAATGAAGGAAAATTATCCTGCGTCTAAGGACCATTCCGACTCTATCGGTGTGAACCTGGATAGAGCGTCCGCTGTCACATTGCGGACTCCTTGAAGGTGAACTGCCGACAGGTACCACTTCTTCTTTTCTGCCAATCGGAAAATGGCTAACATCACTTGGTTGAGAGGTGGTGACCTCGACCCTTGTCGATTCAAACATCTCACAACCACCTCGCTGTCTGTCACCAATCTTATGTGGATCGAGTGACGCGGGGAGACTTTCTTTAAGGTAAGGAGCACTGCCATAGCTTCTAGAAAGTTTATATGAAAGGTCCTGAATAGCTTGGACCAAGTCCCCTGGACTTTTTTCCGATGAGAGTGACCTCCCCATCCCTCCTTTGAGGCGTCTGAGTGAATCGTCATCGACGGGGGAGGTGGCTGAAGAAGAACCGACTTCTTTAGATGTCTGGCTTGGGACCAAGGTCTGAGAAGAGTACGTAGCCGAGGCGGCACTGGTCTTCTCAGGTCTCTTCGCGCGTTTGATGCATACCTTCTCCAAACTCCGGTTGCATCCTTTAGCTGTGCTCTTAGCACTGGGTCTGTCACTGAAGCAAACTGGAGAGAGCCTAGTACCCTCTCCTGTTCGCGTCTTGATATCCTTTTGGAATCTAGAAGTCTCTTGACAGAGCCCGCTATCTCCTTCCTTTTCTTCATTGGGATGGAGAAACTGTGTGACAAAAGGTCCCAGTGGATTCCCAGCCACTGGAACTTTTGGGATGGAGAAAGTCGAGACTTTTTCTTGTTGATCTTGAAGCCTAGGTACTCTAGGAACTGGATCACCTGACTGGAAGCTTGTAAGCATTCGGTCTCGGATGCTGCCCACACCAGCCAGTCGTCCAGGTAGGCTACTACCTGAATTCCCTTTAGGCGTAATTGTTTGAGAGCTGCGCTCGCAAGCTTCGTGAAAATCCTTGGGGCTATGTTTAGCCCGAATGGCATGGCTCTGAAGGCGTACAGTTTCCGTTGTAGCCTGAACCCTAGGTAGGGGGAGAGTCGACGGCTGATTGGGATGTGCCAATAGGCGTCTGACAAGTCTATAGAGACTGAGTATGCCCTCTTGGGCAGTAAGGTCCTTATGTGTTGCAGTGTTAGCATCTTGAATTTGCAATTCACTATGAACTTGTTGAGTGGTGACAAGTCCAGAATGACTCTGAGCTTTTCCGAGTCTTTCTTGGGAACACAAAACAGCCTCCCTTGGAATTTGATGGACTTCACCTTTCGGATCACATTTTTCTCCAACAGTTCTTGAACGTACTCCTCCAAAATGGGGGTGGAGTGTTGGAAAAACCGAAGGCATGGGGGTGGAGTGCTGTACCAGCTCCAACCCAGTCCATTCTTGAGTAGGCTTTGGGCCCAGGGATCGAAGGTCCAGCGATCCCAAAATTTCATTAGTCTCCCTCCTACCGGTATCGTTTCACTTGGACTGCCGTCCTGAGGTCTTGCCTCCTTGACCACGACCACCTCTGAATCCCCTTCCCCTTGAGGGGCGCCTAGACGAGCCTCTGGCTGCTCCTCTAGGCTTTGCACGAAAGGAAGAAGACTGTCCTTCGAACGTTGGGGTGAATGTGGTTGACTGACCTGGCACAGCCTGGGGTACCCACTGAAAAGTAGTCGGGGTTTGTGCCACCATCTGGGGCACTGGAGGCAAAGGCAATTGCAGTTGCTGTTGCTGTCTATAAGGCTTGGCTGGCCGAGATGGTAGCCTAGTCCTCATATTCTTCCTCTTTGGTTGAGGACCCTCATCCGGGGAAGATTTTCTTTTGATAGCCAGGCCCCACTTCTGGAGAAGGTTTCTATTCTCCACGGCGGCCTTATCAACAACCTCTTTGACCACATCGGTAGGGAAAAGGTCTTTTCCCCAAATGTTGGAGGATATTAACTTCCTTGGCTCGTGTCTCACCGAAGCCCCGGTGAACACGAACTCCCTGCAAGCTCTCCTTGCCTTGACGAAGCCATAAAGGTCCTTCGTCACTGTGGCTAGGTGAGACTTAGCCACAACCATGAACATTTCATGGACCTTAGGGTCACTTGCCATCGTCTCAAGAGTAGTCTGATGAGACATTGAGGCAGCCAGTCTTTCTTTTGTCTCGAACTCTCTTCGTAAAAGAAATTCGGACAACTTGGGGAGGTCCTCGCCGAATTGCCGTCCGGCAATATCAGCCTCCAACTTTCCCACTGAGAATGTCAGATGGACATCCTTCCAGTCCTTGTGGTCCATAGGCAGAGCCAGCGACAAGGGTTTACACTCCTCCAGGGAGGGGCAAGGCTTGCCGGCCTCGATTGCCTTTAGGACAGCCGCAAACCCTTTTTGTAAAAAGGGGAAGGCTCTATCAGAAGAGGACACAAAAGAAGGGAGCTTCTTGCTCAATGCTGCTACCTTCGAATTCGAGAAGCCCCTCTCTTTCATCGAGGATGAAAGTAGGGCTTGAGCCTTAGCATGGTCCATAATAATGACCTCTTTCGGCTCTGTCTCCTCCCTTGAAGCTGGTTCTTTTCTCAGCCGGACATAGCAGTCCGGATATGATGCCTTGCTGGGCCAGAATTCTACTTCCTCTAGGAGAACTGAACCCAGCTTATCCGAAATGACGATCTTACCAGTCGTCATTGGCATGTGCTCAGCATACCTCCATGGGTTAGCATCTGAGCATATGGGAAGGTCTTTCACATTGAGCTTTTTCCGGGGCCCATGTGATTCTGCTAGGGACTGCATACGCAGTTCCATTGCAGCCGCCTTCTCCTGATTCTCCTTCTGCATTTGTTGGATCATTCCAACAATCGAAGAGAGGGCCTGTCCCAGTTCTACTGGGAGACCAGCGGATGTTGAGGGGATGGGCTCCGGCATCTGAACCGGAGTAGCCGACACCTCGTCGACCCCATCCTCTGCCACATCCGGGGTTTGAACTTGATCCTGACCTTCTGCCAGGAGGTCTTCTTCCAAACCTTCGTCCACATCAGACATCCTGTCACACAACTGGATGTCTTGCATCGCATCTGCGACTTCCTCGTCCACCTGGACTAGGTCTTGGGGGATCTCCTCTTGAGGCTGGGGAATCACTGCTTCAGCTGATGCCTGGGGAAAAAGATACGCCCTCATCTTCTCACTAGGAAGATAAGGGCCAGAGGTGTTCTTCTTGAAGCCCCTTACCCAAGTACGGAGCTTTTCCCTAGCTATATCCCTTGATTCCGTCGTTCTAGGGGAATCAAAAGCCTCAGTAATCAGGTTAGTGCATACAGTACATACCTGAGGGTCCCAATACTGGAGATCATCCTTGGAGACAGCGCATGCTGCGTGTCTCCTACAACACTCATGTCCGCAGAGGTTCCTGCTACGGACATTGCAGAAAACATTTCCGCACTTCGGAGGGTCCTCCTGTAAAGAGAAAAAATTTCCATGAGTATCAAGTGAACTATGTATCACTGGATATGCATAGTATAGCATAACAATTCATAAAGGAAAGACACACACTTGTGTTTCCCTCACAACCCATTGTTGCAGCTTTCCAGATAATAAAATCAAAATTGGTTTATCTCTACTAGAGTAACCAATGCAAGGTTTCCAGAGGAAACAGGTGGAGCTCACACCTAGGCAATGATTTTAAAATCCTGGATAATAGACGGGGAAGACTCTGCTTCCTGTCTGAGGGCAACAGCAAAGGGCTGTGCAAGAAAACACAATAGTGTTAGAAGATACAGTGCTGTACCTAAACTTTTACTATAGTTTTCTTCTTACTGTATATGCTATACAGAAGAATACTAGTACAGTATAGGAGGATGTGTGCCGGCCTGCCTTTGCCGGCCGGCACACACCACAATTAGCTTTAAAGTATACTACTTAACAGCTATAGGGCGGCAGCCTTCTGGTTCAAATGCCTGTGCCGGCGGCAGTAGCTGCCGGCCAGCAACAGCCAGTGTTGGCCGGCAATGACTGCCGGCCAGTAACTACACAAGGTAGTACCTAGCTGCCGGCCACACTCTTGGTGGCCGGCAGACAAGGACTGACATAAGCCGGCCGGCAAAGGTCCAAGACCGATGCCAGCCGGCAGCAAAAGAACCAGAAGACTACCCCTGCCCGGCTGCCGGCCTCACAGGCCGGCAGCCGGCCTCATAGGCCGGCTGCCGGGACAGGTACAGCACTAGAAGAAAATAGAATGGATGCCGGGATAAGAGTGTACACAACCCCCCAAGCCCGGCAACCGAAAGAGTGCATATAAGGAAGGGGAGAAACTTAATTCAGGCTTCCTTGACCAATGCCGTCCGGCTCTGTCGGCAGGCATGGATGAGGGACCAAGAGAGGTCCGGGCAGCACTCGAAAACATAAGACCCTTGCCGGCCAGCATCTCAGCCGGCCGGCAATGGCCTTAGTCAATTCCACATCCCAACCTATACTAGGTCCAGAAGTAGAATGACGTACAGTACAGTAATACCCCTGCCGGCCAGCTCTGCCGGCCGGCAGGGTACAGTACAGTAATGGCAAGGCCATTACGGAGATAGAGGGGGAAGGGACAAAAGGGTCCTGCCAACCTTGCTTTAGTGACAGATCACCCGCAGCCAAGAACTCTGTCTTAGCCTAAGGGAGATCTAAGGGAAAGGGCCAGCAATACTTGCCAGCTTCCAAAGCACCAAAGCAAGGAAGGCGTTGCTATTCCCAAGGGAAGATTTTATCCTCCCCAAGAACAGCAACAGGACTTTAGTCTGGTCGATCACAAAGGGAGGAATCATACTACAGAAACCTTCGATAGTGACCTAAGGGAGCTAAGCTCCCTTTAAAAGTGTTAGGTCAGCGAGGGGAACTCTGCCCCAAGCCAGACAACACGGACCAGACTAAAAAACTCTGTTGTTCTGTCCCTCTTTGAACCAGACTCTGCTGGAACAGGAAGGTACAGTAACACCCTAGTATAGTTTTATCGAAAATAAATTCGGAAAAAACCACTTAGGGATAAGCCCAAGGCTTAAACAGAGGGAAAGGGATTGCATACCTTCTCCGAAGAAAAGAAAGCAACCGGGGAGAATAATAAAGTATACTAAGGCTCCATAAGCAATTAACCTAGGCACCAAGAGAATCGATTACCTAATTCACCGAAACTCTCACGTATACAATCTTGGAAATATTCCACACAGTCTAAAATGTATAAAAAATAGCCTAAAGCTTTAATAAACTTTTAATTACACTCGGAAAAACCAAAATCATGCATTAAGTACTAGGACCAAACGACTAGGCTACATGGCCTAGCGTAGGCCAGAATGGCGAATACTTCGCCAAATAATACTAAGCACGAAAGGAAATCCTATGTAACGCTAAATAGCTAAAATTTATTAAGCAAAACAACCAGGAATGTCACTCTGACTAACTAATTTATACCTAGCGAGTGACAGTGTCCAGGACACCTCTGGTAGGCTACGGCTCTTGTATCAAAGATTAATCCTATTAATCACTCAAAATTTTACCAAGAGCCTACATTTATACATAACAGACACTATACTCAACTTATCCGAGGCCAACGAAGACGGAGAAGCCATGAAAAGCTGAATAAATCCAAGATTTGCGAGAAAAACAGGAAAAAACACCGAGTTGTTAAGCTACGCAAAAAGGAATACAGATGGCGCCAGGATTGGCGCCAGGCACGCATACGAATCGGGGGATTGGGAGGCCTTGGGAGCGGCTCCCCCATTTTTCTTCCCGAATTCGTATCTCGTCAATCTCCCTCCTACGAGACGAATCTCTATTTAGGTAGTAGATTGCCATGTGACGTGTCTAGAATACGTCCTCTGATATGTCGCGATATCCCTTTCACGAGGGATACTCGCTCCAGGAGTTAGAATTCTGGTACCTTAAGGTAAATTCTCTGGGAATATCGCCGTAGTTGTAATATACCCTAGGAAGCTACCCTATAGGAACTTCCATCAGGACGACATGGCTTGAGCCCAAAAATATATATATATATATATATACATATATATACTGTATATATATACATATATATATATATATATATATATATATATGTATATATATATATATATATATATATATATATATGTATACTGTATATGCGTGTGTGTTGTGTTGTATTTAATAGATTTGAGGAAATGTATCTCACCGATTCTCTGTTCCAAAATAACAATATTTTTACCTACTATCTACTTCCATATTTATTGTCTGATTTATTTTCTATTGATTTGTGTTTATCCATTTATTCATTTGCCTAAACGGATTGATTGTCCGATGATGTTTGTTTTGTGTGATCTTGATCCATTGCTTATTCATCAGAAAAACATAAAAGCATTTGAGGTTAGAATAACAACAAGCAATGACATACATTATTTACGAAATGTTATTGTCTTTTAAAACTATCTATTTTTACGAGGAAAAGAATATTTTCATCGATGTTTTTACCAAATAAAGAAAAAACATTGCAAAAAGACCATTCAGTATATTGTAAGTTCTTTTCCAGTTCCTAATGTCATGTGAATACGAACCATTGGAAAAATGTTTGCAAAGTTTATTGCATGAATATTGTATTTGCGCTTTTTGCGTTACACAATTGCACGTATGATTGAGCCACGATTAAGAAGTACAATCAGGCTCTGAATGCGGGAGCAATTCAGAGAGAGAGAGAGAGAGAGAGAGAGAGAGAGAGAGAGAGAGAGAGAGAGAGAGAGAGAGAGAGAGAGAGAGAGAGAGAGAGAGTGTGTGTTACAAGGATTTTGGATGTCCCAAAGACTTTTAGTGCATCCGGGGAGACTCCATTTCGCTTGCTTGCGACAACAATGTCATAACTCATAAAAATGTATTTTTGAGTTATCCATATAGACATATTCATCTTCAAATGCAGATTCTTTTGGCTAAAGTGTCATAATTGTAGCTAAAAAATTGATCGCTTGAGGCGCTAAATGTCTTAACGACATAAATTAATATGAGAGTGTTTTAATTTATTAAAATGGCTCTCCTGAAAAATAGCTATTTTTGAGTTATGACGACGTTGTCGCAAACGAGCGATTTGTTCTTGGGTATCGCGATTTGGTTTGAACGTTTACATTGTTTTTATGATCTCGTCTAGCTTAGTCTTGAAGTTGGCCGTGTTACTGTTCACTACATCCGCTGGAAGTCTGTTCCATGTATTTGCTATTTTGTATGGGAAGAAATTACCACATTCAGTGGTGTTGTACCTTTTTCATTCCAGTTTATATCCGTTACCTCTGGACTGATCTGTACCAAGCGTGAATATATTGTTGTAACCTACCTTTTTTATTCCTTAAATAATTTTGAATGCCTCTATTAACTGTCCCTTAGTCCATCCTCCGTCTATATCCAAATTGCCTTAGTGTTGGAACTAGTTTTGGTGGATCTAGCTTGTACTGCTTCCTGTCTATCTATATCATTCTGAATACTTGGAGCCCAGATTGGACTCCGATGGGGTCTTACTAGTGATGTGTGCAGATGAAGTACAATGTCTTTGTTTCTGTATCTGAATTGTCTCTTTAAGTAACCTATTAGTTTTTGTCCTTTCTTTTCAGCTTTTATGTTCTGTTTGATGAGCTTCAAATCTTTTCTAATAATAATGCCAAGATCTTCCTCCTGGTCCACACTTTCTATTTCATTACCCAGCAGTGAGTAATATGTTTGTGGGCTACTATAGCCTGTGGGCATAACATTGCATTTTCCATAGTAGTAAGGCATTTGCCATTTTCCTTCAACGAGCTTAATTAGATCCTTACCAAAGGCTACGACTTCTGAGCTCGCAGCATTTATCCCCAGTTTAGTATCGACGGTAAATTTGGCAATTCTATTAGTTGATCTTAAATCTATGTCGTCAATAAAAATCAGAAATGTGAGGCCTCTCGATTAATCATAACTCTGTTTTCTGTTTGTTAGCCAGTCTTTGATCCATTCAGCTGGTTCGACAATGATACCTGGTGCTCTAATTCTAACCATTAATTTCTTATGAGGGACTTTGTCGAAAGCATTTTGAAAGTCTAGGTATATGATGTTCATTGCCCTGCTTTTGTCATAAATGCTAAACATGTGGAAAATTCCAACATATATGTCACACAGGATCTGTTTTGTCTAAAACTATGCTAGCTGTATATCAGAAGATTGTTTTTTTATATGTTCTACTAATGAATCTTCAGTAATTGATCAAAAGATTTTGCAATGCACTGAAGTTTAAACACTTAGGTCTGTAGTTGCCAGGTTTTTCTGTACGTCCCTTCTTGGCATTTATATTCAGTTGTATGCTTTATAATATCCGGTCAATTTATTCATTTAAATAGGTTAAATACCATAAAGTATAGAAAACACTACTCATAAATGGATAGCCCATTTATCTCTAGATATATACATTTATTCACTAGTAAGAAAATCATCATGTAAACACGAACGCAAATCCATAAGGTTATTATTATTATTATTATTATTATTATTATTATCATTATCATCTAACATACAACCCTAGTTAGAAAAGCAAGATGCTTTAAGCCCAAGGGCTCCAACAGGGAAAAATAGCCCAGTGAGGAAATTAAATAAGGAAATATATAAACGATATGAGAAATAAGGAACAATTAAGATAAAATATCTTAAACACAGTAACAACATCAAAACAGATATTTCAACGTGAAAACATCTGCTACAATTTTGAAATTTTGAAGTTCCGCCGATTCAACTACCCGATTAGGAAGATCATTCCATAATTTGGTCACGTAACGGAGAAGGCCTATTAGAATTAACTGCATACTTGGTATTACGAACAGGATGGAACTGTACGGGAAGATATGAACTAATACACAAGTGTGTGTGTTTGTTGTGTTTATGCGTGTAGCGTGATATCAATAACCAGTTTATTATGAATTTGATCCACCAACTGCTATGCCATTTATTTTTGGCGATAGTAGCCACCTACACAAAAGCTCTGTAGATTTATTAAATCCCTGACCATGTTGAATGTGATTAACAATATACTTGATGTAAATCTTAATTTTTGTTATAAAACAACACAATTTCAGAAACAATAAATCTTTTACTTATAAACTAACTGGATATTGCAA
>NC_090739.1:26709350-26721850 GCF_036898095.1 Palaemon carinicauda
TTACTTTCATGCATGATATAATCACACATTCCTAGTGTGATAGCAATTAAATATGAAGATATTTGGGCAATTTATACTACTTGTAAGGTATATTGATTGCATATAATTCCTCTTCCTCTGCGATCGTATATGAGAGAGCTTCGGCGAGGTAACCGATTCTCGCCGGGCACTAGGATACTAGCCTAGTGGCTTTAGTATACTTTCATACATGTTCCCAGTATACCCTCTTGTATTGTTTTATCAATTCAGTAGGAGATAGATATCTCCTAGAATTATTATATAAATCGATACTCATCTCCAGTGGAGATTTAAGGGTAATCCCTTCTTCCCTCTGAGTGCAGCCTTAGGCTACAACCCTATCTTAGTCTTGCCATCGAGTAGACACTCCGGCTTGACTAGGCTAGTGTTTTCTGTCTCTTTCCTTGGCCGGCAGATAGCAGGCCTTGGGTTTTGCAGTCTTTTGTCGGCGGCCGGCCGGCAGGGTGAATAGTCATTCCCCTGCCGGCCAAAGCTGTTAGCATAGGAGGCTAGACCTCCCTAGGCCGCACTTGAAGTGGTTGTATGATGCCACCACCTTCTCCCTGCGGTCTAGAAGACTAGTCCTGTGCTTGCAGACCCTAGGCTGAAGAATAGACATTCCTCTGCCACCTAGGATGGCGCCGGCACTGAAACACTGTTTCTCCTATGTTGAGAGGGGGCGGCAAGCCTGCCGCCTTCCCCTTAACTCTATTGGCAGACCCTATGTTGAAGAATAGATATTCTTCTACAGCCTAGGATGGCGCCAATATTGAAACAGAGTTTCTTTGTTGTGTGGTAGGACCGGCAACCCTGCCGCCTCCTCCCACACTTCATACAGGACCCTTTTCCCTACCCCCTGACCTTTAGTGATGGCCTAGCCATCGCAGCCCTTTGGCCGTCGTCCTACAATCTTGCTTCTTGCCAGCGGGCTATGGGGCCGGCCGGGGCTCCTACACAGCAGCCCGTTTAGTCATTCAGCCTTCCCTTATGGACGCAAGGCTCCGGAAAAGCTGTTCTGGCTGGGCCGGCTGCCGGTGGGAGACCCCGTTTCTGTAGTCTTCTTCAGTCCTCTCTTGGACTGCCATCCACATACTAGCGGCCGGCAGTGACCGGCAACGGTTTGTGTTTGGATGGAAGCCTGAATGATACATTCTCCCCTTCCATTTGAACCCTCCTTCTGGAGGAAGGTATTAAGATTAAGTACTTACACTCTTATTTATTGTTAGTAAACTTTTAACAAGGTACCCTTCACTCCATGCTTTCTCTCACTCTATCGGCTAGTGCCACCAGGTACTAACCTAGCCAGCAGACGCCGGCCAGGTTGGTGCCGCCGGGCACTACCCCAACCGGACCAGTGCCACCGGGTACTCGCCTGCTGGATCGTGCCGCCAGGTGCTAGCCTATCCGGCAACACGCCGGCTAAAACTAAAGTATAGGATTATACAGTAGCTAGTATTTTTGCAGTATAGATCATACTGCAGACAGAAATCTATGGTATATATTATACAGTAGTTATCTTCCAACATACCCTGTGCATCCTGGCACAGTCTATTGTTGAAACCAATCATATATTGAAAGAAAAGATTTCTTTCAACATACTGATAAATGATCAGTTACAATTTACCCACAATATTAAAACCTTTGGAAAGTCAGTGTTAAGTTACACTTACCTATCCTTACAGGTTAGAATTCTTCCATTGGGTTTCCTGAATAGGAAAACTCTAGGTTTTAATTCTGGGGGAGGTCACAGCAATTGGCTGGACAGGAAACACAAGTATGTGTCTTTCCTAATTCTTTTCTAGCTTGTCTATCCTAATTTATAATGCAAAATTTTAATGATAATATTTTATAAAGTTTATCAGGTGAGATGAACTACCGCATACTCATTTAATTTTCCTCTCTTTAGAAGAGGACCATCCCAAGTGCCTTCAAGTCTTTTGCAACGTGAGGAGCAAGGACTTCTGTGGCCATGAAGAGCGCAGGGCTCATTCTCCCTGCGTCATCTCCAAGGAACCTCTCAAGTACTGGGACCCCCAGGACTGCAATGTTTGCAAGGCCTTGGTTACCGAGGCTTTTGATGACCCCAAGACAGCGGAGTCAAGGGATGCAGCACGAAGTAAGCTGCGCAGATGGGTTCGTGGCTTTCAAAAGAACGCCACGGGACCTTACCTTCTGAGCACGAAGTAAGCTGCGCAGATGGGTTCGTGGCTTTCAAAAGAACGCCACGGGACCTTACCTTCTGAGTGAACGGATGCGCTCCTTGCTGTTCCCAAAGTCAGGTGTGGAAGCTGTCATACCCCAGCGTCGACCTGAGATCCCTTGCGTCCAGATTGCCGTAGATACGGAAGTCTCCTACGCGATGCAGGACATTCCCCTAGACGAGAGGATATCGGAGGTGTCTGAGAACACCGAGAAAGACCTTCTAGTGGAGGGTCTAGAAGAGGAGTCCACCTTGGCTCCTGAAAAAGAAGAGGAAGATGTCGAATCAGAGTCCGTTTCGTCAGTTCCGGCTCCAGAGCCGTTACCCTCTACGTCTTCTGCTCCTCCACCAGATGACATGAAACAGGTAATGGCCAGTCTCATGGCAATGATGGAGAGTCTTCGTAAGCAGAATGAAGAAAGGGATGCTGAATTGAAGAGGAGAATGGACCATTTCGCCGCGTCCCTTGGGTCTCAGAGGCGACTCAACGTGAAAGATCTTCCACCTTGCTCTGATGTGGATCCTTGGAGGCATGCAGAATACATGCCTATTACCAACGACAAGCTTTTCATATCAGAGAAGCTGGGGGCTGTCCTTATTGAGGAAGTCGATTTCTGGCCAAGCTTTCAGTCTTACCCAGACTGCTTCGTCCGTCTGAAGGCAGAACCAACATCCAAGGAGGAGACAGAACCGAAGGAGGTCATAGTACTTGACCATGAGAAAGCTCAGGCTCTGTTATCAAGTAGCCTGAGGGAGAAGGACTTCACTAACTCGAAAGTGTCAGCCCTTAGCAAGAAACACCCCACCTTTCTTGCTCCAGCCTCGCTAGCCTTTCCCTTTACTTCAAAGGGTTTTAAGGCAGTCATGAAGGCAATAGAGGCAGGCAAACCTTGCCCTACACTCGAGGAGTGTAGACCCTTATCTCTAGCCCTGCCCACGGAAGATAAGGACTGGAAGGAAGTCCACCTTACCTTCTCAGTTGGAGGCAGATATTGCTGGACGTCAGTTCAGCAAAAACCTCCCTAAGCTGTCTGACTTTCTCATGCGTAGGGAGCAAGAGACAAAGGAAAGACTTGCTGCATCTTTGTCCCTCCAGATTTGTTTGGAGACAACAGCAAGCAATAACAGAACCCCGTACATGAACATGGTCATGGCCAAATCACATTTGGCTACTGTGGTCAAGGACCTATATGGCTTCGTTAGAGCCAGACGTGCATGTAGGGAGTTCGCGTTTGCTTCGGCTGCAGTAAAATACGAACCCAGGAAGCTGATAGCTTCCAATATCAGGGGGAAGGACCTCTTCCCGAGTGAAGTGGTCAAGGAAGTAGTAGACAAGGCCGCCACGTAGATTAGAAATCTTCTATTCTCCGGCGAAGAGGAAGTCTTCCCCGGATGAGGGTCCCCAGCTTAAGAGGAAGACTAAAAGACCAAGGTTGCCCTCTCGCCCTGCCAGACAGCAGCAACAACAACAACAACTTCCCACAGTTCCCATGACCGTGGTGCCCCAGATGGTGGCTCAACCCTAACTAACTTATCAGATGGTGCCTCAGCAGCTGGTTGCCCAGTCACCAGCGTTTAACCCTGCATACGAGAGGCAGACCACTACCTTTCGTCCCCAAGGTACGGGGTCTAAAAGGGGCTCCTCTAGATACCCCCCAAGAGGAAGAGGGGTTAAGGGAGGACGCGGTCAAAGAGGCATGTCCTCCGGACAATCGAAGCAATGAGATGCTTCCGGTATTTCAGGATCGCTGGACCTTCGATCCTTGGGCCCACAGCCTAATCAAGAACGGACTTGGATGGAGCTGGAGGGAAGCTCCACCACCATTTCCTCAATTCTTCCAACACTCCACCCCCGTCATGGAAGAATACACCCGAGAACTTTTGAGCAAACGGATGATAAGGAGGGCAAAGTCCATCAAATTCCAAGGAAGGTTGTTTTGTGTTCCCATGAAGGACTCAGACAAACTCAGAGTCATTCTGAACTTGCCGCCACTTAACAAGTTTATAGAAAACAACAAGTTCAGGATGTTAACCCTTCAACACATAAGGACCCTGTTACCAAAAGGGGCGTACACAGTCTCGATAGACCTGGCAGATGCCTACTGGCATATTCCAATCAGCCGCCCCCTCTCCTCCTACCTAGGATTCAGGCTACAGAAGAAGAAATACATCTTCATAGCCATGCCCTTTGGACTAAACATAGCACCAAGGCTCTTTACAAAGCTTGCAGATGCAGTCGTTCAACAACTACGCCTAGAAGATGTCCAGGTAGTAGCCTACCTGGAAGACTGGCTGGTGTGGGCAGCATCCAGGACGGAGTGTATGCAAGCATCCAAGAAAGTGATCCAATTCCTGGAGCATCTGGGATTCAAGATCAACGTCAAGAAGTCTCGATTATCTCCAGCTCAAGAGTTTCAATGGCTAAGAATGCATTGGAACTTAAAGTCACACCGTCTCTCCATTCCCCCAGGGAAGAGGGGAGAGATAGCAGGATCTGTCAAGAGACTGCTGAAATCCGACAAGATCTCAAGACACCAACAGGAGAGAGTACTGGACTCTCTTCAGTTTGCATCAGTGACAGACCCAGTGCTAAGAGCAAAGCTAAAAGATGCATCAGGAGTTTGGAGAAGATACGTATCAAACGCTCGAAGAGATCTAAGAAGACCGGTACAGACTCGACTACGATCACTTCTCAAGTCATGGTCGAAGGCCAAGAACCTAAAGAGGACCGTACCCTTGCAACGACCTCTACCTTCAGTCATCATTCATACGGATGCATCAAAGGAAGGATGGGGAGGTCACTCCCATCAACGGAAAATCCAAGGGACTTGGTCTTCTCTCTTCAAGACCTTCCACATCAACATTTTGGAGGCCATGGCAGTCTTTCTGACGCTGAAGAAACTGTCCCCTCGCAAATCAGTCCATATAAGACTGATCCTGGACAGCGAGGTGATAGTGAGATGTTTGAATCGTCAAGGCTCGAGATCGCTCCAAATCAACCAAGTGAAAAGAAGAGATGGCATTTATCAGCAGTTCACCTTCAAGGGTTCCGCAATGTGACGGCGGACACTCTATCCAGGCTCACGCCAATAGAGTCAGAATGGTCCCTAGACGCAGGCTCATTCTCCTTCATCTTACGTCAAGTCCCAAAACTGCAGATCGACCTCTTCGCGACGAGCGACAAGAAACTACCTCGTTATGTGGCCCCATATGAGGATCCTCTAGCGGAAGTGACGGACACCATGTCCCTCGACTGGAACAGATGGAACCGGATTTACCTGTTCCCTCCAACCAATCTCTTAATGAAGGTCCTCAACAAGCAGAGATCCTTTCGGGGAACGGCAGCTCTAGTGGCTCCCAAGTGGCCAAAGAGCAACTGGTTCCCGCTAGTATTGGAACTGAAGCTGAGGCCAACCCCTCTGCTGGACCTAGTACTGTCTCAACAAGTACAGAAGTCGACTGTCTTCGCTTCATCACAGAGAACCCAACCCTTCATCTCATGATTTTCTCTCCTTAGCAGTAAACAAAAGATTTGGGATCTGAAGAGACAATATAGAATTCCTAGAAGAATATAAGTCTAAATCAACCAGAAGACAATATGAGTCATCTTGGAAAAAGTGGGTTGCTTTCGTCAAAAGCAAAAGGACCAAATGAAATCTCAACGAACTTCTGTTTGTCCTTTATCCAACTTCATAAACAAGGTTTGGCGGCAAATACGATAACCACGTGTAAATCAGCTCTGACTAGAACTCTGCTATACGCCTTTCAAGTAGGATTGTTAAACGAAATCTTTAACAAGATCCCTAAGGCTTGTGCTAGACTCAGGCCTGCAGCCCCTCCAAAGCCTATTTCATGGTCCTTGGACAAGGTCCTACACTTTGCTTCAACCGTGAACAATGAGGATTGCTCTCTGAAAGACCTGACTCAAAAAGTTATATTCTTGTTTGCTCTAGCCTCGGGGGGCAGAGTTAGTGAAATAGTGGCCCTATCCAGAGATGAGGGCCATATTCAGTTCACAAAAGTGAGAAAACAATCTTTTTCCTGATCCAACATTTCACGCTAAGAATGAGCTACCCACCAAAAGATGGGGTCCCTGGAGAATCTGCCCTCTGAAGGAAGATGTCTCGCTGTGCCCAGTGGAGTGTCTAAAGGTCTACCTTCGAAGAACTTCAGACTTCAGGGGAGGACAGCTCTTTAAAGGAGAAATCTCAGGATCAAACCTATCCCTAAAACAACTAAGGCCGAAAATCACCTATTTTATTTGCAGAGCAGATCCCAACAGTACACCCGCAGGTCATGATCCAAGAAAAATCGCTTCTTTACTGAACTTCTCTCAGTATAGGGATTTTGAGCGTCTTCACTCATACACTGGATGGAAGTCATCCAAGTGCAAGAACTCAAGCGTTTCGTGGTGGCGGCAGGTAGTGTACTAAAACCTGTCGTCTAGTGCTGCAATGAACAGTGAATTGATTGGGACTATCACTGAAAGGGTGAAGGTGTTGACACCTCTCAGTGCTATACTTTGAAATAAGTGTCACCAAGGTGACACTAAGGACTGTTCTAATTAATTGAGGTGAAGAAACAGATAATACTTGTGCCGTGTGCTCTTACACAGTGTGAAGAGACAGTCAATATCACAGAAATGCATATTAGAAAATTGAACAAATTTTCAGATTTATAGTGGCTTTAATATTTTTTCCCTTACAGGTGAAACAAACATTTTCTGTGCTTTGATTGTTGGACATGTTTCTTATTGCATTTATTAACATTATGTTATATATGTTATTTCTGCTGGTTATTTATTACCAATAGATTATTAATGTGTATCTGAGTCTTATTTCACCCCGAAATTGATTTTCAATAAAAATATATCAGAGTTTTATTATCCATAAACTGCATATATTTCAACTAATAATATGTATAGCTAATACCGTTGTTCTTATAAGGGTACAAACACTACCTGGTAATGCTTGTTTCAATTAGTCATACATACAGCGAGACATGTATGTTGTTTCAATTAGTCATACATACAGCGAGACCTGTATGTTGTTGAAGCTATGTTTGTTCATATGTTATATGCAAACCTTGAGACTCCTTTCCTACGTCTAGTATGACTCTTCCCTGCAGGGGGCAGGAAGCACTAACATGGTTTATGCTTAGCAGTAATGACGTATAACGGTAACGTCATATGTCTCAATGATCTGTATGACCAAGGAATAACTGTCCCGAGGTTAAGGCACTTTTAAAATCCACAGATACAGTACTTTCTAAATAATTCTCTGGTAACCTTCCACCAGGACGACATGGCTTGAGCTCAAAAAACGGATTTTGAGCGAAGCGAAAAATCTATTTTTGGGAGAGATAGCCATGTCGTCCTGATGGACCCGCCCTCCTCTTCTATAGAAAAGGCCTTGGCAGGATCCCTCCCGAAACTACTATATCTGTAGCACCATGCTCAACGCTACAAGAAATAGTGCGCTGGGTTGACTACAGCGCCATCTAGATACTCTACAGTAGTACGAGAAGAAAGGATACCTTGATAACAGCTCCCCTTCTAATTTTGCCACTTTCCCCCTTGAAGCGAAAACGCTATTTGGGGTGAAGATTGCTATATGTCGTATCAAGATATACGTCCCCTGATTTATGCGATATCCTTGGGAGAAATGTTAAGGATATTCGCGCCAGGAGTTAGAATTCTGGAGACCTAAAGTAAATTCTCTGGGAATATCACTGTAGACCAGTGTTTCTTAAAGTGTGGTCCGCGGACCCCCAGGGGTCCGTGGATTATTCCAAGGGGTCCGCAGGATGATTTTTAATATCGATTTCAGTCAAATTTTCGGCCAAAACGTCCTAAATTCCGATTTTTGTAGCACCAAATGCTGATGGCTTTTTACAGTGGCTAAGTTACATTGAGATGGAAGTAATTCAAGTAATGCCGCCTTCCTCCCTTGGGGTGAAATCCTCAACGAAACTCTGAAAAAGACACACAAAAAAACAACTTTATAGAAGGCAGTGGTGTTTATGATTTGGCAACATTGTACTGACTGATGCCTGGTGGTGCTGCCGCCCGCCACATATCAGTTGACGTTAAGGCTGCTGTGAGGAACACACGGCAGTTGCTTGTGCTCCTCTTTGTAGGTAAGAAAATCATCTGGATGCTTATGACAACATTCTGATTTTTTATATGCCATTTGTTTAACGTTATCACCTACCTTTTTGAGATTAGAATTTCGAATACTAGACCTCGTGACCTCGCCAAGTTACTTGCAGGATAAACATCAGAAGACAGCCTAGCTTACTTTTTAGCATCAGGATAATGGATCTGTGGCTCAAGACAGGCTCACTTACAAAGAAAAAAACTGAATTCCAGAACAACAACCAAGACAGCACTGGCCTTAAAGAAGAAAGAAACGATGCTAACAGTGCAACTGAGCTCAAGCTACTGGAGGCAGGCGCAGATGCCATGGACGAAGGGAACACCGCTGACACAAACCAAAGCAGTACAGATGCCTCGGTTACCACTGTAGGGCACAAGCAAACACACCAAGAAACAGCCAAAAAGAAGCGTAAATACTGCAGTGATTACTTGAAACTTGGATTTTTTTGGCAAGACAACAGTGAGGATCCTATCCCACAGTGTGTTTTGTGCTATGAAACATTAGCTTATGAGGCTATGAAACCCTCAAAGCTCAGAAGACATTTCGAGTCCAGACATAAGGAATATGTGGGAAAACCCATAGAATTTTTTCAAAGAAATGTAATGAACTTGATATTCACAGAAAAAAGGAAGCTTCATCTTTTTTCATACCTGGGGAAAATGCAAAGGCCACTGAATCTTCATACAAAGTGTCGTTATTAATTGCAAAAACAGGAAAGGCGCATTCCATAGGCGAGACTTTGGTCAAACCAGCAGCCAAGATAATGATAGAGATCATGCTTGGAGAAAAGGCTAGTAAAGAAATAAACAAGATACCTTTGTCCAACGACACTGTCAAGAAAAGGATAACGTCAATGGCTGAAAATGTGAAAGTTCAGCTGGTGTCACAATTACAGCAGAGTCTGTATTTTTCACTACAGCTGGACGAGTCCATAGATATAGGGAACGAGGCAAATCTTTTGTGCTTTGTTAGGTACATTTACTGTGGGGAAGTACATGATGAATTTCTTTTCTGTTGTCCTCTTCCTACAAACACAACAGGAGAGGCTATCTTTAATGTAGCTAACGATTTTATTGTCCAAAATGAACTCTCCTGGTCGCGATGTGTTGGAATCGGCACAGATGGCCGGCGTCAATGACCTTAGATGTCAGGATGCCTGAAAACTTTAAATCATTCATTCATTCAGCACAGATGGTGCAACTGCGATGACTGGTAAACTAAGGGGCCTAGTGAGTCGGGTACAAAGCATTGTACCACAGGTAAATGCAACACATTGTTGCATTTACCGTGAACAACTTGCTGTGAAACATATGCCTACCTGTCTTAAAACAGTTCTGGAAGAGGCAGTAAAGATTGTCAATTTCATCAAAGGGAAAGCACTGAACACCCACTTATTTACAGTTCTGTGTGAAGAGATGGGAAGCGAACACACAAAACTCCTTTACCATACAGAGGTTCGCTGGCTGACACGGGGAAAAGTTCTTTCCCGTCTCTTTGAACTTCGTGAGGAAGTGCAAATTTTCTTGTATGAACGTCATGACCTCTATAATCGAATGCATGACACCCAGGGGCTCACAAAACTGGCATACCTGTCTGATATTTTCAGTACACTAAACGGATTGAATCTGTCTTTGCAAGGAAAAGATACTACCATCTTTAAAGTGCAGGACAAAATACAGGCAACACGAATGAAGCTGGACTTGTGGTGCGGCCGCATTGACCGCAAAAATTTTGAGTCTTTTCCTTCATTAGCAGATTTCCTGCTTACTTACAACACAAGCTTTCAAAGCCCATCTGCAAGGCCTTCACTTAGAGTTAGGAAAATATTTTGAAGAACCAGACCCAAGCTTTGAGTGGATTAGAAATCCATTTGTTACAGATAAAGTAGATATAGAAAATGTCAGTGTCAACCTGTCATCAAAAGAGGCTGATAATCTTGTCGAGATTGCAACAAGTGGGACACTGAAGACCCTATTCAGGGAAAGAAGTTTGGACAATTTTTGGGATCAAGTCCAGCCAGAGTACACTGGACTTGCAGAAATTGCTTTGAAACACTTGATGCCCTTCCCAACAACGTACAACTGTGAAATTGGATTTTCTACATTGGTTGATCTTAAAACGAAGAAGCGCAACCGAATCAATGTCAAACCCGACATGCGACTGAAACTCAGCAGACTGGAGCCAGACATTCCAACAGTAGTGAGGCAACAAAAACAGTATCATTCATCGCAATAAGTATGGTTGTGAGATATGAGGAGGAAGCGTTGCTGTTAAGTTCATGAAAATTTGTATGCAAAATTATCAATGTTGTGGAAATAATGTTAAGCAAAATATAAACATTTATGTTGAATATAAGCCATTAATAAATAATTCAGTTGTAATTTCAGTATATTATGACCTGCAAACACTTTCAAACTCAAGAGGAAAATTATAATAATAAAGGGTCCGCTACATGAGTAATTTTAATAAAAGGGGTCCGCTGCACAAAAAAGTTTAAGAAACACTGCTGTAGACAAATATCCCTTAAAAAGCTACTTATAGGAACCTTCCATCAGGACGACATGCTATCTCACCCAAAAATAGCTTTTTCGCTTCGCTCAAAATCAGTTTATATATATATATATATATATATATATATATATATATATATATATATATATATATATATATATATGTGTGTGTGTGTGTGTGTGTGTATGTGTATAAAGTACAAGAGAGAGAGAGAGAGAGAGAGAGAGAGAGAGAGAGAGAGAGAGAGAGAGAGAGAGAGAGAGAGAGAGAGAGAGGAACACATGTATAAGCTTACTTGTTCCCAGATGCAAAAAAGATCACTGAAAAAATTGCAGTCAAAATCCAACTTCATCGAAATTCGTAAAACAATGAGCCAGGCTTCGACGTTACCACAAAATAAATATATTCATGACACCTCTGTGAGAAAGCCTTAAAAAATCTCTCTCTCTCTCTCTCTCTCTCTCTCTCTCTCTCTCTCTCTCTCTCTCTCTCTCTCTCTCTCTCTCTCTCTCTCTCTCTCTCCCACACACGTCCTAATTTTATTCTATTTGCTTTTAACTGGATTAAAAATAACGACTGTTTGTTTCCATGAATGGATGGTGATTTTGAAGTTTAAAGAGGTACATGGGAAGAATTAATATATTTTTCAATTCAATTTTTGTGAATTTTATTTTGTGATAAATGTGTAGAATACTGACATGCAAAAGATCCTTCATGTTATAATCAATATGCCATACCAATATCTCAGTTTGTAAGCAGCTGAAATTAAGGTGATTTAATAGATATAATAATTAAAAATGAAAAATAATGACATGATTCTAATAAGAATATTTGTGATTTCAAATGATTATTGTAAAATTAGGAAATGTCACTTTGGTCAGAAGTAAGAATAATATGACGAAACTGAGTATATTGGCATATGCAAAATTAACGTTTCCATCTCAGGTTAAATAATGAATATAAACTCAAATAGAAAATACGTTATTTTATGTCATCATGAAAATTATGATCAGCTTTATACACATTAACAACATAGTAAACAATCATTATTATTAGTTTTTTCCTTAAGAAGGGGCTGTTGTTGTTTTTGTTGTTGTTGTTGTTTAAAACCTATCCTCCAGTGAAACAAAATCCTACGGAAAAAGCAACGTATATTTATACAAAAGGCAATCGGCAATTTTAACTTTCCTTAACAGTTTAAAGCCATTAGACAATTAGTCAATCTATTACTTGAAACCAAAAGTGCTAAAAGAGATGGAGGAAAACAATCACTTCAAGCTGAGCCAGGTAGCCTGTCATTAAGTCCTAATGGGAAACAATTAACACTGAAGGACGCGAGAATCAAGCTCATGTTGCATTCATGGGATAGCTTTCAAGTGCAAAATACCAAGCCTCAGTTGAGGTACGCTTGACTGAAAAGGCCAACCCACTCCCAGGTCATAGAGCTTAAATATATATGTATGTATGTATGTATGTATGTATGTATTTATACATATATATACATATATGCATATATATATGCATATATATATATATATATATATATATATATATATATATATATATATATATATACATATATTCTTATGAAGCTGGTCTGGTATAAGAGTAGA
>NC_090739.1:26731850-26734350 GCF_036898095.1 Palaemon carinicauda
AGAAGGCTGCTTCTTGAAGGGGACCCCACTTCAGGTCCTTTGGCTTGCCCTTGAGGGAGGCGTAGAGGGGAGCAAGAGTGGCGGCAATGGCTGGCAGAAAACGGTGATAATAGTTGATCATGCCCAAGAATTCCTGCAGAGCTTTGACGGTCGAGGGCGCGGGGAAATTCTGAACGGCTGCTACCTTCTCAGGGAGGGGATGGACTCCTTCAGGAGTGATACGGTGCCCTAAGAACGACACTTCGTTGGCGCCAAAGGTACACTTGTCGTACCGGACTACAAGGCCGTTTTGTTGCAGGCGGTCGAGCACGATGCGCAGGTGACGGAGGTGTTCCTCTTTTGAGGAGGAGAACACAAGTATGTCGTCCACATAACATACACAGAAAGGGAGGTCCCCTAAGATGCCATCCATGAGACGTTGAAACGTTGCCCCAGCATTACAAAGGCCAAAACAGGAGTAATTGAAGGTGTATGTGCCAAACGGAGTGGTGATGGCGGTCTTGGGGTTGTCTTCTGGGTTCATAGGCACCTGATAATACCCCTTCAGGAGGTCGAGCGTAGAGAAAACCTTCGCTTTGTGCAGGTAGGAGGTCACATCGGCAATGTTTGGGAGGGGGTAGTGATCCGGTTCTGTTTGCATGTTCAGGCGCCTGTAATCCCCGCACGGACGGAGGGAGCCGCCTTTCTTCAGAACGATGTGTAAGGGTGACGACCATGGGCTGGAGCCCTTTTGGCAAAGGCCCATTTTCTCCATTTCGGCGAACGTCTGTTTGGCGACTGCCAATCGTTCCGGTGCCAGACGTCTGAATTTTGCGAGGACTGGGGGTCCTGTTGTCTTGATATGGTGATAAATACCGTGCTTGGCAGGAACCGTGGGCGTTTGGCGAAGTTCTGGACGGAAAACTTCCGGGTACGACGTGAGGAGGTGGGCGTAGGCATCCGTGGGTGCGCTGATGTGGAGAGCGAGGTTAGAGGGGGCGGGTTGAAGAGGTGTCGACAAGTACGAGTCTGCGTTGACCAATCGTCGGTGGGCGACATCGACCAGAAGGTGGAAATGAGAGAGGAAATCCGCACCGAGGATTGGCATTGTGACGTCAGCAACGAGAAACTTCCAATTGAATTTACCGTTTCCGAACGATAATGTGAGGTTTTCGTAACCGTAGGTGGGTATCGCAGATCCGTTGGCAGCTACCAAGCGGACGTCGGCAGATGTAGACAGACTACGTCGTGCCTTGAAGAGTTTCCTTGGCAAAAGAGAACGACAAGCACCCGTGTCTACCAAAAATCGCACGCCCGTTCCTGCATCCTGTAAAAAGAAAAGATTAGAAACATGGGAGGCCACCGCCACAAGCGATGGCCTACTTACACGTTTTTTGGCCACTGACAATCTTTGGCACATTTCTTCGCGGTTGCCCCGAATCTGAAGTGCTAGTAGCAAAACTGCGGCGGATGGGAGGTAGTAAGTGGCTGTAGAAGTCATTCGTTGGGGCGCGAGTGATTGGTGGGTGGTGGGCGGCTTTGTCGCCGCTTCGGCACGTCACAGGGTAGGCGTGTATGTCCTACGGCATTCATGTCAGCTTCGGTTGACGTTGAATAGGCATCCTCGTCGTCAGGGGTGGAGGCGTTGATGGAGGTCTTGAAGTGGCTGTCCATAAGGGCGTCGGCTTTGGTCATCAAGTCCTTTATGGGTAAACTATCGACATCGGGTATGGCAGCGCGTACAGGTTCAGGTAAACGGCGTATCCAAAGGGCACGAAGTAGGTTCACCTCACGAGGAGAGCCGTCTGCGGCAGGTTGAAGGCGAGCGATACTGGTCATTTCCCTGAGGGCAAGCGAAGCCCTTTGGTCCCCCAACGGTTGTTGCGAGAGCTGAAAAAGCTTTGCTATACGGGCGGCTGGCGACGGCGAGTACTGCTGCAGAAGGTATGTTTTGAGGGCGTCATACGCTATTGGGGTGTCTCCTTGTTCACAAAGCCAGTCGGATATTTCTGGGAAGGTGTCCTCGGGTATCGCCGCGAGAACATAATCCGCTTTGGTGGTTGAGCGAGTCACGCCCCTGATACGAAAGTGGACTTCTGCGCGTTGAAACCAAGCAAACGCTTCCCCGCTGGCGAACGGTGAAAGTTTCAATGGGGTGGCCGCAGCGCCAACTGCTGTAGTAGAGTCCGTCTCCGTCATAGTACCAACGATGGAGGGGCGAGGGAGGTGGGGGTGGAAGGCAGTGGGAGCGAGTCGACTTCCGGGGTCACCAATGTGACGAGCCGAGAGAGGGTTGTGAACTCAAAGGCAGGATGCAATTAACTGAGTTATATTGTTATAGAACACACTCCTTTATATACAAAACCTCAAGGCAACAGGACATAACAAGTTAACAAGACAGACAATGTTACAGAGGAAACAGCAGACATGAATTTTCATGTTCGTTTAGTACGAGGGAAGAGCGAAGATACAAGCATGATATATGCAAAAGGAATTAAGTACAATTGTGTGACACACGGTT
>NC_090739.1:26736850-26744350 GCF_036898095.1 Palaemon carinicauda
GCATTACTGTATCTGTGGATTCTCAAGTGGTGCCGTACCCTCAAGAAAGTATTTTCTTGGTCTGTCTAGACCTAGAGACCTATGATGTTACCGTCATACATCATTTCATCTAAGCCTGAACTATGTTAGTGCTTCCTGCCCCCTACAGGGAAGAGTCGTACTAGACTCTGGAAAAAGTCTCGAGGAGTACATATTAACTATGGATGACTAAATGACAAGCTTTTATAGTGGTCTCGCCCTATACATTATAAAGAAAGTTTGTATAAGAGTCACCAATGTCAGTATGAATTCCTGACATCTCCCCCAGTGTGTCTGCTCTTATTAAACTATCGGATAACAGTTGTATCCGTATAGGAACAAATTTTGCATCTCTACCACCATCCCCTTAGGGTACAATGTTAATCCTTCCTAAGGAAGGGTTAAAGCGAGTGGATTTTTGCTTGAAGAAAGGAACAATCTTAAAAGACATTCCATGTTAAAATTATCCATATTTTAAACTTAATGCTCCGTATATTTCTAATAAAATGAGTGTGGGCAAATAAGATGCAGGGTTCACTATGAACTAGTTTATTAAAAATTTAATAAACATATATATCAGTCAACATTTATAAAATTTATGAAATGTGGACGATATCCATTGAAACAAAGAAAAAAATAAACAGAAAATATTTTGTCTAAATGGAAACAGATTTGCCACTTTAATCGAATTATTAATAATATTGATACAGTCTGTATCACTGTTTATTTACACTAGCGTAAGAAACGCTTGGCACAAGTGTCCGTATTATGCTTTAGTTCACCAAAGTCAATGGAACAGTTCGTAAGGACACGTTAGTGGCCTATCACTCAGTGTGTAGTAACAGTCTGTGACTACACACCCACCCTCTTAATTAATCGTCCCAAATTAATTTTACTGTTCCTCGCATATTTAAACAGCAGGTTTAAGAATTCTACCTGCTGCTACCACAGACCTCTTGAGTTGCTCCACTTGCTTCACATAGTGCATAAAGAACACCTTGGATGACTACCAGCCGGTGTACGAACAAGAATATTCAAAATCCATATAATTAAAGAAATTTTATGGAAGAGGCAACTTTCCTCGGATCATGACTTGAGGGTGTACTGTCTGGATCCGCTCTGCAAATAAAATAGGTGTGTTTCGCCCTTAGTTGTTTCAGAGATAAATTTGAACCCGAGGTTTCCCCTCTGAACAGCTGTCCTCCCATAAAGTCTGAAGTTCTATGGAGATAGACCTTTAAGCACTCCACTGGACAGAGATGCATCTTCCTTCAGAGGGCAGATTTTCTAGGGACCCCACCTGTTGGTGGGTAGCTTGTTCTTGGCAAGAAACGTTGGGTCTGGAAACGGATTCAGTTCTCCCCCTTTCAAGAACTGAACATGGCCTTCCTCTATCAAGAGAGCCACCATTTCCTTAACTCTAGCCCCCGAAGCGAGTGCAAACAAAAACATAACTTTTTGAGTTACATCCTTCAAAGTGCACTCCACATTTTTCATTATTGATGCAAATGAGGAACCTTATCTAGTGCCCATGAAATGGGTCTTGGAGGCGCTGAAGGTCTAAGCTTAGCACCGACCTTCAGAATTTTATTAAAAATGTCATTAGAAAGGTCGACCTGAAAGGTATATAGTATCGGTCTTGTCAAGGCAGACTTGCACGTTGATATTGCGTTGGCTGCTAAACCTTACTCATGAAGGTGAATGAAGAAAATAAACAGAAGTCTATCAAGATTTCTTTTGGTTTCTTCGCCTTGACAAAAGACACCCACTCTTCCATGATGACTAATATAGTCTTCTGGTAGATTTGGACTTAAATTTCTCCAAAAAGTCTATGCTGTCTCTTGATATCCTGCAGCTTTTTCTCATCGCTAGGGAGAGAAAATCATGAGAAGCAGGTTCCAGGTTTTCTGTGATGAAGCGAAGACAGTCGACTTCTGTACTCGCTGAGTCAGGTTGGATCCGGTAGCGGTATAAACTTCAGTCGTAGTTCCAATGCCAGAGGGAACCAAACGCTGTTTGGCCACTTGTGGGCCACTATTGCCACTTTCCCTTTGAAGGATCTCATGTTGAGGACCTTCAAAAGGAGGTTGTGCGGAGGGAACAGGTAAATTCTGGACCATCTGTTCCAGTCTAGGGACATAGCGTCCACTGCTTCTGCCAGCGGATCCTCGTACGGGGACACATAACGATGTGTTTACTTGTTGTTTTTCGTCGCAAAGAGGTCTATCTGCAGTTCTGGGACTTGACTTCAGATGAAGGAGAACGATCCTGCGTCTAGGGATCATTCTGACTCAATCGGTGTGAACCTGAATAGAGCGTCCGCTGTCACGTTGTGGACCACTTGAACGTGAACTGCTGACAGGTGCCATTTCTTTCTTTCCGCCAAACGGAATATGGCCAACATCACTTGGTTGATTTGAGGCGATCTCGACTCTTGTCGATTCAGGCATCTCACTATCACCTCACTGTCTAGAACCAATCTTATGTGGATCAAGTGGCGAGGAGAAACTTTCTTTAGTGTCAGAAGTACTGCCATGACTTCTAGAAAGTTGATGTGAAATGACTTGAAAAGATTGGAACAAGCTTCCTGGACTCTCTTCTGGTGAGAGTGGCCTCCCCAGCCTTCCTTTGAAGCGTCTGTATTGACAGTAACTGACGGGGGAGGATGTTGAAGAGGTATCGATATCTTCATTTGCTTGGCTTTGGACCACGGCTTGATAAGCGTTCGCAGTCGAGTCGGTAGTGGTCTCATCAGATCTCTTCGCGCGTTTGATGCGTATTTTCTCCGGACTCCTGTTGCATCCTTTAGCTGTGCTCTTAGCACTGGATCTGTTATCGAAACAAACTGTAGAGAGCCCAGCACTCTCTCCTGTTCGCGTCTTGATATCCGTTTGGATTTCAATAGTCTCTTGACAGATCCTGCTATTTCTTTCCTCTTCTTCCCAGAATGGAAAGTCGATGTGACTCCAAATTCCAGTGGATTCCCAACCACTGAAATTTTTGAGCTTGAGATAGTCGAGACTTTTTGATGTTGATCTTGAATCCCAGATGTTCCAGGAACTGGATCACTATCTTAGAGGCTTGCATGCATTCTGTCCTGGATGCTGCCCACACCAGCCAGTCGTCCAAGTAGGCCACTACTTGGATCCCCTTTAGGCGTAATTGATGGACGGTTGCGTTCGCAAGCTCCGTGAAAATCATTGGGGCTATGTTTAGCCCGAATGGTATGGCTCTGTAGGCGTAAAGTCTTCTTTGTAACTTAAACCCTAGTTAGGAGGAGAGGTGACGATTAATTGGAGCGTACCAATAAGTGTCTGACAAGTCAATGGAGACGGTGTATGCCCTTTTTTGGGCAGTAGGGTCCTTATGTGTTGAAGTGTGAGCATCCTGAACTTTTAGTTCACTATGAACTTGTTGAGTGGCGACAAGTCCAGAATGACTCGAGTTTTCTGAGTCCTCCTTTGGCACACAAAACAGCCTTCCTTGGAACTTGATGGACTTTACTTTTCGGATTACTCTTTTCTCTAAGAGTTCTCGGACATATTCTTCCAGAACGGGGGTAGAGTGTTGGAAGAACTGAGGAAATTGAGGTGGAGGACTGTTCCAGCTCCAACCTAGTCCATTCTTTATTAGGCTGTGGGCCCGGGTATCGAAGATCCAACGATCCCTAAATAGATGTGGTCTCCCTCCTACTGGAAGCATCTCACTTCTGCTGTTGTGGACCTGAGACCTTGCTTCCTTGACCGCGTCCTCCCCTGAATCCCCTTCCCCTTGAAGGGCGTCTAGAAAAACCTCTGGCTGTTCCTCTAGCTTTTCAATAAAAGGAAGAAATCTGCCTTTCAAAAGCTGGATTAAAAACCGGCGACTGTGTCGCCACTTGTTGAGGTACCAACTGGTACGTGGTTGGAGGTTGTGCCACTATCTGAGGCACCGCGGTCGCAGGAAGTTGCTGTTGTTGCTGTCGGTAGGGCTTAGCCGGCTGAGAGGATAGCCTAGGCCTTTTTGTCTTCATCTTGGGTTGGGGACCCTCTTCCGGAGAAGACTTTCTCTTAAGGTTTAAGCCCCACTTTTGGAGAAGGTTCCTATTCTCCGTGGCGGCATTGTCTACTACCTCTTTAACTACTTCGTTGGGAAAGAGGTCTTTACCCCATATGCAAGAGAAGATCAGTTTCCTCGGTTCGTGCCTCACCGCAGCCGAGGCGAACACGAACTCTCTACAGGCTCTCCTAGCCTTAATAAAGCTATAGAGATCCTTCGTAACTGTGGCCAGATGGGTTTTGGCCACTACCATGAACATGCCTGTTTCTTGGGGTCACTTGCCTTCGTTTCTAACGTCGTTTGCAATGACATCGATGCCGCAAGTCTTTCTTTCGTCTCTTGCTCTCTGTGCAAAAGAAACTCTGACAACTTTGGAAGTTCCTCACCAAACTGACGTTCGGCAATATCAGCTTCCAACTTCCTGACTGAGAAGGTAAGGTGAACGTCCTTCCAGTCTTTTTGGTCCAATGGTAAGGTCAGGGATAACGGCTTGCATTCCTCCAGAGAGGGGCATGGCTTCCCTGCCTCTGCCGCCTTCAAGGCTGCCTTATATCCCTTTTCCATGAAGGGAAAGGCTCTGGTTGGAGAGGCCACAAAGGAGGGAAGCTTCTTACTCAAAGCTGGCACCTTCGAGTTCGTGAAGCCTCTCTCTTTCATCGAGCTCGCTAGTAATGCCTGTGCTTTACTATGGTCAAGGACTATGACCTCCTTCGGCTCCGTTTCCTCCTTTGAGGCTGGCTCCTTCCTAAGACGGACATAGCAGTCCGGGTAAGAGTCTTTGCTGGGTCAAAATTCCACATCTTTCAGGAGAATTGAGCCCAACTTCTCCGATATAACAATCTTCCTCAACTTCTCCGATATAACAATCTTCCCGGTTGTCATTGGCATGTGTTCGGCATACCTCCAAGGATTGGTATCCAAGCACAAAGGAAGATCCTTCACGTTGAGTCGCTTCTGGGGCCCACGTGATGCTGCGAGTCTGTGTATCTCCAGTTTCATCGCAGCTTCCTTTTCATCATTCTTCTTTTGTATTTGCTGAATCATTTCAACAATAGAAGAAAGAGTCCTTCCCAGATCATCTGGGATAGCAGACGATGTAGAGGGAACAGGTTCTGGGGACAGAACCGATGTAACCGACACCTCGTCGATTTCTTCCTCTTCTATTTCTGGAGCCTGGGTCAGCTCCTCCTCCTGACCTTCTCCCAGAAGGTCCTTCTCTGTATAATCCGACACCTCTGACATCCTATCGTCCAATTGGATGTCTTGAAGGGCAGCCGAGGCTGAAGGATGACTGCATCAGCCGATGCCTTAGGGAAAAGGTAGGCCCTCATCTTCTCGTTTGGAAGGTAGGGGCCTGAAGTGTTTTTCTGAAAACCCCTCACCCAGGTTCGCAACTTTTCCCTAGCAGCATCCCTTGACTCCGCCGACTTAGGGGTGTCAAATGCCTCGGTAATCAGGTTGGAACATGTAGTACATACCTGAGGGTCCCAATACCAGAGATCACCTTTGGAGACTGCGCATGCTGCGTGCCTCCTGCATAACTCATGTCCACAGAAGTTCTTACTGCGGACATTGCAGAACATACTCCCGCACTTCGGATGGTCTTCCTGTAAAGAGAAGAGAATCCATGAGTATCAAGTGAAGGCTTTTCACTTATTATTAATACATGTAGCTTATACAGTAAAGCTAGAAAGGAGAGAAGGAAAGACACATACTTGTATTCCCTGCCCAGCCAATTGCTGTAACCTCCCAAGATATTAAAACTATGGTTAATCCTATTCTAGAATACCTTATAAATTTTCCTAAGCGGAAGGTGTAACTCACACCTTGAAATAAAGTTTTAATAAACGGGATAGAATGAATACAGAAAGAACTCACTTTCTATATACTGTATGATCTCAACAAAAAGCTGTACAAGATAACATTAAGTATGTTGGGAGAACTTTAGTGTTACAACAAACTCTATACTGTAGTTATATCAATGCAGTGTGTACTACACAACAAATATAGTAACTACTGTACATCGCATGCTGTCGTGCCGGCCGGCATTTACCCTTATGTAGTTCAAAGGTATGATACCTTTAACTAATGGGCGGCAGAACACTGGTTCACAAATGTGTGCCGGCCGGCAATCACTGCCGGTCGGCAACTGAAAACACTAGCACCCGGCTGCCGGCTGCTAATCGTAGTGGCTGGCAGATCTCGGGATGTGTTTCTACTGCCGGCCGGCAAAGGTAGTGATACCCATGCCGGCCGGCAGTGACTACAAACCAGAGAACCTCCACCTACCCGGCTGCCGGCCGCTAAGCCGGCAGCCAGGCCAGGGCCACAATACACTAACAAGAGAAACAGTATGGTTGTAAGGTTGTAAGGTTATAAGGCAGCCTTGCCGTACATCCTTCCACCCAGAAAGAGTGAACATATGGAAGGGGAGAATGTAGCATTCAGGCTTCCTAATATCCAAAGCCTGCCGGGCTCTACCAGCAGACATGGAAGGGAGACCAAGGGAGGTTTGGGGTTCACTCTAGAAGAAAAAGGGTGTGCCGGCCGGCAGAAAGCTGAGCCGGTCCCACATCCTAACCTACACTAGGTACAGATGTAGGACTACGGCCAAGAGATGTGATGGCTAGGCCATCACTGAGAAAGAAGGGAGGAAAAGGATAAGGGCCCTGTAAACTTTGCTCTAGTATGAGACATACTCAGTGGTTAAGAAAGCTCATCGTAACCTAGGGTTTGTCTATTAGAGAGGAAGGTTGGCAATACTTGCCACCTTCCTCCTTACCAGAACAAAGTTTGGTGTAGTTATTTCGCCAGGCAACGGAGAAAAACTCATTCTCCAGCCCGAGAATAACAACACAGGACAGTCTGCTAGACCACTAGTAAAGGAATCATTTCGTGCAGACTCCTTCAGATGTGGGCTAGGGAAGCAAAGCCTCCTGTGTCTGCACCTAACCTAGCAAAGGAATCTCATTCTCTATGCTAGGAAGACGCAGACCACAAACTAAATACTCTGATGTTCTGCCCCAACCCCAAAAACCAGTCACTCTGGTTACAGGGTTAGGACAGACATATCCTAGTATAGTTATACCTGAATAGTAATCAGAAAGAACCACTAGGACTAAGCCTAAGGCTTACTCAGAGGGAGAAGGGATTGAACTTAGTCTCCAGGGGAGAAAAGAACAACCTAGGATGTGTGCGAAAGTATACTAAAGGCAGATAGGCTACTAGTCTCGGCACGGTGAGAATCGATTACCTAAATCACCGAAACTCTCTCGTATACAACTTGGCGAAGAAAATTCAACAATATCTTACATTGCATAAAATTTTTGCCTATAGCTTCAATAACTTAACTCTCGGAAAACTTATATCATGCATGAAAGTACTATGGCCAGACGCCTAGGCTACTAAGACTAGCGAAAGGCAGGATCGGTTACCTAAATCGCC